>NC_046663.1:78391856-78501149 GCF_010883055.1 Belonocnema kinseyi
TAGTCTTTTTCTAAAATCATTATTGTTTATTGGTTTACATAGTAAATATTGAAAACATGAGAAAAATGTTGATTATAATAAATCTGCCTCAAAAGTGAATATGTTTTTTCACTTACTGCCTTTTCAAATATTTGCAGATGTGACAATAAGGTTGAAAATTTATACAAGAACAACATTACTTTATAAATTATTTACGGTAATTACATTTTTTACGTGACTTTTTCGATGGTGTGGGACTGAGGGGGTTCGGAAAATCTTATCTTCGAAATACTTTGTTGTCCCTGGAAATAAAATTTATAATGACAATAATTTATATATTTTTCATCTATTTTTGATATATTAAGTAAAAAACATAAAATCTTACGTAAAGGAAGGAGGGAGTGTCATAAAAACCTGACAAATTCTTAGAATAGGGAGGAGGGGGTCTAATATTTCAAAAATCATCCTTACATAATCCCTGACTAGTTATCCAAAAATTAGATATTTTCTTATTAATTAAAAAGTTTATTTAATTTTTCTGTTTTGCTTTATAAACGTATTTTTAATCGCGGTACTTTTTAATAAAAATAAATTTAATAGTGCGAAAAAAATTATTTTAGTCACTGTTTACAAATTATAAAAAATGAATCATCTCTGGTAATTTAAAAGAACTAAGGGACCGTACTTAAATTACGTAACAGCTCAAGGGAGAGGGAAGGGTTTAGAGATTTTGTTAAAATCTGTTATAGTGTTTTTTTTCACTCGTGTACGTAATTTTGGTAAATTCACAAATTAAAAAAAAACTCGCACTAATTGTACAGAAATCTAAAATGAATTTAACTTTACGCACCAAAGGAACCTGGTGAGTAAAAAAGAATCTAGCCATAACAAAAATTTTTTAAAAGTCAGGGAATTTTTTTGGTTAGGGAAAATGGGAAAAGTCAGGAAATAAAAAGAAATCTTCCAAATGCCAAGTAATTTCTATAACTTTAAATAACTGTCATCTATTTTAGTTTAAATTGAATCTTTTTATATGCAATTGTTCGGTTAAAAACCTCTTTGTTGAGAAATTATTTTGTCGTTAAAGATTAATGTTTTTATTTTGAAATTGATCTTTTTCTTGAAAGTTGAACTATTTTGTTGAAAAATGATGTTTTTATATTGATACTTCAACTGCATGGGTGAAAGTTGAACTACTATATTAATTCATTAAAATTTGGAATGAAGGTTTATCTATTATTTACTACTTGAAAATTCAATTAATGTACAGGAAATTCGTCTTTTATGGTAGAACTCATTTTTTGTTTCTTTAAAATAAGTAATTTTTAAATTTATATCTGAAATACTGTTTTATTCAATTACATAAATTAAGTACGGCCTCTAAGGGAAACAAGTGTTCAGTAATCCAAAAAATGGAATACCTACCTTAAAGCTCCTTCCTCGATAGTCTCATTTTCCACTTTGCCACCAAAACCATTCCATTTTCCTTTGTCGAGTCCTCGTTTTTTAAAGCCCAAAAGAATTTCCGAGGGTTTTTTGACGAAAACTAAAGTATATATCCTTCTTCTTGTAGATTCCATGATATAAAGTTAAAATTACCCACAAATTTGTAAATAAACTGCATCAAACGCAAGATTTTTTTTCATTATACGAAGAGAGCGAGAGAGTAAAATTGCATCAACATTGCAGGTGACTGTTACGAACTTTCTCGGCTTATGCACACAACAGTATGCATAAATAATATTGCGGATGAAAAATAGTGAAACTCGCATCGATATTTTTATTGTTTTTCTTTCGATTCTGAACCTAGAAAGAACAAATATGATAATGTACTACCAGGGCAACCAGATTCCTTGATCGAGAAATAAGGACATTAACCTACTTTTCACCCCCTTCAACCACAAACTTCTTCCACCCCTAATACAATTTAACTAAAGGTGCGTTATTTGAAAAACAGGGTTGCTACAAAATGCTAATAGTGAAATTCCCTACATAATTTTCCCAGACTTTTCTCCGACTAAATTTTTAGTTTTCGCTAACCATTTTACAGTTTGCATTCAGGTTGAATTTTCAGCGAAATAAATATTTAACCAAAAATAAAGAGAAGTTTTAACCGTGAAAATGGATTGTCAAAAAATACTTAAATTTTCAGTCATAGCAATCAATTATCAACCGAACATGGAGTAGTTGCATATTTCCAGTTAAAAAATTAATTTATCAACAAAGAAAACACTTCAGCACAATGGTTATGTATTTAACCCACGAAATGATTTTTTAATTATAATGATCAATCTTCATTCATAAAAAACTTTAAACCAAATAGTTGTAATCTCAACCAAAAAGGTGAATTTTGAACCAAAAGATTAATTTTTCTACAAAAAAGAAGAATTTTATACAAAACACACCAATTTTTCAACTAAAAAAGATAAATTTTCAACAAAAAAAACTGAACAGATATATTTATAGTTAAAAAATATTGATTTCGAACCACAAGAAAAAAAAAGAATTTTCAACCAAGTAGATTAATTTTCTAGCAAAAAAGATGAATTTTAAACAAAACACATGAATTTTTACTAAAGAAAATTTCAACTTAAAATGAAATCTCTACATTTACAGTTCAAAAACTGCATTTTTAACCCTAAAAACGAATTCTCAATCAAATAGTTTAAATTTCAACCTATAAAAGAATATTCTACAAAATAGTTATATTTTTAACAACAGAAATAATATTTCAACAAAATAGTTATATTTTTAACACTAGAAAAAGTATGTCAACAAAAATGATCAACCTTTGATAACCAAAAAATCTTTGAAACAAATATTTTCAGTTACAAAAATTAATGTTTACAAAACCAAAACGAACGTTTCGGAAATTAGTTACATTTTTAACCTGAAAAATTACTTTTTAACAAAATGCATGAATTTTCAACTGAAACAGATACATTGTCAACCAACAGTGGAGTCATTAAATTTTTAGTTAAAAAATAAATTCTTTAACGAATTAAAGGACAATTTTCAAACAAATAGTTCAATTTTCAATATGAAAAACGGTTTTTGAATAAAAATGATAAATCATGAAAAAAAAAAATTATTTAGCAAAGTAGTTTCACTTAATTAAGTAGTTGAATTTTCAAAGATAAATATAATAATTGATATTTCATCGAAAAAAGATTTTAATTTGAAACTAAAAACATTTGCATTCAACAAAAAAGTCGAATTTTCAACAAAACTGTGGAAACTAACATTAAAAATAGATTAGTTTTCAACCAATCAGGTGCATTTTAGCCAAAAAGGATGAAATGTCAAGAACAATAGATAAATTCTTAAACCAAAAAGACGAATTTTCTACCAAAACAGATTCTTCAGTTAAAAAAGAAAAAAACTTCCACTATGTGAAAATTTTATAAAAAAAGACGAATTTTCTACAAAATAGTTGAATATTTAAACCGAATATATGAGTTTTCATAATGAAAATTAATATTCGAAATATATTTAAAATATCAACCCAAAAAGACCAACTTTCAACAAAACAATTGCATTTTCAACCAAAAAGATTGACATTGTTTACATTTTTAAATTTTGAACACAATAATAAAACTGCGTGTTCATTTCCTAAGTTTATAAATTGTACAAATATTTTGTTCGAGGTCAATGCATTTTTATTTAAATAATTGAGTACAATATGTTATTTATTTTAAATAACTTTTGCAACTTCTAATTCTTGTAGGCAATTCGATCTGTTTCTTTCTTTTTAACTATTAGCGAAATTCCACACATTTGGAATTTTTGAATTTTAACTTATAAACAAAATTTTAGTCCACTCAATAAAAATCGGGAATTTTCGTTTCCGAACGTGGAAAATCAGGACATTGTGCAAAAACTCAGAAAATCAGAACAGAGATAAAAAATTAAGACATGTCCGGATAAATCAGGACATCTGGTCCCCCTATGCACTACTGGATTTTAAAATACATATTTTTTATTACACAAACACATAGTACCCACAATAATTTTTCCTGAATATGGATTGAATTCTGAGTATAAAGAGATCAAATAAAATTGTTTAAATTATTATTCAAATCCATAGACTTTAGAGAGCAATTAAAGAAATGATTAATTATGTTTTTATTATATTATTGAATTATTTCATTAATCGAATATGCTAATAAATTTAATAATACCTTCTAATATAATTTTTCCAAGCTTTCTAAATTGAACATATTAATCGAATCCCAAGAAACTGAAAAAGAACATTAGTTATTCGCGAAACTGTAAAGTTATTCAGAATCGATACAGAATTTCAAATTCATCGCGCTCCATCACGTGATTCGTTCCTTCCTATTAAAAATGTTTTAAATTACTCTAAAAGTTCTTGAAAATAACAGAAATATTCATATAAATATCATAATTCGATAAATCTAATGATTCGATATAAATTATTGCACTCCTTATCGATTTAAAAAACAAAATAATGTTAATGTAATATCACGTGATCACTAGGTAATTAGAATAGGGAACGCGCGAAACTTAAATATTCCTTTCTAAACTTCCAAAATGCGAATTTATGTACCCGTGAATTAAATATACAGAAACGCACATGCATGAAAATACCTCTTTTTATTTTTTTTAAATTTAAATCTTACCCAAAGTTGATGCAAAAAGCGTAATAATGGCCTGTCGGACGCTCTGACAGCTGTCAGCTGATATCAGGTACGTACCGAGAAATAAGTCCCCCTTCAGTTCTGATTGCAGTCGATGGCGCCACGTGTCATTTGTCGTCTGGTTGGATGCCGTCGTCCGTGGTCATTGTGTACGTGCAGTCAACGCCAAGCAAACCGAACCTCAAAATTCCTATGAATTGTTATCTTTCCGATTACCAGTCTTCTTTGCGGCGTGATAAAGTTACTGGCGTTCGAAATTCTGCTCGCTGAAAATCCACCGTTGTGATAATGAACACATGTTGGTTATTTGCGGTAGTTTCGGTGACTACTTTGTGTTACGGTCGGAGCCACGTAGCCGGCACCAAAGTGAATCGAATTCGGGGCATTCCTCCATCGAAAATTTCCCTCTATACTCCGGACCGGGATTTTCAGTGTCTCGACGGCAGTTTAATTATTCCCTTCAGATACGTGAATGATGATTACTGTGACTGCGTGGACGGCAGTGATGAGCCCGGAACCCCGGCCTGCACGAACGGCTCCTTCTTCTGTCAGAATTCAGGGCATCAATCCAGATACATTCCGTCGATGTGGGTGAACGATGGTGTTTGTGATTGCTGCGATGCTAGTGACGAGTATTCGTCTGATCAGGAGTGTCTAGATAATTGCAGCGAGCTCGGCCGCGAGGCCAGACTCGAGGCACAAAAGGCAGCAGAATTGGCACGTGAGGGCCATAAAATTCGTGCCGAGATGCTAGCAAAAGGTATGCACAATGTTTTGATTAGAGTAGGCCTTTTTTTATCAAGCTAGCATTATCAATCGCGCGCCTCGAATTTTTGAGTTTCAGGGAAGAATAATTTTTATTACGAAAAAAAAATTTCGAATAACTTTTTTTGAAGGTTAAATAAACGTAATTATTCCTAAAATTCTTGGACAAAATTAGAAATATTTTTGAAATTTTCAGATCAAATATAATTTAAACCAGAAATCTTCAAACCAGTAGTTGAATCTTCAGACGAAAAGCTGATTTCCCAACGAAAAATTGAATAGTTGATATTTTAATCCAAACAGTTTTTTATTTTTAATTTAAAAAAATAGATTCATCCAAAAACATGGAACTAATTTTTAACAAAGTTGTTCAATCCCCAAACAAAAAATATTTTCGTTTGAAACCAAATAATTGCCATTTTAATTGAAAAAGATTAATATTTACCAAATGAGATCAATTTTCGAACCAAAAAGACGAATTTTGAACTAAAATAGATTTGTCAGTCGAACAAGAAAAAAATTTGTAGGAAAATTATCATTTGAAGGAAAAAATAATTTTTAATACAAGATGAAAATTCCGAAGTTCTATTGATTTTTTTAAGTTTCTTTACTTATTTGGTTTAAGTTATATGAATATAATTTTTCTAGGTTCGAGAAAATTGAAAAAGATTTCATATATTTCGATAAACGATCGACAAATTTCAAAGAAATTTATTTTTATTTTTCTGCTGTATTTGTTTTTATGATAAATATAATTCTCCTAAGGTTCTTAAAATTTTTAAAAATATTTTTGAAAATTTTAGACATCAAATCGAAATTTAAACAAAAAATTCAAACAAATAGTTCAATTTTCAAATAAATCGCTGATTTTCTAACGAAAATAATAATAGTTGATATTTAAAATAATTTTCTACCAAAACGTACGAATTTTTAACTGAAATGAGGAATCTGCCTCAATTAAAATAATTGAATGCTTAACCAAGCAAATTTTAATTTGCAACTAAAGAGTTGCAATTTGATTTAGAAAATGTGAAATATTGTTGAATATTCAACGAAAATGATTTTTCAGTCAAGAAAGAAAAAAAAATGTAGGCAAATTATATTTTAAAGTGAAAAATCATTTCTAATTTAGAACAAAAATTTCGAATAACTATTTATTTTGTACATTCTTTGGTTGTTTGCTTTAAGTTTATATAAATATAATTTTCCTGTGTTTCTCGAGAAAATTAAAAAAGATTTTTGAAGATTTAAGTTATGTCGATAAAGTATCTACAAAATTTCTTAGAAATTTATTTTTATTTTTCAGGTTCATTTGTTTTTAAGCTTATATAAATATAATTTTCCCAAGAATTTTGAAAAAAATTTTCGGACATTACAGATATGTCAAATAAAAATTTTATCAAAAAATGTTCAAACAGGTAGTCGAATTATCCAACAAAAAGCTGATTTCTCAAGGAAATTTGTAATAGTTGATATTTCAAAAATTGTAAAAAAAAAACAATGTGGAAGATATTAAGGCATTTTTCTTATATCGCAGAACTTTTTCAAATTTCAGGAAAAATTCGAATCATTTAAAGAAAATATTTAGAAGTTTTTTAAAAATTCCAAAAATAATTTAAATTTGCAAAGAAAACAAAACTTAGTTTTTTGAAGAGTTTGAAATAACATTATAAAGTTTTTTAAAGATTTTGAAAGGTTTCAAGTTTCAAAAATTCATTTTCAGAGAATATTAAATAAAATTTTAAAAGTCACAAAATATTTCCAAAATTGAAGAAAACGAATCTGGAAGATTTTATAACAATTTTAGGAATAATTCGAGTGAGTATAAAAGATATTTAGAAGTTTTGTAATGGATTACAAATAGTTTTGAACTTTAATAAATTTCCGATAATTTAAAAAATTCTGTAAAATAAAAAAAAATAAAAATATGTTTTCTGGATAGGGGCCATTTGCAAAATACGTGATACGTTTTTCAAGAAATTTTACCCGTCCAAATTATAATTTGCCTTCATTTTTTTATCTTGTCAGAAAAATCTGTATTTTTTTCGAAAATATATACGATCATTATGTTGAAAATTCGTTGTTTTGATTTGAAAAATCGTCTCTTTTGGTAGACATTAAAAACAAATTTGTTAAAGATTAGAAATTTTTTGATTCATGATGCAACTATTTTTTGAAAATCGTCTCTTTGGGTGAAATCAACCATTTTTTATTCAAAACTATTTTTTTTTATTTTAACTATTTTTGGTTGAGAATTCATATTTTTGTGGAAAATTCAGTTTCTAGATTAAAAGTTAAACCAGTTTCTCAAAAATTCATTTATTTAGTTAAAAATTATTTTATATATACTTATGGCCATCTATAGTATTCATAAAGTTGCGGAATAAATGTCATATTAATTCTAGAATAACGAAAAATTCAAATCTTACAATGGAAACCACAAGGATGAGCAAAACCTTTAAAGTCGAATGTCAAAGTCGAGATTTTCGTATTTCAGCATATGAAAAATATAACCAAAACTGTAGAAGTTTACGCCAAATCAATTAAATAAAAATCAATATTCACCGGAGTTATGGTAATCACCAAACGTAACGAAAGTCTTCCAATTTCGCTCTAGTCAAGTTTATTAGAAACAAAGCGGAACTCGCCCTTAGAATACTCAATTCTTGAAGAACATTAAGGCTCAAGTAAATTAACGATTAAAATATCAGGAAACCAAAACTTATTGCATATATTTTACGAGATATAGATGAACTACGATTTCTCAATTCTCTGATACTTTCTTTAATATTTGTCTGTACTTAGGTAAGGTACTCAAGAGCGAGCTTCACGCAAAACTATCGAAGCTTCGTAGTGACCACGAAGAGGCGGAGCTGACAAAAAAAGAAAAGGAGGGTTTGAAGAAGCAAGCCGAAGAAAGAGAGAGTGTTGCCATGGAGAAATACAAGCCAGCTGTGCCAGAGCAACCTGTAGCAGAAAACGAAGAGGAACAAGAGGAGCAACTGAACGAAGCCGAGGATTATTTTAAACTTTTGGATTCCGATTCAAGTGGTACTGTAACGATAGCTGAATTGCAGACGAGAGTTACGTTTGACAAAGACAGAAATGGTGCCGTCTCCGAAGAAGAAGCTCTTTACTTTTTAAACAATCAAGAAGAGCTGACTATGCAAGAGTTTGTTGATTCAGCTTGGGCTAATATTAAGCCCTACCTCATGCTCGAAAAAGGTTAGATGCCTTCATTCTCTAATATTTCACATTACTTCTATGATTTAACAAATTCAGGGCTCGGACTAATGCACCTATTGACTCTATTTTACCCTTTTTTTTAGCGATGCCACTATTTTCTCTTAACTGGTAGCTAATGCCACCATTTCTTCTCTTCGCTTTTAACAATATTTTCGAATTTTTTCGGTGGTTCAATAAAATAACATGTTTACCATCTCCAGTACAAAAATATGTGTATTTTAAAATTGAATATCGTTTTAATAACAATTGTGTCAAATTGAGAGAGTTTTCAAATCAGCAAAATTTGATATAACTAGAAATCAAACACGTATATTTTTAGCTTGGGCAATTTTTAATTTAAAACATCAAATTAATGTCCATCGAAAATTTTTGTATTGAATAGTATCTATTATCTAAAACAGAAGTCTTCAAAGGTAGATCCTGTATCTACTAGCGATCCCAGGCCAAAAGGTCGGATCTGCTCAGTTTGAAGGTGCTTCCTCGGGCTTGGAAATTAGCCCATGCATTTACAAATGACCGGATTTTTTCCACAATTATGAATATTTTGATCTCGTATTTTAACCACAAAATCTTATTGGGTAAATAAAATCCCTCAAAAAGGGAATTTTCGAAAAATGCTCTGGTTCTTGTTTTATTGCAATTAATTGAAAATTTGATGCATTTTGTGTGCCTGGGAAGATAAGAGCCGGCTGAGAGAAATAAAAAATCATTAAAATATTAAGGATTTTAATTTCAGTATTCTGTATTAGATAACGACGAGACGATTAAAAAAAGAAATAAGAAAATCGGTTAATCGGTTCAATTTCGGTTGAGAATTTTCGTAACTTATCCTCTCTTCTCAGATTCTACGAACAAAAACATGGAAGAAAGCTGCTGCGTATTCTTTAATCAGAAAAATGTGGAATTGCATGTTATTTCATTTTCATTATTACACTTGAAGGGTATGCAATTCGCAGCCTTTTCTTCAGAAATCCCCTTTCCACAATTTTCAACCGAAAACTGGAAATTCATAATTTATATCTCGTTTTTTCTGGAATCTTTGTTTCAAATACAGCTGCTTGCTTCACAATGAATGTGCTGTTGCTCAGGATTGATGCACTATTTTATGTCATACAAAATAGTTACATCTTTAACCGAAGAGATTAATTAATATCAACTGAAGGGATGAAGCTCAAAATATGAATTTTCAACATAACAGTCTCATATTCAATCAAATAGTTGGATATTCAACCAAAAAGATGCTATGTTAACCAAGACGGTTTGTTTATTACAAAAGAAAAATTTTAAAACAAATAGTGCAAGTTTCTATACTAAAAAAAAAGGATAAATTTTCAACCCGAAATGGAATAGTAAAATTTTCCGTAAAGAAGATTCATTTTCATTTTTAAAATATACGAATGTGCACCAAATAATGTACTTTTTCTATAAAATTGTGAAAACTATGAAGAAAAAGGGCGAATTATCTTCAAAGGGTTGAATTTTCAACCAGAAAAGTATATCATTTTAATAAAAAAGTTAATTTTCTACCAAGTAGTTAAACTTTCCAATGAATAGGTTTATTTGTAACTAAATAGTTAATTATATACCAAAATAGTTAAATTATGAACCAAACGTGTGAATTTTCAACAATAAAGTTTACTTGCTACCCAACATTTTTATTTCCTACTAATTTTTATACATTTTTAAGCCAAAAAGGCGAATCTTCACAAAATTGAATTTATTTTAACAAGAGTTCATCATTCAACCAAATAGTTGAATTTTCAAATGAAAAGATTAATATATTCAACGAAAAAGAATTTCATAACCAAGAAGATCCACTTTTTAAATAAAAATTAATTACATAGTACATTTTCATGAAAGTCATACAAATTATGATTTACCGTAAACATTGATTAGAGACTATTGTCTAATATTAACAAATAAAAAACAAAAACATTCGAAATTTGAAGAATGTACTTTTGAATGGAAAATTTTGTGTTCGTCAAATTTTCAAACAAGTTTGACCTTGATACCTCAATTAAAAAAATTTATATGTCAAAATGAAATAATTTCTTCATTTTTCAATGGTTTCAATTTTAGAATATATTTGTATTTTCAACTGAAAAAGATAACTTTTCAAAAACTCGAATTTTCAAATAAAATGTGAGTTCAAAAAATTAATTTTCAACCAAAGAGTAAATTAATTTTGAACAAAATAAAAATCTTCAATAAAAGATATGAAAATTAAATTAAAATGGTGATTTACCAAAGAAACAATGAATTTTAAACCACATAGTTGAATTTTCAACCTAAAAGATAATATAATTAACAAAAAGATTCATTTTCAACAAAATACATTAATTTTTAACTACAAAAGATAAATTGTCTATCAATAGGTATAATAAATCATTTTTCCGTTACGAAAATAAGTTTTCAACCCCGAAGATTAAATTTCTCTAAAAAATATACAATTTGCACAAAAAGTGGAATAATTGAAATTTTAGTTACGTATGTTAAATTGTAAATTAAATGATAAATGTAAGTGTTTTCGGTTGAAAATTATAGAAAAGGAATTTCTGAAGAAAAGGCTGCGAATTGCATACCGCTCAAGTGTAATCTTGAAAATGAAATAACTTGCACTTCCACATTTTTCCGATTCAAGAATACGTAGCATCCTTCTTCCATATTTTTTGTCGTAGAATCTGAGAAGAGAGGATAAGTTACGAAAACTGTCAACAGAAACTGAACGGATTAACCGATTTTCTTATTTCTTTTTTTAATCGTCTCGTCGTTATCTAATGCATCTAATACAGAATTTTGAAATTAAATTCCTCAACATTTTAATGATTTTTTATTTCTCTCAACCGGCTCTTAATTTTAACAATGGGAAGGTTGAGTGAGGCATGTCAGGAACTCAATCAAATCCTGAGCACGATCCTGGGTTTTACGAGGTTTTAAGTATCGTCGAAAAAATAACACTTTTGTTCCATTCGAAAATGATCTACCCTAAATTTCTTTAACCATGGGTACCCAGTACCCACATGGTGGCCGTTTTCTACTTCCAAGGCGCACAAAATGCATCAAATATTCAATTAATTGCAATAAAACAAGAACCAGAGCATTTTCGAAAAATCCCTCTTTGAGGGATTGTATTTACCCACTAAGATTATGAGGTTAAAATATGATACCAAAATATTCATAATTGTGGAAAAAATCCTGTCATTTGTAAATGCATGGACTGGTGTTCAAGCATGCGGAAGCACCTTAACCCAGAACTGTCTAAACTTCACGCTAAAATTGCGAATTATGAATTAAAATCATGAATGTTTAGTTTTCGTTACTCTAATATTGTTAAATAAAATTGTAATTTTATATACTTACAATTTAAATTCCCTAAAAATTGTTTTGTTTGTTAATAATTCAAAACTTTTCTATTAAAATTAAAAATTACTTTTTATTTGAAAAGTTTTGTTTTTAATCATTAAATTCTAAAGGAATCAATTTTAATTTTTTTAAATGTAATAAAAAAATTTTATTCTACAACTTAAGCAGCTTTATCTTCGAAAAATTCAATGCAGTTCAAAGTAGTATCTAATTGAAAATGATTTTTATTTAAAAGCGCTAATGCAGTTTCAATTAGGTTGAATTTATTTTTTACCACTTTTTTATTATTTATAGTATTATTCTAATTATTTAGTATTATTATTGTCGAAAATATTTATTTGTGAAGAATTATCGGCAATCGCTTAGTTCAAATACTTTAAATAAAATACATTGTATTTCAAGGTCTGCCAAGTTCTACCAGAAAAAAGGGTTCCCCGAGCCTTTCCAACTGGGATTTTTTTTCGAGGGGTCATCAATTTCCTCTAAGTTATATAGGGAATATATAGGCAATAATGCGGTTGCTTTTTTAGAAACAAATTTCAAACATTGTAAATATTCTTTGAAATCTGAATGATTTTTTAAAATTAATATCAATTTTATAAATATAACACTAACATAATAAAAAATTGTTTAATATTGTAAATCTTCTTTTTCATGTAAAATTTTTGGTTTCAAATCACGGATTTCCGGTGAGAAAATGTTAAAATAACCTAAAATAATAAAACTTCTTTGAAATTTAATAGTTTTTTCCGAAATTTGATGAAGATTGTTAAAATAACGAACAATATTTTTAAAATAAACGTAAAAAACTTTTTAAAATTGCAAATTTTAATTTTTCTAACCAGCCCCGTGGCTTTCTGAAATGATATAGCGACAGAAATGGGGAAAGTGTCAAAAATGTGAAATTTTGTGCTTTTTTAATTATAAAGATGGAATTTTTCGATTTTTTTATTTCGCTTAATGATTAAGTTTTGAGGCTCTTAGACTGAAAATATATCCAGATTTTTTTTATTATGAAATGGAATAATGGGATATAAGTGTGTTGTTTTTGAATACAATGCTGATTACACGATTTTTTTGAGGAAATTTAAGTTTAAACTGAATTATTCTCCAACTTTTTAAATTAATATTCATAAAATAATTTATTGCAGTTGTTATAGCACAATTTAAAAACAGTTTAATTCAATGAAATAGTTTTTAAAGATCGCAATATTTTTGTTCACTGAAAATACTTGACAAATAAATGTTGCACAATAAGGAACATTTTAAATTTCAACAAGATGAGAGAAAATATGCAATTAAACCATCTTTTTAACGCAAATTATTGGTAACATAAATTTTCCATAATATTAATTAAATAATTAATTAAATTTGTTATCAAAAAATTGGAAAATATTTGTAATTCATTACAATTCTTTTTAATGATGCAGTATTTTTTGTTTACATGAAAAATAATTAGAAAATAAGAATTACGCTATAAAAGATGTAATTTAAACGAGAGATAATGAGTAAAATATGCAATAAAACTGTTTTTTTAACGCAAATTTTTGGTAACGTGAATTTTCAATAGTATTAACAAAAGAATTGTATAAAGTTGTCATCAAAAAATAAACAAACAGTATTGTTTTTAAATGAATGGTTAACAAATACAGTTTTTTTATTCTACAACTTTATGAATATTTATTTACTCTATAAATCCTATTCTTTATAATATAATGCGTTAGAAATATTCGAAATATTTGTAACGATAGATAGTTTTTATAACATAATTAATTTTGATAAATGTCTTATAATGAAAGAAAAAAAAATTCTTTTCTATCTTTAAAAAGAAATATAATTTTTTTAGTTTAGTTAATTAAGCGTGAATTTTAATTTTAAATAAACATTATAAATTTAAAAAAATACAGAACACGTATTTTAACAATGAATCTATTTTTAAATTAAATCTATTTTTAAGCTTATATTTTTAATTTAAAGAATTTTAACGTGCAGTCTTGAAGACTTAAACAATCAAGAATTAAACACGTTTAAAGTTGCAAATTTTTGATGAAACATAGTTTTGTTTTATTAACTGCAAATATAAATAAATAATTTTTTTAATTGATCGGTAATTTATGTATTAAAAACTGTAAAATAATTGATTTGTTAAAACGATTCTAAATCCGTCGAAAGTTAAAGAATTTCCATTTTCGTAATTAATTCGCAATTAAAGGCTTTTATTAAATTAAAAATATTGCTTCAGTCTAAATTATTCAATTTTTAATAACCCATTTAAGTAAAAAAAATTGTTGAATTTTGATTCATAAATAAAAATTAAACACGTATTATTTTTAGAAAATTTTGAGTAATTTTAAGAGATATTTAGAATTTTTGAAAAGATTCAAAATTAATTGATAACTTAAAATGATATCAAGTAATTTAAACGAAGGTTTTAAACACAAAATTTTAGAACTTCTAAACATATTATAAACTGAATACAATTTTTCCTACAATTTTAAGAAAATCTTAAAAGTTAAAAAAAATCGTTAAATTCTTTCTGGATCGTTTTTAATAATATTGGAATTCTCTTAAAATGTTTTTGAATATTCTGTTAAAATAATTTTTCAAAATGAAGAATCATTTTTTATTTTTCTAGGAATTTTAGGAAAATGTTTTTATTCATAGCCTTTCATAATTCTTAAAAAGCCTCTAATTTTTTTGTAAACTTCAAAAATCTATATTTTGTTTTAAATTAGGTTGTGAGTATTTGCACTGAAATTTCGTTTCGTATAACCAAATTTTTTCGGCAAACACACTATGTTAAAATTATTTGAAATCATTTCAAGTTCTATATATCTCTTAAAATTACTCTAATTGTTTCTAAAAATAATAAGTGTTCAGTTGTTATTTAGAAATCCAAATTTTAAGAACATTTTTTTTAATTCGCAGGATTTTCTAAAATTTTGTAGGACAAATTCAATTAATTTTTTAATTTATTGAGAAGTTTTGAAAAAATTTCAAAAATAAAGCTAAATTTGAAAAAATTTAAAACTACTTTTAGATTTCTCAAGATTTTGAAATACAATTTTTAAGTTTTTCAGGGATGCTTAAATTATTTAAAATAAAAATAATTTAAATTCTAATTCAAGAACTTTTTTTAGGTTGAAAACAATGAAATTTAAAAAATATTTATTGGCCTAAAATAACTGAATAATATAATTTTGACCATTTTTAAAGTTCATTGATTTATTCTTTAATTTAGAGTATTGAAAATGTTAACCTGGATTTATATTTTTGGAATTTAATTTAAATCCATGAACTATATAGTTTATGAATGTTAAAAATCCTGAATTTTGCAGTTTAAATTCATTAAACTTGAAATTATTCAGTTGAAAAGTGTTATACCATCCAGTGTTACCTTCCAGTTTATACGTGTAAATCATTGAACAATTAAATAGAAAAATGTTGAATTTAAATACGTTTAAACTTTAATTTAAAAGGCTTTATTTAGCTTTATATTTCGATTTTTTACATTTTATTGACCGGGAAAAATATGTGTGAACCGGGGGAAAACCTTGAATTTTGTTCTTCGATTAAAACGGTCACCCTGCAAATTTTCGTGACGATTTTTGCATTAAAATATATTTTTTCAGTGACAATAAGTTTTTGTTTAAACTGGCAGAAATCACAAATATTTACCGAGAAAAATTCGGAAGTCGAACATTTGAAAAATAGTGACCATCCTGAATTTGCTTAATTTTCAAAAAGAGTCCAATTTCATAAATGGTTAAACTTTTTTTGCTTTACGAAAAATCCTCTCGTAAATTCTAGGCCTCTTCAAACCAGCGAAGGATGAGCCAGCAGAGAAGGAGATTGAAGTTTCAAACGATGGGCCTCCTCCAGCAGATT
The DNA here is from genome assembly GCF_010883055.1 of Belonocnema kinseyi. NCBI lineage: Eukaryota > Metazoa > Arthropoda > Insecta > Hymenoptera > Cynipidae > Belonocnema > Belonocnema kinseyi. Next base: position 78,407,759 of record NC_046663.1, read on the forward strand.
TAGAAGAGGAAGAAGGAGAAGAAGAAGCAGGAGAGCATGAAGACCAGGATCATGATGACCAGGATCAGGATGAACTTGAGGAAAATGAAGCTGAAAGCGATGTGGAGGAACGTGAGTCAGAACCTTCCGAACCTGCTGAGCAATATGACGAGGAAACCCAGATGCTGATTGAAGAAGCTAATACAGCTAGAAATAGTTTCCATGAGGCCGACAAAGCAGTCCAGGAACTTCTCTCCGATATAAGGAAGGTGGAAGAAAAGTTAGCAGTCGACTATGGACCGGAAGGGGAATTCGCAGCCCTCGACGATCAATGCTTCGATTACACAGACCTGGAATACGTTTACACCCTCTGTTTGTTCGGGAAAGCCATCCAAAAGGCCAAGTCTGGCGGCAGTGAAGTGAGTCTCGGCTACTGGCAAGAGTGGGCCGGTCCCGAAGAAAATAAATACGCAAAAATGAAGTATGATCGGGGCTTCACTTGCTGGAACGGCCCTGCACGATCCACGCTCGTTACATTGACGTGCGGAGTCGAAAATAAACTGATCTCAGTTACTGAACCGAGTCGCTGTGAATACGCAATGGAATTCGCGACACCTGCAGTTTGCAAACTTCTGCCGGAAGTCACCGATACCCACGACGAACTGTGAAGCGTTTAACGTTTTCTGTGTTGTTTTTTTTTGTTTGTTTTTTTTTCACACAGGCACACACATATATGCACACAAGCTGAGAACTTCTGCAGAAACGAAAATCGAATTCCGAGGTAGATATTGATTCTTTTGATCGACAGGGAATTTGATTCGGTAGTTGCAGTCTAGTATTTATTCTGTGAAAGATTGAACTCTAGTTTATGAAGAGAGAGAGAGAGTTAATTATACTTAACTTTTATTTACAGATCTAGGAAATTTTTTTTTGCTCAGTGACTGTTTTATTTCGAAGTGTAGGAGAGTTTTTAGTTTAATATGGTTTTCGAAAATTGAAGTTTTAGTTCAATGTTTAGTTTTTATTTTACGAAATCGATTGCAATTTAAACGGGTATCTGAGTGTGTGTATCAAATACTAGGACTATGTGCTTTTGTGATAAAATAGTATTCCAGTTTTCGGAAGTTTAAAATAATCTTGCTTTTCATTATTTAGTGGAACTATTTGTAAATGTTAATGTTAGCATAGAATTTTATTCGAACAGAGAAGCACATAGCCTTTGTAAATATAGGATGAGTTGATCAAGAATTTTCGAAACTAATTGTGAGATAGAAAATGGTCTTTTGACCAAAAGAGGGATGAAGTATTTTTGTCTCCAAAGTTTTTTCTAACACTTTGCTCAGCAATCGTTGAAAATCAATTTTGATACTGTCGTGGAAATTTTTTAGTTTGATAGGATTATTGAATGTTTGCAATGTTTGTAGGAGCAATGAAACATCACTCGATCGATTAATGATTATTGTATTAATGCGTTGAAAATGGTGATAAACTGTATGTCTGCAGAAAACTTTTTCGAAGATTAGAAATATTGAAACTTCATAACAACGTAATAGTTGTCTTTGCCAATACCAAGTCACCGTTACATTCCAGTTTTTTGTACACATACAGAAAATTTATATGGAAAATTGAAATAAAGAAAACGAAAGTGTATTTACCGAATTTTTTTATCAAATTACAATAATCCAATGAACCTTCAAAATTTTATAATAATTATAATTCAATAATTTACAGCAAATGGTTCACAAATTCGTCGATGAGATGAATTTTCAACAAAAGGTCCGAGTTTTCGACCTAAAAAGTCGAATGTTTGAAAAAAAGATAGTGGGTCTTTCAAACCAAAGAGAAGAATTTTCAACAAAAAAAGTGAAATTTTTAACTAAATTATCGACTAAAAAAAATTGAACTGGAATCCAAAACAGTAGCATTGTAACCACATAGTTGAATTTTCAAGTTAAAAAGGCGAATATTTTAGGGGGCAGTTGAATTTTAAACAAAGAGAAATGAATTTTTAAACAAAAAAATGACTTCAAAAAATAGTTGAACGTTCAAACAACAGAGATGACTTTATAACAAATTAGTTGAATTTTCAACAAAATGATAAAATTGTCTACCAAATAGTAGAACTTTGAACCAAAAGAGAATTCTGGACTAAAAATATATTAATAGATTTTTCAATTTAAAAAAGGCATGACTTTTCTACTGAAAATTAATTTTTAAATAAAAAACATGGAGTTTCTATTAAAAAATAAGAGTTTTCTATCGAACAGTTGAATCTTCGACTAAGAAGGTGACTTTTTAAGAAAATAGTTGTATTTTCAACAAAATAATTAAATGATCCAAAAAAATTGTATAATTTTTAACAAAAAGAGATGAATTCTGAACCAAAAAGTTTTCCTCTAAATAGTAGAGTTTTAGCCAAAAGATATAAATTCCGAACCAAAAATGTAATAATAGACTTTTAGAATAAAAAAATTTGATAGTTCATATCAACTAAAAAAATATTACTTTTGACAAAATAGTCGGATTTTCCACAAAATAAGATCTCAACTAAATTGTACCATTTTAAGCCAAAAGAGATGAATTATGGAACAAAAATATAATAATAGACTTTTTAATTAAGAAGAATTAACTCTCGATCCTAAGAGATGAATTCTAAACCAAAAGTGGGATTATTTTTTATTGAGTTTAATTTAAGAACAATTCAAAGTAAATTGAAATTTAATTTTCAACACAATAATTAAATTTTTATCCAAATATAGCAGAATGTGTAACAAAAAAGATGAATTCTTGATAATAAATCCTAGACTTTCGAATTAAAAATAATGAACTTTTAACCATAACAGATGAATTCTCAAGAAAAAAAATTCTCCTACCGAAAGATGAATTTTCAATCCAAAAGGATGAATTTTCTATTCAAAAAATGGCCTATCAACAAAATAGTGGAATGTTCGACCGATCAACACAAGTTTTCAATTCTTAAATATAATTTTAGTATAAAAGGAACGTTCATTTTAACAATATTGATTGCAAAGGTGAAAACAAATCCGAAAAATCACCGGTTTTTAAACAAGTGTCTGTTTTTTTCCTCGGAAAACAGGGAAAGGAATGAAAGAAAAAGGTTCAATTGATTTTTAGGCATTAGTTTATTTACAATTAAAGATATATATGCGATTTGTGATCGCCTCTGCTACTGTACAACAATAACTTGTGTTGCAATTAAGCTCTAGAACTCTATTACAATATGACGCTTTAATATTTACTGTCATGAAGATCGCAATTCACTCTTTTCTTCCATTGAGTTAAATAATACTGGAATCATAAGGCATTCTAGGATTTCCAGTTACGCCTCCTTAAAAATGCACAATCTATATAAAACAAAGCCAAACGAAGCTAAATGCGTTAATCAAAGCCACTGGATATGGTAAAAAAAATCGAATTTTTAAATTACATTCATATAAATACCATTTTTTCCGTCACTGGATCTACACACATTATGACGATATGACGACTCACAAATTTTCTAACAAGAAAAAAGATAGAAACAACATTGTCTTGTGCCCTGCACAAAAATGTTTACTTGGTTCTTGGATTTAATCATTACAATTCATAATTACAATTTCAATCTCGCAATTTATTCTGATAATTCCGACTCAGTGCTTTTATAAAACAAAGATCCAGAGATTTATTTTCCGAGTCTTTCGAACATGATTAGCTTCTCCTTGAAACTCTTAGTGTCGGTCGATACCTCGGATATGTTGCCGTTCAGCATATTTTGCAAATCCTCGTCGTTTTTCGTCGAAAGAAGATTGTTGAAGAGCATTTTGTTGTCTTCTGGCTTAGCCCCTGGAGAAGTTGGAGGCGAATTGGTGAGTTGGCCCTTTTTAGAATTCACATTAGATCCACGTTGATTGTTGCCATTATCACCAGCCATTTGCGATACTATCGTAAGCGCAAGGAGATTGTGTATGTCGAGATTTTCCTTCGAGTCGGAAGATTGTCTCCAGTAAGATTTTTCGGTGGCGATAACAGCATTCTTCTCGTCATTGCCATCAGCATTCACAGATTCTTCCGTCGACGTACTATCGAATAACATGTCCTGAAATTAACAAATATGAATTAAGTTATATAACTTATTTATTTACTTTATTCATTTATTTCATTATTTAATTATATTTTATTTAATTAAAATAATAGTAATATTTTAATTATATGGAGAGGAGGATTTAGAATTTTAAAAGAAGCTGTTTAACAGCATAAAACTTTATTTAGTATTGAAAACGAGGCTGGAGGTCACAATTTTTATCCAGTTTAGACTTTTTTTTAGATTGCAGCCGTATAAATTCCCCAGTGATTCATTCAGGATGATTTGTGCTTTGTTTGTACTGTAAACAACGATAGCACAGTGGTTCAAAATTGGATTTTTGCGAACAAATCAGTCGACAGGTCACACTTTTTTTCCGAAATTTAAAAACTCAAGCTCTAAAGCTAAAAACTCTTCCATTTGCAGTAATAAAAACTGAGCTGCAAATTATTTTAAGCTAGAAATATTAAGAATAAAACGATTAAATTTATGTTATAAAGTGAACAATTCTTTGAATGAAATTAAAATTATTTTAATTTTAAATACTTTTAAAATTTTTTCAGAACTTTTAAACATTTTTTTTCATGATTCGAATTCGTCCTAAAATTGTTTTTGCATCGTACAAAATAAAAAATATTTCCTTAAAATATTCCAGATTAAATTTTGACAATTTTGCACATCTTTTTAAATATTCTCTTAAAATTAAGTTTTCAAAATGAAGAGTCATTTTCAATTTTCCTAGAAATAATAAGAAAATGTTTTTATTCTTTTGAAGCCTTTCATAATTCTGTATTATTTGAAATAATTTCAAATTTTTAATTAATTTTGAATCTTTTGAGACCTTATAAATATCTCTTTCAACTTACTCGAATTTTTACTAGGAATATAGGTGTGTAATATTTATTATACATCAAAATTCAACCATTAACTTGTAAATGAAATTTTTTCAAATAGAAACATTTAAATTGTAACCTTCAAAGTTTAGTTTTTTGCTTCGTTTTGAATATTTGATTTATAATTACTGATTTTACATGAACAATCATATAGTCTAAATAAGAAGCAATTGTTACTTTTCTTACTTAAACAAAAAAAACAGTTTAATTTTTAACTTTAAAATCGGGAAATTCTTAAATTTTGATCTGATTCCGATTTGTTTTGTAAAATCAATTATTATTCACTTTTTAATCTTTAATGTACCGTTCAATTTTAAAATCATTTTAATTTATTATATATTCACATTTGATGAACTAAAGAGGTTTTTTTAAATCCAAAATTGTCGATTTCAAACACTACTAATTTTTAATTTTTTAAGTCTAAAACTGCATTTTTCAATTCTTTAAATGAAAAATGTATGCTTAAAAATTTAAATCCAAAATCGAAATTTTGTAAGTGAAAGATTTTCGAATTACGCATTGCAAAACTGAATGATATCATAATTGGAGAAGATAAAAATTCAACTAAAGTATTTTGTAGAAAATTTCTTTTTATTGGTAAAATCTAACTGTTTTTATTTTTAATTAAAAACTGAAGTTTATAAGTTTTTTAATTCAAATTTTTTTATTCAAATGCTCAATAATTTACACGTATAAAATGGAAGCTACTAAAACTTTTCAACTGAACAATTTAAAATTAAATAAGTTAAACTGACAAATTAAAACTTTTAAACTTTTATAAATGATAGATTTCGAATAATCAGATCAGTTCCAAAAATATAAAACACGTTATCATTTTTAATACTTTAAATGTCTAAATTCAAAAATTAATCAATGAATTTCAAAATGTTCAAAATCATATCACTTTAATCAATTTTAAGTTAGAACCATTAATAACTGAATGCTTAACTTTTTAAATAAACTGAACAATTCTTAAATTAAAAGTTAAAACATTTTTATTTTGAAAAGTTTTATAAATCCTTAAAATGGTTCAAAATGTTATTTTAAAATCTTGAAACATTTAAATTTTGTTTTACATTTTTGTTTAATTTAAATTATTTTTTATATTTTTCCAGAACTTGTAAACATCTTTTAAAATGATTTGAATTTTTCCTAAATATTTGTATACAATACTGCCAAGTTAAAAAAATTTCCTTCAAATTTTCCGCATTCATTTTAGATAATTTTGTTAATCTTTATACATCTGTTTAGATATTCTCTTAAAATTAGTTTATTAAAATAAAAAATCATTTTCAATTTTCCTAGGAAATGTTTTTTATTCTTCTGAAACCTTTGCAAAATTTAAAAAAGCTTCTAAATTTTTTGATTGAAATCTGCTAAAATCTATATTTGGTTTCAAATTAGGCCGTGGACTATTTGTACCGTATTTTTTATACGAATAAGTGAATTTTGTTTGGTACACGTAGAATCTTCGTTTACATTATTTGAAATCATTTCAAAATTTACTTTAATTTAGAATTTTTTTTAAACTTCTAAATATCGTTTCAGCTTATTCAATTTTGTTTGTAAGAATAATACGTGGTCAGTTGTTATTTATACATCAAAATTTAACTTGATTTACAAATTAAATTTTTTTAATTGAACAATTAAAATTTCAACGTTCAAAGTTCAGTTTTTTTGTTTAGATTTGAATATTGAATTAATAATTCCCGATTTTAAGCGAACAGTCAGATATTTCTAAATATTAAACAAATGTTCTTTTTCTGAGTTAAAAAATTTCAAATAGAATTAATTAAAAATGAAATATTTTAGTCTGAAATAATATTTGAAATTTAAGATCAGCCTTTAATTATGAATGTATTATTTTGAAGTTAATTCAATATTAAAAATAGTTTATAAAGTTTGAATCAAGCGTTTACATTTGTCTTGTAAAATAAACTATTATTCACTTCTTAAATCTTATAGTACAATTCAGTTTAAAGAAAATCAATAATTAATTTATATTCAGATTTGATGAACTAAAAAATGTTTAAAAAAATTTTTTCTAATAAAAAATCTTCGATTTTAAAAGCTTCTAATTTATAATTGTTTAAGTCTTTAAAACTGCATTTTAAAACTCTTTAAATTCAAAGTCACGCTTAATAATAAAAAATATAAAATGGAGAATTTTTAAAGCGAAAGATTTCCGAATTACCCATTTTAAATTGAATAATACCATAATAGAAAAAGATAAAATTTTAACTAATTATTTTTAAAACGATTGAAATCAAAGGTGTACAGATTTTTTTCTGAAAAATTTGTAAAATTCCTATTCCTAAAATGTCAATATTAATATTATTTTTATATGAATAGATTAAACCGAAACTTACGGATCTATCACGCCTCTCAATGACACTGTCCATGATTTCATCGTCCCTCCTATCTTGCTCAAGATCCTTTTCAAGACTATCAAGAGTCTCCGTGCTATCAGATGACTTATTCCTCCTATCGGAATCAAGAGTGTCAGTGCTTCCAAGCTCGGAACTCTCCGAGGATTTTTGAAGTCTCGGTTTCGAAAGAGGAGTCGGTCGCCTTTCTTCATTATGAGCGACGAATGGGGACGCATCAACGAAATTTTTACTCGGAATCCTCTTGGGTGGTTTCCGACTCTCTCTGCGACTCTCAAGCCTCTCGTCCAAATCAGGGTTATCCGAACTCTCGGAGGAGCGCCAGAAGTTCTTTCTAAAGTCCACATCCATTTCCTCTGCTGCTTTTGCCTCAACCGGATCCAATCTGTCGAAAATGTCGGAGGATTCTGAGAAAAGTTTGCAGCGTGTCCTTCTGTCTCGGGAAAGGTTCATATCGGAGGCGCTACATCTTTTTTGTAGGTGAACGATCTCAGCGGATTTTTGATGCTGACCCAGGGCTTCGAAATTCTCGGTTGATTTAGACATCACCTTGGCCACGGACCTGTACATATTTCTAGTTATTCATTATTTTCAAAACTTTATTTTAACATACTTCAAAGAAGAGTGATTTGAATCAGGCGTGGATAGATTTCATATTAACAGTCCTTTTTATTTCTTAGTTATTTCTTATTTCTTATAGCAGTATAAGTTTCCGGTCAATTCCCGATTACCCAAGATTTTTTCAAGTTATAAACGTTAAAAAATTAAAATGTTCATTCCTGAAAAAATGATCAATCAAAGAAAATCAAAATATTCAAAGCATTAGAACTCTTATAAATTTGAACTATATATCAAATTAAAATGAAATCATTTTTATTTCACCGATTCACCAAACAATTTTTTCGGACTCTTTTCGAACTTGAGTTTCTTTTTCATGCCTGAAAAGAAAACTTAGATTCTTTCCTTTAAATATCTTCAGGTTAAAGAATAGAAATATTATTATTTATTTGTAAAAATTGCATTCCCAAACGGACTGGGACCCTAAAAGTCGTTTCACCCCATTTTTCAAAAAGAATTCAAAAGATTTGAATGACTTCCAGAAATTTAAAGAATTGTAAAGGTTTTATGGGACTACAGAGAATGCTGAAGATTTTTAAAGATTTTCGTGGGACTATTTTACGTGATTTTGAACATATTTCAATGAATAAAAATTTTTTAAACAAATTTCTACAAATTTGAATGAATTTCCAAAAATTAAGGGATTTAGTAGGATCGTAGGATTTCAAAGGTTTAAAGATAATTTCAAATGTTTCTATTAATATGCGGTTTTAAACATTTTCCTTGCATTTCGCAGGTTTTGAAAGGATTTCATAGGATTGATAAGATTTTAGAATATTGAAAAAGATTCCAAAGGATTCCAATATTTCAAATAATATCATCAAATTTGATGTATAGTAATTCAACGTGACCTCAGCGGATTTTATAATACTTTAATGGATTCCAAGAATTTATTCGCAAAGTTTCTACTAATCACCATTATGCGGGCTAAAACCTTTTTGAGACAGGGAGAATTTTTTTCCCCCTAAAAATGTAATTTTTTAATTTTTCTCGTAGTCTATGAAAAATATCGCAAAAGAACATGAGATATTTTCCATAGAACTTTTTTAGACCTCCAAACTTTTATCTTCACATTTTTTCGTATCTGTAATTGTTTCCAAGAAAAACCGCTGCCATTTTGTTAATTTAAAACCTTTTTTTCAATTATTCGACATATTTTGAAAGAAGACGATGAACGCTATCAGAATCAAGAAAAAAATAATAAATATCTCTATTAGGACAAAAGTTAGAGAGGTTTAAAGAAAAAAATTCAGGTTTTTTGAAAAACAAAGAAAAAATTCATATACGCATAAATTTCGAGATTTTTTTATGTTTCATATCCGAGAGATTCAGCGATATTCGGTCTTTATATATCAAATATTTTATTTTTTTGCTGAAAATTAAACTATTTTGTTATCAGTTGGACTGATTGGTCGAAAATGAACATCTTTTGTTAAAAATTCATATTCTCAGGTTGAAAATTCCACTGCTTTGTAGAAAATTTGTCTTTTTGGCTTGAAAATTCAAGAATGTGGTAGACGAATAAGCTATTTGGTAGAACATTAAACTATTTGCTTTAAAATTAGTTTCTTTTATTGAAAATTCATATTATCAGGTTGAAAATTCCACTGTTTTGTAGAAAATTTGTCTTTTTAGTCTAAAAATTCAATAATTTGGTAGATTCGCTATAAAGTTAAACTTTTTTGGTAGAAAATTAGTTTTTGGTACTGAAAATTAATTCTCGTCAATAAAAATGTAACAATTTGGTTGAAAATTCAACTGTTGTATAGAAAGCTCATTTTCTGATAGAAAATATAACTGTTTAGTTGAGAATCAATCTTTTTAGGTTGAGCATTAAACTATTTTGATAGAACTTTGTCCTTTTTGGTCCAATTGAACCGTTTTTTATTTAAAATGAAAATCTTTTCTTGTTTAAAATATCAACTATCACATTTTTTGTTGAGAATTACTCTTTTTTTTTGTTTTCACGGATCCTAAAGAAGAGGAAAATAGTGTCTTCAGTATCATTTTATTTGAAATAGTGGGAAAATAGTGTCATCGTTCAAAAAAAGTGTAAAATCGTGTCAATAGTGTGGTGAGTCCGAGGCCTGCTAACCTGTAAATCCACGCCTGATTATAGTGAGAATTTTAAAAATTGTAATCGTATAAAATTATATAAAATATACCTGCGTGCCCGAAATTCAAAGCAACTGCGTCGTCTTTCGATAGAGTCATCACTGGTAAGAGCCTCGAGGACTTCTAAACTATCTGAAGATTTGGAAACTCGATTGATCGACTTTGAAATCGAATTCGAAAACCGCCTCGTCATTGGCTTTGACTCTTCATTTTCCACAAGTTTATCGAAGCACTCCGTGGACTTTGAAAACCAAGGTAGGGAGTTTTCAAGACTGTCGGGTGATTTAGAAAGGCGATTAGATGATGATCTTCTACGCGGTATTTTAATTTCCATTTTTTCTGATGCGTCTGAACCCCTGGATGTTCGATGCGAAGGCCTTTAATGAAAATAATACATAATTATTTAAAGAAGAAATACGTGGTACTTATTTAGGGTGCCTACTTAAACCCTGGGAAAAAAACTCCTTGACATTTTCCGGTTTTTTTTTTTTTTTATGAATCTCACGATTTTTCTAGGTATAATTTTTCATAGTGCAGAGCCATTAAAGTATTTGGCATTTTTTAAAACAATCGACTCGGAGTATGTACTCCAATTTGAAATACGATTTCGTGAGTTTATTATAAATACATTTTTCCTTCAGGCCTTGTAAATATATAAATATGTTAAGATAGGGCTATTTATATATAAAATAAAATAACTGTTTTATCCATTTGTGAAAGTAATTAAGGCGATAAGGAAGGAAATAAAGAGATTTTTCACGAAAACAGGAAAATATATTCTCTTACGTAGAATTAATGAGGGTGCTTTATTAAGTTAAATTAAAAATGCTTAGAACTCTTAAATTTTGAAGTAAAAGTATTGCATTTTCAACAAGATAGATAAATTTTTAACCAAAAAGATAGCTTTCAAAAAATAGAATCTTTGGTACAAGGAAAGATAAATTTTCAACCAAACATTAAATAGTTAAATTATTAGTTTAAGAAATTATTTTAAACCATAGTCTGATCGTAAGTTGATCTTTTTTGTTTGAGAATTCAACTTTTTTTGAAAATTCGTCTTTTTGGGATGCAAATTTAAATACTTGATTAAAAGTAAAACGAGTTTCTTAAAAATTCATCATTTTAGTTGAAAGTTCACCTTTTTGGTTCAAATATTTTTTTTCTTAAAATTAATTCCTTTGACTGAAAATTTATCAATTTCGTCTACAATCCTTGAAAATGAATCAAACTTGGTAAAAAAAACGGAAAATTGAAACAAAATTCTCAATTTTAGGGGTTTTTTTCAAATTTAAGAGGGAAAAAGGGAAAACAGGGAACGGAATGTGATCCTGCATGGAAAGTTCAATCGGTTTATGCTAGAAACAGAAGTTGCTGACCCCCCCCCCCCCCCCATTTCAAATAATATAAAAAAAATATACCTGCGCACAACTGGTCGATTTTCTTGATGTTGATCTTCATTTTCAAACGTGTCAGTAAAAGTCCTGGAGGGTGTAGAGTCCAGACTATCTGGAGAAAGCGAAACAACACTGTTGGGCTTCCTGGGAAGCTTGACTTCCAATTCCTCAAAAATGTCTGAATTTCTTGAGACTCTACTGGAGGATTTTTGCAAAATAGAAATGCTCTTTGACTCGACTGGAGAACTAGTGTTGCTACTGTTCGCACCACCACTGGTTAATTCCAAACTGTCCAGGGTGTCTGAACTCTCGGCTATTGTTGGCGGAATATTGGCTGGGATATCATTATTTTGACCCGCAGAACGTTTCGGTGGTCGTCTGTTTTTAGGCCGAACTGATATTCTGTGATGGGCTGCTGTGTGGCTCAAACTCGCAGTCTCTAGTTGTGCTGGCGAAATTTACAACAATTCACAACAAGAACAGATTTAAAACTTGACAGCGGCCATTCGAAAATCTCTTAAAGTCTTCTTTTTATCAGAAATTCAACTACTTTGTTAATAATTAATTTTTTTAGTTGAAACTTCAACTTTTTGTTGAAAATTCATGTATTTGATTGAAAATTCACTTATTTTGTTGAGAATTTTGATGCTTCGATGAGAATGCATCTTTTTGGTTGAAAAGACGATTATTTCACTTAAAGTTAAACTACTTTGTCAAAGAATTAATTGTTATTCAGGATTTCTTAAGTGTAGTTGCAAATTCAACTATATCTTGCTTGTTAAAATTTCGTAATCTCCGATTTAAAAGTTCACTCTTTTTTAAAAATATTCGACTTTTGGCTTAAAAAAATTACTCTTTTGATGAAAATTCATTTTTCATTGTGGAAAAGTCATCTTTCTTGGTTGAAAATAAGCTTGCTGTTTGATGAAAATTCAACTATCTTATTAAAAATATATCGTTTCCGCCTTAAAAATTTTAATATTTGATTAAATGTCTATCTTTTTTGTTCAACAATGCGATCAATTGATTGAAAATGTACTGTTGCATACTGAAAATTGAAATTTTTATTTAGAAATTAAACCATTTGGTTAAAGTTATCATTTTTATTCAAAAAGTCAAATATTTCGTTAAAAATTCATCCTTTTGGATTGAAATTTCATATTTTATGGTAGAAAAATCATGTTTTTTGGTTAAAAAGTAAATTTAAAAAAAATAATTGCACTGTTTTCGAAAAAATGGCCTTTTTTCTTTGAAAATTTATCTCTTTGGGTAGAATTTTTCTGTTGCTGAAAATTCAAATATTTTTCTGAAAATGCAATATATTTCTGGGCAAGAGGAGGTCAAAAAAGCCAAAAATTGGAAAAGTAGTTTATGGATGGCCCATAACTGAAATTTTTTTTGAGTGATCTTTTTTAAACTGACAACTGCAATTTTTATCGTGATCTGTAACCAAGGCTGTTCGAATTTTAGGTTCCTGTCCATTTAAGATTGTAAGCTTCCGTATTTTTTTCTGTGTACTAGATAATTTTTTAATCATACTTTTTGGCCTTAATTCAGAAACACTTCAGATCAAAAGGAAAACTTTGGTTTATTAATGTTCACACAAATAGTCGAATTTTTAACCAAATAAGAATAAACTTGAATCAAAAACAGTTTCATTTTCAAGCATATAATTAACAAACCAGTTAAAGTAACTTATATTAAATAATAATAAATAATTAGTTGAATATTAAATACAAATAATAAATTTTCAAGGGAAAATGTAACAATTGATATTTCAATAAAAAACAGAGAAATTTTCATGAAAATTGCTCAATTAAAAACTAAAACGGATTAAACTTTAAACAAACAGTTGCAGCTATAGCCAAAAATATCAAATTTCTAATAAAGCAGGTGAATTTTGTAACCAAAAAGACAATTTAATTAAAAAAGAATTGAATTTTCTACCAAGGAAGATCTTTCAGTCATCAGAGAATACAATTTCGAACCAAATAGTTGAATTTTAAAGAAAAAGCGATTCACTTTTAACCAAAAATAAAACTTGTTAATTCGCAGTGGAAAAAGTTGATTTTCAAATGATAAAATGAATTTTTAACAATTTAGTAAAATTTTTAACAAAATAGTTGCGTTTTAAATCAAGAAGGTTAATTTTATACCAGAAAATACGAATTTACAACAAAATACATAGATTTTCAACCAAATTGTTGAATCTTCAACTAAAAATTATCAATTTTCAACTTAAAATAAAAGAGTTAAATTTTCTCTAAGAAAAATGCAGCCAAAAACGTATTTTCAATCAAATAATTCTATCTTCAACTAAAAAAGAACAAATTATCAAAAAAATAGTTAAATCTTTAAAAAATAAAATTAATGTTTAACAAATTAATTCAAGTTTCAACTAAGTAGTTGAATTTCAAACCAATAAATGTAATCATCTTCATGAGAAAAAAAGGAATTTCCAACAACACAGTTAAATCTTTATCCAATAAAACGCATATACAACAAATTAATTATACTTTCAATAAAATAGTTGAATTTCCTATAAAAAAGATTAATCCTCAATAAAAAATTGCAACGAAAAACTATAAATTTTCAGTCAATAAAATTATATTACAAAAAAAAAGTATCTTCAATCAAATAGTTAAATCTTCAACCAAACAGTAGAATACGAAAGCAACAGAGATTAATCCTGAACCAAACATATAATAGTAGACTTTGAAATTAAAAAGAATTAACTTTCAACGAAAACAATTTGTACTTTTTTATTGGGTTCTATTAATTAAGTTCGAATTTAAGCGACGGAAAGAGTGTAAAATCTGTATTTTGATGCTTTATTTGGAAAATAAAATCACAATTTTTCTTTTTCACAAACATTTAAAAAATTGTTTTTCGTATCCAAATTTCCTATGCAAGATATCACATTTTGCCTTAGCCACTCCTCCTGCGACACAAAATGTGCCCCCTCCCCCTCCCGGAAGTATGACGTAATTTTTGAACGGTCTCAAATCCCAATCTTCAGAAACGAAAAAGATTAATTAACTACTCACGCAAATCCTCTTTTGGTGTTGTAGCAATTCGTTCAGTGGAACCCTTTCTCGATCTCGTTATCTGTGCAGAACAAAAAACAGAAATTAATGATCAAACTCTTATCAGGCAGTCAATTTAAAAATTATCGATCAGTTTCCTCTGCTTATAGATTAGTTAATTTTTTGCTTTTAGAAAAGATGTACCGTCTTTTATATCCTAAAGTAATCTAGCTTTCTCAAAGAAGAAATCACTCTCTTGTCTGTCAAGTACTGTCCTCATCTACTGAAGAGTAACACTTCGACTTGCGAGAGTAGGGCATCACCATTTCGGGAAATCACCACTTCTTGAAATGAAGATGTCCCACTATGATTCTGACACATGGATCTTAAAATATCGAAGAAAGCTATCAGCAACACATTCAGTTGAAACATTTAAGTAGATAATATTCTATAATACGAACGAGCAATTTATTTTAATTTTAAGAGAATGGATCTCTTTTCAACGGAGAAAATACACGCTCGACTTGCACTGGAAATTGATCCACAGCATACACTTTATTTATACCTTGATTTATTCTGTTTACGCAATGAGTAGTCTACAATCGGTAATTAGACTGTTGAGCAATAAAATAGTTTCCTTGAGACCAATATCATACGGGAATCAGTCAACAGTGCGTGCAGAATTGGTTTCAAATCGCTTGATTAAGTTAAGCGAAATTAATATAATTATTATAAATGACCTTAAATTTAAAAGTACTCTATTGAAGGAAATTCAGACTGGCCGCAAAACTTCGTTTCTAAAATTCCCTGACTATTATTATTTAAAGACGAAATTCTAATCTTTTAACATTTTTGAAATGGAATCTTTTATAAATGGAATAAAATAATTAAAAATTTAAACTTATACATTTTTAATGTATTATTCTTAGGGCTATCACAGCCTAATTGCAGTAAGTTTGACATAAGTCTAGAAAAATGCAGGGGAGTACAAAACAATTTAATTCACGATTAATTATTAAGAATTCAGGGTGAATTCGAAATTAATTCAAATGAATTGCAGAAAATATTCGAAAATCTCTGCATATCTAACTCTCGAATAAATTGTTTGAAATCCATTAAAATATTATAAAACCCCTTAAATTTCTATAAAATCTTATGATATTTCCTGATATCATGAAACATTTATGAAAATTTGATAAAATCCAATGAAATATTTGAAAATATCTTAAAACATTACATTATAATCTGTAAAATCGTTCTATTTCGTACAAAATTCTACGAAATTGCTTACAAATAAATAGAAAAACATTTAAATACCCTAAAATCTTTAAGATTCTTTGGATTCTCTTAAAATTATTGAAATCAACTGAAATGCCATGGAATATGTTAAAATATCCTTAAATATTTACAATTCTTTACACCTTTGGAAATAACTTTAAATATTTTAAAATCTTTGAAACCCTAAGAATCCCTAATTTTCCGAAATTCTTCAAAACTCCATGAAATTTTTTTGAAATCGCTTAAAATCTTTCAAACCCATTGAATACTCCTCAAATTGTTAAAAGATCTCGAAAATTCCTTAGAAGTTTTAAAAATACCCGAAAAGTTTTAGAATACTTTGGAATACCATCAAATTAGTGAAATCTATTAAAAATTCCTTTGAATCTTTTAAAATGCCCTAAAATCATTCAAAATCTTTTAAATGTTTTGAAATCCCTTGAAACTTTTCAAAGCTCTTGAAAATTCCTTGAAATTGTTAAGAATACCCTAAAAGCTTTAAAATCCTTGGGAATCCCTTAAAATTATTGAAATATATTAAAAGTTCCTTAGAATATTTTAAGACATCCTAACATATTTCGAATAAAATAACTAAATAGTTGGATTTTTGACCAAAATATTTCAATTTCTAACAAAATATGTAAATTTTTCAAATTAAAAAGACGAACTTTCGACAAAAATATTACCTTTCTAAAAAAAAGTTAATTTTCAAGCTAATAGTTGCATTTTGTGCCAAAATATTTGAATTTTTTCTACGCGAAAAAAGGGGTTTAAAACAAAAAAGTTAAAATTTCAACCAAAGAATTGAATTTTCAACTAGAATAATGAATCTTTAACCAAACTGAATTTTTAACAAAGTAGTTCAATTTTCAACAAAATAGCTAAACCCTTTCCAGATTTTTTTTTACGACAATAGACGTATTTTTAACGAAAAATATAGTAGTTAATATTATTTTAAACATAAAATATTTTAATTTTAAATCCAAAAAAGTTCAATTCAACCAAAAAAGAAGAATTTTCAATAAAATAGCTGAATCCTCAACGAAATCAGATTAATTTTCTACCAAAATAGTTGAATTTCTAACAAAATACATGAATTTTCTACCAAGTAGTTAAAATTTCAAACAAGATAGCTGAATGCTCAACAAATAGAAATTAATGTTCTATCCATAACTGACCCATAAATCCCTCTTAATAGAAGATGTATAAAAAAGGCAAAGAAATTTGAAACTAACTAAAATTATAAATTCAAGTTACTTCAAAAATCTTAACTAAGTTACGTTACAAGTTACTTTTTAAAATAGTAACAAAGTTACCCTAAGACTTAAAAATAACGTAACTTTTCAGTAACTTAGTTACTTGTAACAAAAGTTACTACCCAACTCGGGCCACAAACGCCTATTTTTTCGATGTTTTGCCCTCTAACTATTTACAAGAAAATTTCAGGATAAGCTGAGTGATCATATAGTTAAGTTCGAAAGACTTCAAGCTTTCAGATGCTTTTTATTAAACAATCCAGAGATTTTTTAGCGAGTTGCAATCAAAATAAAAAGGGACCTCGACTTTAGTTGTTTGATGGAGCAGCTCACAAATAGTGAAGATTATAAACTAGCCAGTGGGTACAAATGATCAGAACATTGTAAAGGAGGGTTTATTTGCAGCTTTGCTCGATAGTATCTGCTTTTCCCGTGATCACTATGAAGTATGTGGTATTGTCCTGAGTATCTGGTATGATGCACGCGAATTCTAACGGTATGGTCTGTCAAGTCGCCAAGTGCGGTCACTTGATCGCCATCGGTGAAACCGGTTGCAAGTGCCAACGAAACTGGCTGACAAGCACTTGGCAACTTTGTATGTATACGACATGAGCTTCTTCAATATAAAGTTCTAAATGGCTTACAAGAACTTACATTGTGTTTTTTTATAAATTCAGAAGCCGTTACAACTACTCCTTGCATTTAATTTTTGTCGACGGAAAATGTTTACTAGGGAGGATTCTTTAACAGGGTTGCTACAATATCCTAATTTTGAAATTCCCTGAATTTTCTATGAACAATTTTTTATTTTTCCTTACCGTTCTAAATTTTTCTTCTAGGTATAAGAACAAACTTACTCTTGAAAGATCAATAACTTCAATACAACAAAGTTTATTTCTCAAATTACTTTAAACACTTTTAGTGAAAACAGTCATACAGGACTGTATAAAGGATCCTCTACAAATTACGTAAGACATGCGTAAAATACATGAATTTTCAACCAACCTGATGATTCTTCGATAAAAAAAATGAATGATCAAGGAAAACAAATAATAGTTCATATTTTCACCAATAATATTTTGATTTTTAATAAAAAGCAGTCGAATTGAACCAAAAAAAAACATTTTTCAGAAAAAAATCTTTTAAGAAATGTTACATTTTCAACCCAAACAGATGAATTTTATAAAAAAAATAATTTGATTTTCATTCCTAAAAACACGAGTTAAAAAATATAAAATTGACAACTAAAAAAGATCAATTTTCAAGCAAAAATAAAAATTTAATTTTCAGTTTAAGTAATTATTTTAATTAACAAATGAATAAATTATGTAAAATGATGAATCTTCAACAAAAAAAGTGAATTTTGAACCAAACTGTTTTACTTTCAACCTAAAATATGAACTTTCTACCAAAAAACATAAAATTTTTAACAAAATTCATGAATTTTCAGACACGGAAAAAGTTTTCCAAAAAACAGAAATTATTAAATTTTTAAATAAACGCGTGAATTTTTAACGAAAATGGTGAACCTTCAACTAAAAAAGGAAATTTTCAATAAACAGTTGAGCTTTCAACTAAAAAAGACTAATTTTCAAACCAAGAAGAGGAACTTTATACATCCAAACTGTTCAATTTTTTGAACCAAAGAGAGGACTATCTTGGAAAACAGTTGAGTTTTCAATCTGAAGATATGAATTTTTAACAAAGTAGTTAAATTTTCAACCCAAAAATAAGAATTTACTACCAAAATAATTAAATTTTCAACAAAAAAAAGACAAATTGTAAACCAAAAATGGATGTTTAAAAATAAATTTAAAAAAAATCGAATTATCAACCAAAGAAATGAATGTTTAATTAAAATGATAAATCTTCAACGAATAAAAATCAATTTTTCAGCAAATAAGGGAGCATTCCACACAAAATAATAATGTTCTATCAAACAGAACAAATTATCAGCAAAATACATGAATTTTCAACTAAAAAACATCAGTTTGTTGCCAAAATAAGAATAATTAATTTTTCACTTAGAAAAATAAATTTTAAAAAAATCGTCGACAAAATAATTAAATCATTAAACAAAAAATTAATTTTTAGCTAAAAAGATGAACTTTCAATTCACGAGGTTATTTTTCTACCAAAACGAAGTTTTAACAAAATAGTTACATTTTCATCGTAGATTTATTCAACTTTTTAAATAAAATTCGAAACGTAGGCCAAAAAAATATTTAAATCTGGTGTGTGTAAAATTAAGAATTATATCGTTGTTAAAATTGGTTTTTGTTAAAGTTATTAGATGGAATTTAACAAAAATTATTTTTATGGCAACGTATAAATTGAAGAAGTTTTCTCGCTAGAAGAACTGTAGCAAAGCTTGAAGTAATATCTTTATCAAAATTTTGGTTAAAGGCCAATTGCTAATCTACTTGAATATTTGAGATACCCTGTAAACTTTCATGTCATGTCATTCCAATTTGAATGACTATTTTCGAGGTTCCAATTTTCACAACATTTTTCTCTTAACCAAAGCAACGGGGAAACATTACAAAGTACATTGGGAAACCCATTCAAGTATTGGTTCGAGCATGGTCCTAAATGACCTTCACTTAAATCGAACAAATCATTCTCTAGCCCTGAACATTAACATACAGGGCCGCGTGAATCCTTTCTGTTGGAAATGGGCACACCTCGGTGCCTCTAATCACGAGACCGCCGAGGCCAAAATTCTAGCATCGACTTAAATGGGAGATACTTAAATGTGATTTCCAGTGTACTCTGCGTTTAGCTTAAAATTAACTATTCAAATATTATTTGATCTAAAATTACGAAACAACCCTATTGATAATTCTCATTGTTTTGAACTCTACCTCCACACAATCGCTTTTCCTACGACTGATCGTAGGAAGACGTTGCCTGTTCTCAGCTTTCAACCTAGTTTGTATCTCGATACCGTTCTTCTTCACCGCACTGTAGATCTCGTAGGCGGGTTCTTTGCTTCCATAGACGCCGATCGTGATCTTCGAAGGCGAGCTCTTGCGGTTTCCTTGGTTTCGATCTATAAGTCTTCGTCGCTCCACAGGATTTAGGTTCAGCTGCTCGATTATGGCTCTTATATTGGTCGATATGTTGCTCTCCCGATGAGACACCACCATCATGTCAACAGATTCTTCACGCCAGATTTTTGCACTAGGTCGACTTTCCTCTTTCTTTTCCACGCCAGTCGACCAGGACAATCAGGCGACTAATTAGCCTAACAAAACAGGTAACGAGAGTCCTTTCTGACTCCAAGGCTGCAATAAAATTACTGTTTTCTCAGGATTTCACGCGAACTGTGACTACCCCGCCCTCGTTTCGGCGATCTAGCCGCTGGATCTTGATCGCTTCCCACGAATCGACCTTTCACCTCAAATATTCTCTGGATCAGGCATTACTCCTTTTCCAAAGATTAGTACGTTTAATATGTTCAATTAGTTCAATAAGTTCAATGTGTCAATTCTAAAACTGTACTTTTAAGGGAATTTAATCTGAGACTTCACAACACAAAATGCCCTCAAAGCAGGGAAATAGGTCAATTTTTGACAAAAATTGGAAAATAACTTCCTTCAAATAAAATGAATGTAGATACTGTATTGAATTGAAAATGAAACGCTATAAATTCTTAAGATTTCAAGTCAAAATACATTGCATTATCAATCAACTAATTGCATGTTTAACCAAAAGAGATTAATTTTCAACCAGAGTTGAATTTAAAAAAAAAGAAGAAATTATTTTTCAAACAAACAATTCTATTTACAACCAATTAGTTCAGCTTTCAAGCAAAAGTGAAGAATTTTCAAAAAAATGGTTGTAACCAAAGAGTTGAATTTTCAGCCAAGAAGATTAATTTTCCTCACAAAAATTAATTTTCAACAAATAAAACAAAAATAAAATTTTTAACTAAAAGAGATGAATTCCAAGATAACAATATAATAGGAGACTTTTCAACTAAAACTAGTCATATTTTCTTATTGGATTCTAATAATTCGGTTCGCATTTAAACGAAAAAATGAGAAAAGGTGAAGTTTCTTGAAAATAGGAGGAAAAAATAAAATTGTAAAAGGGAAAAAGCGAGGATTAGGGAAAGAGTTTGAAGTATATAATCTGCCTTTCTAAATACATTTCAAATGATTTAATTGAAGCGTCCTCAGAGATTACATTGTATGTATCATGACAATAGCAAACTTTTTATTAATAATAGCTTTAAAGCTTTCACGATGATTCATTATAATAAAAAAAGAGATACTTTGGGTTTCATTCGTGTAAAGGATCCGTAGGCATGGGCATAGACATTTTTTTTAAACAAATTTGTTTGCAGGTTTTTATGGCTTTTTAAAAATTTTAAATGTTAAAATAATAAACTTGATTTTTTACCTCAATTCGACACGTAAATATTTTTTTATTAGAACATCTTTGTTAACAATTCGAAAAAGAAATATATACATTTTTCTCCGAAAATTTACTCTTAAATGCAAAGTGAACAGCGAATCTGATGAAAGTAGAAATTGTTTTGTCTTTTACAATCAGAGGAAACGGAAATTGTCTCAGATTGTTAGATAAATAACAAATAAACGCGAAACGCCTGAAAGAGTAGCGTGTCTCATAACTTTCTCGCTTTGCGTTAATTATTAATTGCCCAACACTTATTTGAATTTTGCTGACAAGTCTGTCACCACAATAGAAAACATTTGATAGTCAATTTAAAAATTCTGTTAAAGAAACTTTTAACTCTACTGATAATAATTATTACAAAAACTTTTATACAATTTAGGCCCAGTAGTCACATTTAAGGTTGGAAAAAACGGACTTCCGGTTTTAAACTCGTAGAATCTATAATTTGGTTCATATACTTTAAAATATCTTGGATATTTTTCACTTACCCTCAGAATATTCCTTACTATAATTTGAAGATCTATAGGCATTAATGATGATAAAGGAGTATTCAAATCGATTATATGAATGAAGAAAATATATAATGGTACATTAAAATATAATATAGGAATATTAAATAAAAATCTAATTTCCCTTTTCCCAATCAGAAGTTCGCGAACCTGCATTTTCAAAATTCCCTGAGTAACTTTTTATTTTCCCTGATTATAAGTATTTAAATCTCATAACATTCTTAACATAGAAAATAAATAAAAGTACAAACTGCATATGTATAATATAATATTTAATGTCCGCTTGGACCTATGCAAATTTTTACGACTTCTCGTTCGATCACCGAAGTTAAGCAGCGATTGGCTCGGTTATACTCGGATGGGGGCCGCCGTACTAGGCGGAGTGTAATTTCATCAGCTTTTTAAAGTTGCATTCATTCTCGAACTGATATTAATAATTTAATAATAATAATAATAAGCTTTAAACTAAAATCATTTTTCAACCAAATAGTCAAAAATTGAATTTTAATATTTTTAATAAAATAACAAAGTTGCTAAAAAGGCTATCTCAAGGCGTACTCGATGAACAGTTTTTCCGTCCTCCTGAACAATTTTACGAATAAGGGTTCGCCCCTTAGGATCCCCGACCATTCAATTGTTGAAATCATAGATTTTGTGATCAAAAGAGATGAATTCTTAACCAAAAATATAATAGTAGACTTTTCAATTTGAAAAGAATTAAATTTCAAATATAAAATTTGAATTTTCAACCACAATATATGAACTTCTACAATGAGATGAATTTTCAAACTAAAAAGATATATTATTAACCAAATAGTCGCACTTTCAAACAAAGCATATTTAAATTTAAATAAAACCAGTTGCATTCAAAAAATGAGTTTTTTGTAATTACATTTTCAACAAAAAAAAAAGATAAATTTTCAATTCAAAGGGAGGAATTTTCTGTGTAAA
This sequence comes from Belonocnema kinseyi, assembly GCF_010883055.1. Classification (NCBI taxonomy): domain Eukaryota; kingdom Metazoa; phylum Arthropoda; class Insecta; order Hymenoptera; family Cynipidae; genus Belonocnema; species Belonocnema kinseyi. Next base: position 78,430,671 of record NC_046663.1, read on the forward strand.
TGGGCGAATATTCAACTAAACGAATTTTCAACGAAAAATACAATAGTTGATAGCTAAAAAAAATTTGAACACACTAGTTCAACTTTAATTCAAAAAGACGAATTTTCAACAAAATAATAAAATTTAAAACAAATAGTTAAATTTTCAACATACAAATTACAAAGATGGCTTTCTAACGAATTTCTGAACAAGAAGATTAATTTTATAAAAAAAGTACGATTTCTTAACAAAATATAGGAATTTTTAATCAATTAGTTAAACTTTCAACTGAACTAATTTCAATCAAAATAGTACAATTTCCACCCACCGAAATAAATTTTTTGTCTAAAACGGTTAAGTTTCCAACCAATCAGACCAATTTTCACCAAATAAAGATTTTCCACTCAGGAAAACAATATTAAAACAATATTAAAAGATAAGAATTTTAATCTTCTATCATTTTTAAGACATGATCTTTGCTAAACGGGATAAAAGCAGTCCAAATTGAAATAAAAAATTTTAATTTTATGATCTTTAACAGTTACTTAAAGTGCCTGTTATAGAAATTCTCTGAATTTTGCAAGGATTTTTCTCTGATCCACGGACACTATACCTTTGCCCTTTTATAACTACTAATCCCCGAGCATTGGCGAATAATAAACAAAAAGAATTTCATTGTTGCAATTGAAATTGAGTAACCACTCAGAGAAAATGATATCGTTTAAACAGATGGAGATACCAGGTCTAACTAGACAGATGATGTTTATTTCATTCTTCGTGACACACCAACAATGAAAAAAAGGCCTCTCAGTATTAGATTCCTTGCAATAAACTTCTCTGCCACGATATATTTCTTACATCTTACCAAATATGGCCAAAATTATTATTTATTTCAACCTCCCCAAGGCAATGGAACAGTTCCCTTTACTTCCAATCTCTTCAAACAAACAAAAAGGAAGAGAAATGGGAAAGATTAAGGAAAATATTTGCGGTTGACGACAAAGAAAAATAATCTCAGGGTTCTTCTGAGTAAAGATCCTCGAATGTGCAATCGTTAAAATTGCTTTCAAGATGAATTACCTTGGAAGAAAACATACTCTGTGACATAAAATAAGATCCCATGATCGATAATAATTGAATGCCGAATTTAAGATTCTATTAGTCATACATCCTTACGCAGCTCTATCTAATATAATCAGTTGTATCTGGCATGCGAAATAAAGTAATTTTGAGCTCAAACTTTATTGTAATTAAAATTAAGCGTAAAGAATCTGTATGTTTATAATGTTTATTCCTCCTCCGGCGTAGAAAAATTACATGGCAGTCTAGTTTTGAAAACTGATAGTAGGGTATACGCAACTCCCTATTTAAGACTGGTTTGGAGAATGGCTTGCCTTGACCTTGATCCCCAATCGGGGGAGTCCAAACGTAAACAGGTAGGGGCGCATGGATCAGCTAGGTTGGATTTGGACGCATAATGCGAACTGATACAACTAATTGCATTGAGTGCGCGGCCCTCGAGCTGTTTGTCACGCTTGACTGAGCACATCCTCTCTTTCGACCAAGTTGCTCCTCTTATCACGACATTGCGGAAGCAATCATTTCTAGGAATAGCGTAAACAGTGGGGATCTTATATCAGGATTTGAGTTTATCGAAAATGGTTTCGGCTCATAAATGAGATTAAAATTGATGGATAAAAAATTTGTAATTATTAAATTCATTATTTTTAATTAAAAATTCAGAATCTGTGGGTCTGAAGAGTATAACCCTTAAAAATTTTCTTCAAAAATATAAGAATTTTAACTTTCTAGAAGGATCTCCTAACCCGTTGGAAATACGTAAAAACGAACAACATTTTCGGTATCATCGTCAAACAAGTATAATACGAATGAAAATCCGTAAATAAGTTGATTGAATATATGTATTGTATAAAAATATACAAGATTGTTTAATCATTAATAAAGATTAGCTTTTATGACAGCCAGAATGACCCTTTTCTTAGGGCAGGTATACACTCGAAGTTATGAACGGCTCGTGTTGGAGTCATACAAATTTGATTCAAGAGGTAAATTTATGTCTTCAAGGCATAAATTGAAGCCTGGCTCCATCTCAAAACTGAGACATGCTAAAGTCGACCTTTTCGACTTCAGCTTGTCTTGATTGGGGGCAATTTAACTCGAACTCAAGTCGAAGCATTTTTACTCGAGCTAGCTGAGTGTCCAACCAAAAAAGACGAATTTTCAACAAAATAGTTACATCCTAAACCAAAACATATGCATTTTCAATCAAACTGTTGCATTATTAACTAAAAAAGACCAAAATATCTACAAACATAAATGAATGTTTAACTGACAAAATTTCACCAATCAATATATAAACAAAAATTTATCCAAAATATTGAATTTTCAAGACAAACAGGTGCGGTTCCTAAGAAATAGTTGAATTTTCGACTAAAACCATAAAATTTCAAGTCAGAAGATTAATTTTCTACTAAAAAACAAGAATTTTCAAAAAATTACATAAATTTTGAATACAATAGTTGAATTTTCAAATAAGAGGATTAATTTTGTACCAAAAAAGACGAATTTTTAAACAATTACATACGTTTTTTTAACCAAACGGTTGAATTTTTGAGCCAAAAACACCAATTTTCCACAAAACTTTCAACCAAGTATTTTAATTTTAACCAAGAAAGATTTTAATGTAAATTTAAAAACAGTTAAATTAAAAAAAAAAGATTTTTAACAAGATAGTTGAATGCTCAACCCAAAAAGATTAACAATTAATCGAAACAGTTGCACATTACGCACAAAAAAAACTTTAACGAAAAAAAAAATAAAAATTTTTAATTCAACACATAAATTTTCAACCTAATAATTCAAATTTTAAACCAAGAGAATAAGTTTTTTTAACAAATACACGAGTTTTTACCAAAATACATGAATTTTTAACAAAAAATGTGAATTTTCAACACAAAAGTTAATTTTTAATCCGAAATAGACTAATTTTTTAACCAGATAGTTGCATTTTTAAACAAAAAAGATAAAATTTCTACACAAAGAGATGAATTTTGAAACCAAAAAAGAAACAAAATTCCCTCAAATCGAAATTTCAACCCAAAAAGCCGAATTTTCAGGAAAACCGTTGATATTTCAACTAAACATGATGACTTTTGAACAAAATTCTTGAATTTGAACAAATTAATTAAATTTTGAAACAAATAATATAAATTTTGACCCAAAAACATGAATTCTCCCCAGAAATATAACAGTAAACTGTTCAACTCGAAAAAATTAACTTTCGGTCGAAAATATTTGGATTTTCTTATTTGGCTCTATTAATTCATTTAGCATTTATAGGTGGAAACCCGAGAAAAGGGGGAAAAGCGTGGAATAGGGGAAAGATTGTAAAACACGAGATAAATAAATAAGAGTTCTGGTAACTTATAGACTAATGAATAATAGTTTAAATAAACATGCATGTTCAGTGTTAATCCTTTGAACATATGAGGTAAGAAAATTGGAAATTTTTATTAGAACATAAAGTTAATTTTCTATTCCATAATTTTTTATTTCGGACTACATGACGTGCGCGTCCGGCTATGCTACATTTTAGACCCAGAAAGGAGGTAAAATTGTAGGTTAGTAAAAATAAATACTTATTCTTAAAAGATTTTATTTTATTAAAAGTTTAATATTTCATATGTATGTTTGTTTCCTAAGTTTATAAAATCTTGATGAGACCCTAATTTTATTAGGTAAATTACAAGTAATACTGTTACAATGATCAATAAAGTTACATAAAATTTGTTTACATTTATTGTTCTATAGGTACTACTAAGATTGCATTGACGAACAGCTGTTAACAATAAAATCTGTTTAACTCTTGTTGTTTAGTGATTCTCAGACTTTAAAATATCTGATATAATAAATGGTTTTGACCAGTTACCACCCCCCGCCCTCCCTAAAAAAACTACGAGATTTATGCATGGCCCGATATTGATCGATCAGAGTTTCCATTTTTAGAAAAAAATTAGACAAATGCAAATGTAATCGGTTTAGACCTTTAGAGTTGAATAAGACTTTCTCTAAGTCGAGTCTTTTTATTTTATCAGATTTAATAATCTACTGCGTCTATTTCAATTTAACCCACCCACTTGATGCAATTTTGTATGCTTTTGTGTACCATCGGAAACTTGCAAAATTGCTTTTTTTTAATGAGACAAGTACGTCTTTCTCCACAAAGTGTATGGAAGAACCGATCATCTCAGATCGTGGTTCAACCCACGCCAGTCGCCCACCTTTTCTGCTGACTGGTAGATTTCCTTTTACATTCGATTTTCACTTAACTACATAAATACACAGTTTCTTTCTATGAAAATACAAACTTCTATGGCAATTTCTTTGTAAAATTTAAGAAAATGTAGCGTAAATATGCAGGGGAAATGATCGGGAGGAGACACTAACTTTAAAATATCGACAGATGTACTATATTTCAATACGAATCTCTTTAATCATTATGTAAAGTACTGCAAAATGTTAAGGCTGCAACATTTTTCAGATTATAATTTAAGCCCTAAAAGTTATATTTAAACCATTTAAAAAGTACAGTATTTAGTTTTTAAATGCTTTTTAAATCTGATCATTTACAACTTTCAGTGGCTCTAATTTCGTTTTATACCAGTATATTACATCACAAGTAGGGTTAGGCAGGTCTTTACCGCGGGGAGTTAAATGTTTTTGATCTATGAACGCCTGCCCATGCTCTTGACGTCCTATAAGCATTGAATTCCGCGCGTAAATACGTGTATAACCCTACTAGTGATGTAAGATATTTTATTCCAAACCGCAATATGTTATGAACCTATATAGAGCCCCCTGAAAAGTGAGCGTCCGAAAGCCATTTACCGTCTTTGACAATGATGATCACTGAATGAACATTATTTTGTTTTGTTTTTTCCAACTGTCAAATTCCTTAAAGGCCAGCTCATATTTACCCTCTGATTTTTGGGGTACAAAATCTTGCTTTGCTTCTTTCATTTCGCCATTTATATTGAGGGGTGGGATTTTGATTACTTTTTCCAAGATTTTTAGTGTACCCAGATTTCCAATTATAACACTTTGTGACGTAATAGCTGTTTTGAAAGGTTATTAGTGGATTTTATTCAGCCTCCTGTCACCGAAAGTTGAAAACGGTTCATGTGTTCAAAATGGCCATGCGACGGCGCTAGCAGTAAATTTGTTCTAGATATTTTGACGGTTATATGATTTTTGTCACATTGAGCCGTTACAAACTCTTAAAAATGTATCAAGTAAACGGTTTATTTATGTAATTATTGTGAAAATGAAACGGCGGTTTTTATTAGAATTGAAGAGATTGGACAAAATTTTAACCTTTAAAAGATTTTTAGAAATTTAGTTTTTTAAAGATGGTGGCGTTTGGAACTAATTACCTGCCGCTAGTTGGACAGTATGGTAAAGGCCTATCTTAACGCTTACTTTTCTGTCACATGCAACTTCTAACTTTTAACTTTTTGTTGTTTTAAATCAGCAAAATGAAAACAATTAAGGCTTGGACATTAACAAAGTTTGATTTGAAAAATTTTAAAGGACCCCGCACTAAATGTACGGTAAAATGGCTTTCGGTGGATTTAGCTGAAACTTTGTAATTTTTAAGGTTATAAGTGCCGGATGAAATATCCGTTAAAAAAATTCAAAAAAATGGAGTTTTAGCGCTATGCGGCGCTAAGCGCTCAAGATCAGTGAAGAAAACGAATTACAACAGATTTTGTTACAAAAGCGATGTCAACATAGAAATCACAGTTTAAAGGCAGAAATGGTACTCAAAGTAACATTAGTAGCTAATGCGCACATACCGATTATAGCATTCTACCCTTCGCAAGAGGGTTGAACGCTAAGCGCTCAAGATCAGCGAATAAAACCAATCCTAGTAACTTTAGCGACAAAAGCGATGTCACCATAAGAATCACGCATCAGAAAGTAGTCAGTAATATGTTTAGCCAAACCAGTGAGTTATATTGCGCGCTTCTCGAAACGATCAAACGCTAAGCGCCCAAGATTTGAACTTGACTAAGTAATTACTTTTTTAAAGACAGAAATGGTATCCAAAGTAACATTAGTAACTAGTGCGCACATCGATAATAACAGTGTACCCTTCGCCAGAGGGCCGAACGCTAAGCGCCCATGATCAGCGAATAGAACCAATCCTAGTAGCTTTAGCGACACAAGCGATGTCTGTATACGAAACACGCATCAAGAAGTTGTCAGTAACATGTTTGTCTGTCATTTCTTTTGTGAAAGGCCTTTGAAAAAGTGATTTCTTAGTCAAGTTCAAATCTTCTGCGCTTAGCGTTTGCCCGTTCTGAGAAGCGCGCTATATGAGTCAACGGTGTTGACTCATATTGTCATTGGTTTGGCTAAACATGTTACTGACATTGATGCGTGTTTCGTATACAGACATCGCTTGTGTCGCTAAAGCTACTAGGATTGGTCCTATTCGCTGATCATGGGCGCTTAGCGCTCGGCCCTCTAGAGAAGGGTACCCTGTTATTATCAAAGTGCGCTTTAGTTACTAATGTTAGTTTGGATACCATTTCTGTTTTTAAAAAAGTAATTACTTAGTCAAGTTCAAATCTTGGGCGCTTAGCGTTTGATCATTTCGAGAAGCGCGCAATATAACTCATTGGTTTGGCTAAACATATTACTGACTACTTTCTGATGCGTGATTCTTATAGTGACATTGCTTTTGTCGCTAAAGTTACTAGGATTGGTTTTATTCGCTGATCTTGAGCGCTTAGCGTTTGATCGTTTTGAGGAGCGCGCTATATGAGTCAACGGTGTAGGCGAAAATATGACAGGCCACGATCTGAACCGTGATTTCTATGATGACATCGCTTTTGTAACAAAATCTGTTGTAATTCGTTTTATTCACTGATCTTGAGTGCTTAGCGCCGCATAGCGCTAAAACTGTCCATTTTTTATATTTTTTTCACGGATATTTGATCCGGCACTTATAACCTTAAAAATTACAAAGTTTCAGCTCAATCCACCGAAAGCCATTTTCCCATACATTTAGTGCGGGGTCCTTTAAGATTGTTCCCATTTCAATGCCTTGCAAATAAAAAATGTTCATGATTCTGAGATTTGCTCATTTCTTGACGACTTATAATGTGAAACAATGCAATTTTAAACGGGATATAAATATTCTCAATATAATAAATTTAAATTAAAAATTCGTTTACATACCATATTTCAGAGATTTCAAGGTCAAATATAATTTTTAAGAAAATAGGGGAATTTTCAACCAAAAAAGACAAATCTTCAACGAAACAGTTGCATTTTCTAGCAAAAAGACATTGAATGTATTAAAAATAATTCGAATTTTAATTACAAAAAACATAAATTTTCAATAAAGAAGTTAACTTTCGAATAAGAAAGAGAAATTTTCAACTAAACATTTGCCAAGGAGACGAATTTTCAACAAGAAAGTTGAATTTTTAACCAGATAATCGGAATTTCAACCTACGAAGATAAATCTCCAGCCAAGTGATCGAATTTTTAAACAAAAGAGATTAAACTTCAACAAAAACAGTTGGATTTTCAACCAAAAGGATGAATTTTCTATCCAAAAAGATGAATGTTTAATAAAACAGTTGAATTTCCGACCAAAGCTTTCTCACAAAATAGTTGACTTTTCAACAAAACGATTATACTTTAAACCAAATCGTAAAATTCGTGACCAAAAGAGATGAATTCTAAGCCAAAATTATAATTGTGGACTTTTCAATTCGAAACAATTAATGTTCAGACATAGAAGATAAATTTTCACCTGAAAAAGAAGAATTTCTGCCAAAAGATGAACTTTCAATCTAAAAGAAGGGATTTTATATAAAAAATGAATTTTCAACAAAACAGTTAATTTTTTTTTACCAAAAAGAAGCATTTTTAAGAAAACTGTTAAATTAAAAAAAAAAGAAAATTCTCCACCAAATAGTATAATTTATAACCAAATCAAATGAAATCTAGACCCAAAACATAATTTTAGACGACCTTTTAATAGAATAGCTGAATTTTCAACAAAATAGACGAATTTTTAACCAAGAGAAATGCGCTCAGGACCAAAAATATGATAGTAGCCTTTTCAATAAAAACGAATGAAAAAATATTATTAATATCTGATACTTAAAAAATAAAAAATTTCAACCAAAAAAGATTCCTTTTTAACAAAAGATGAATTTTTATTCTAAAGGGACGAATTTGCTATCCAAAAACACAAATGTTTAATAAAGCAGTTGAATGTTCAGTCAAAAAACTTAGTTTTTTACAAAACAATTACATTTTTATTTAAATAGTAGGCTTGCTAACCAAAAGAAATTAATTTGGAACTAAAAATATAATAGTAGACTATGCAGTAAAAAAAAAATACTTTAACCATCATAAAGAAAATACAATACAGTGTACCGGGAAATAGTGACCCCTGAGTCAGTTCTTCCGAGAATTGACGTCGCACAGTGGTCTGGAATAGGAATTTACTGTTCATAATCGCACACAGGTCGTATTTCTTAACCGATTTAAAAGTTTTTTTTTTAGAAATGCTCAGCAATTAATTTTTAAGACAATCTCGGTTTGCTTTTTTAAATTTTTTTACAGAGCAACAATATATAAACAAACATAGTGACAAAATTGACCATTTTAGCTTTATGAATTTTTATCTCAAGAAAAAATACAGATAGAAACTCACTATCAGCCGGAATTATTGCACATGCATTCATAGAACATACTTAATTTTAATAATATTTAACTTAATTATTATAAACAATTTCTGTAAGCAAATTCTTTATAAAAATTTTTTCTCATATCTGAATTGATTTTTCTGAACACAAGTGATTCACAATTGTCTTTAAAGCCATTTATATACTTTAAGCTTTATGAAACATAGACAATATAGATTTTTTATAACAATTTAGTTAAACATGTCTCCTAATCGGCCGTTTCCTCGTAGAAAAAAATGTTTTTTTTCTTCAATAATTATTAGAGTGACATTTATTCCGGTAACTAACGAAATTAAATAAATAATCATTTATATGATTGTTATAAACAATTTTTTTAACAAAACTATGATTTTTTTCATGCAAAAAGGACGGTTTTCCACTGAAATTATCCGACAATAAACTAACAGTGATTCCAAAATTGGATACTTGCGTTTTTAGAAGTCACCTATCTTTCATTTGTTTTATGCAACTTCCTGAAAAATAAATGAGGAACAACTGAAAATAAGGTACAATAACGCTGCATTTGCGTATTCAAAAGTCACTTATCTTTCAAAGAACTAATAGAACAATTCGAATCTAAAAATGATTCGAGTTCTGAATCGTAATTTATTTATTTTAAGTTTTTTATAATAATCTCATTATTATTATTATTATAATTATAAATTTTTTCATTGATTCAATAACAAAAAATAAGATTATCACAAAAATGATTGAAAAAAAAATAACTTTTTTCTACGACCAACCGCAGATTGTCACGCATTGTTTTAAAATTGTTATTAACAATTACGCAAATTATTATTTAATGTCCCATATCCAATTTTGGAATCACTGTTAGTTTATTGTCGGATAATTTCAGTGGAAACTCGTCCTTTTTGCATGTAAAAAAATAAATCATAGTTTTGTTAAAAAAAATTGTTTATAACAATCATATAAATGATTCTTTATTTAATTTCGTTAGTTAGTTACCGGAATACATGTCACTTTAATAATTATTGAAGAAAAAAACATTTTTTTCTACGAGGAAACGGCCGATTAGGAGACTTGTTTAACTAAATTGTTATAAACAATCTATATTGTTTATGTTTGATAAAGATTAAAGTATATAAATGGCTTTAAAGACAATTGTGAATCACTTTTGTTCAGAAAAATCTATTCAGATGTGAGAAAAACTCGTTTATAAAGAATTTGTTCATAGAAATGTTTATAAAAACAATATTTGTTAACTCATGCAAATTATTTTATTACAAATTATAACTATTATGAAAGATATTAGCAACTAGCGTGAAATAAACGATTTTTTCTATGATAAAAAAAACACTAATAAGAATTTGTTTATAAATTTTGTTTATAATGATTAAGTTAAATATTATTAAAATTAATCATGTTCTATGAATGTATGTGCAATAATTCCGGCTGATAGTGAGTTTCTATCTGTATTTTTTCTTGAGATAAAAATTCATAAAGCTAAAATGGTCAATTTTGTTACTATATTCATTTATATATTGTTGCTCTGCGAAAAAAATGTTACAAAAGCAAAACATAATTCTCTTAAAAATTAATTGCTAAGCATTTCTAAAAAAAAAAACTTTTAAATTGGTTAAGAAATACGACCTGTGGGCGATTATGAACAGTAAATTCCTATTCCAGAACACTGTGCACCGCTCCGCAGGGATAGGTACGACAATCTGTAGGAGCATGTGGGATACGCACTCAGGCGTGACAAAACAGAGAGAAACATGAGACACAAAATGGTTCTGATATTGGTCCACCGTCAGCCCTGAAAGCGGCCCCAACTCCGCGGTTCATTGTATTATAACTCAATATATGGATTTTTAACTATTGGACAATGATCTAAATATTAACGTATAATATCCTAATATTAAAATTCAATATCCAGATACTATAGGTTAATATATAGATATTTTTATATTTAGAGTTTTAATACCTGAATATTGAATTTTTAACATCATGGCTTGATTCTCACATCATTTAAAGTGATGACTTTGTGAAGCTCTTCGCATGGGGTAATTGCTAGAGAGATTAATTAGCGAACTATGTCGGAGCAGTGAATCTTTATTTTTCTCATATGAGCTCTTTGATCACGGGCAGTATAACGAGGATAGAACCGAGTCAGTTACGCTTACCGAAAGGTGAATATATACTTTAACCATCATGAAAAAAATACAATACAGTGACCCGGGAAATAGTGACCCCAGAGTCAGTTCTTCCGAAATTGACGCCGCTCCGCGGGGATGGGTACGACAATCCAATTAGACGAACTGGAGGCTTGGAAAGCAGAACCGAACGAACGCTCGAGCAGTAGCCAGGAGTGCAGATGGCGCGCAGAAAACACTGAATCAAAAATATAATCGTAGGTTTTTCAATTGTAAAGAATTAACTTTCATCGAAAAACAGTAAGATATTTTTATTCAGTTCTATTAATTTGGTTGTCATTCAGGCAAAAAAATGAGAAAAAAGGGGGAAAAGAGGCATTTTCTTGAAAACAGGAGAAAAGAAGAATTCTTTTTAACGAAAATGAGAATTCGAGATGCTACAATTAATAATTTAATAAAATTATAAGTATATCTTTTGACTATTGGATTTTTAAATGTTCTAAATGTTTTTAATTATTTCAAATTTAAAATAATAATTTGAACAACTTCTTTTTTTATTACTTTAAATGTTCTTAAACGCTTATAACTTGAAATTGTAAAATTTAGAAAGAAACTGCTTTACTTTAAGAATTTTAAAATTAGTAACATTTAATGCAAAGTTAACAACATGTATAGGTATATATTATTTATTTGCAGATCCCCTTTTGCGACCTAATGGCATTAAGTCGCACCTGCACGACCTATGAGCATTGGGTATACAGATTACATGCTAACCGGATACCTCCCGCAGGTACTCAGCCGGAAATTGCAGAACACAATAATTTGTCATATCTGACCTCTAGAAATAGACTGTAAAGCACTATAGAAAAGAAAGGAACTCGCCAAAAGTGAGGGAAAAACGTGAAAATATCAAGACCTCTTGTTTACTGCACCACATCGAGTAAATCCACTATCATCTTTCGATTCACAGATCCTTCGCTAAGTAAATTTCTTCATAAAAAAAGCCATTTCGGCAGTAAATTATTGTGTAATATTGAGCAGATTATAGAAATGTTAAGCCTGAAGCACGTCATTAAGAGTCTATATAGCCACTGTGACTTTTTAAAATCATATTTATCATGGGAAAGTTCAATATAAATTTTAATCAGCATTTTTGTAGTCATAGCTTTAAAAAAAAGAGCCTAATTACCCAATTACTTCAATTTGCTTGAAAATATAGTTCTAAACATGCTCACAATCAATTAAATAATTATATATTAAAAAATTAAATAATTAGCAGACCATTTAAATAATTAGTGTATTTTGATTTAATCATGGGAAATCAGCGTTGCTACAATATCCCAATTTCGAATTTTCTGACTTTCGCCGACTTTTCCCTGACTGATTTTTTATTTTTCTTGACCGTTCTAAATTTTTTTAGGTATATAAACAGCCTTACACCTAGGTGTTGGATTTTATAAACAAAAATGAAATTTCTAACAAATATTTTCAACCACAAAAATAAAATTTTAATTAAAATATAAAATCTTTACCCACAAAAATAAATTTGTAACCGAATTGATACATATTTAACACAAAAGATCAATTTTCTACGAAAAGATACAAATTTTAAACTTAAATACATGGATTTTTAACTAAAAAAGAAAAATTTACAACCAAAAATATAATAATTATATATTTAGCCAGTACAATGAAATTAAAAAAAAAAACGAATCCTGAACCAAAGGAATTAATTCTTAACCAAAAAGATTAAGTTTCAACTAATTAGATTACTTTTCTGCAAAAAAAAATTTCAACAATGTATTACATATTACATATTACATATTAATGTATTACATACATTTTTAACTAAAAATCTAATTTTCAACCAAAATAATGAACTTAATTCCCAAATAAATGGGTTTTAATAAAACACAGGCGTACACGGAAGTAGGACATTTTAAACTAAACATTGATTTTTTTAAATCATCAAAATAGTTAAATTTTGAAGAAAAAAAAATTTTTCAACTAAAATTATGAATAATCAACAAAAAAGAAAATGAATTTTTATAACACTAGTTCCACTTTCAACTAAGTACTTGAATTGTCAACAACAAAAAATGAATTTTCGACGATAAAAAATAAATTAGCAACAAAAAATGTAATAAGTGATATTTCGACCAAAAAATACTTTAATCTTAAACCAAAAGAGTTGAATTCAACCAGAAAAGACTAATTTTCAACAAAATGGTGGAATCCTCAACCACACAGTTGCATTTTTAATCAAAAAATAATAAATTTCTAATAACAAAGATAAATTTTCCAATGCAAACACAAATTTTCAGTAAGAATTGAATTTTTAACTGAGAAAGATTTATCAATCAATAAAGAAAAAGAAAATCTTCCAAAATGTCGAGTTTTTAAGAAAAAAGACGAACGCTCTAAAAATTAATTGAATTTTCTAACAAATAATTGCAGTTTTAACTGTTTTCAAACAATAAGATAAGTTTTCAACCAAAAAGATTAATTTTCTACTAAAAAAGACGAATGATCAAAAAAGATGAAGAAAAACAGATGAATTTTCAACCCAAAAAGACGAATTTTCAACAAAACAGGAGAATTTTGTACCAAAAAGAATTACTATTTCATAAAATTTTTGAACTTTCAACAAAATAATGACTGGAATCCCAGACCTGTAACACCCCTAGAAATGTTTGATACTAATTGCGCAATTAAAAATAACTAATCTAAAACTATAACGGTGAATAAGCAGTGGATTACACTATCTGAAGTTATGAATGGAATAAGGCAAGGATAAAATTTTTTTATTTTAATGATTATTGATTGCCAACAATAATTACTTTCTTGATTAAAATCAACGAAAAAAATTTTCTGAAACAAGACATTTGATATAGTGCCATCGTATCTAATAGAATTTAATTTGATATCTTGTCAGAAGAAGTGTAAATATATGTATATTAAACCACAAAACTAGAAAGGGATAACCTCGTATCTATTCATAGATACTTTATTTGATATACAGATATATAACATTTTACATATACGTGATAGTTAAATTAGAAATTCTGAAAAGTTGCTCGAAAAAATTCTCCAGACGTTTCTTCCAGCAATTACTGCAACAGAGTTAAAACGAGGGATTTATTTCTTGTACGGTATCGATCAAACATCTTTTTTTCTTTTATACATTAATGAAACTACGCATCCATGACGTAGGTCAGCAATTTAGCATAAGAGAATTAATCGCTTTTATTGCGGTGGTTTATACTACAAAATAAGAGTGGCTGCTTTAATAGAAGAAAAAATTTCCGGTCTTTTCTCGGATCGTCAAAATTCTGAACATTCATTAAAATTAGAACATTCGATCTCTTGAAGCTGAAATTTTGCAGGTTTGCCGCTACAGCGGAAGAAAACAGATTTCCGTCATTTTCTGGTAATATAATTAAAACCAAACTGCAAATGAAATCACTCGTTTGAAAACTATTTTGAAACTCTTCTGGATTTTAAACTTTTCAAATTGAAGCTTAACTGTTCTTTAATTCAAACGCTCAATAATTTACAATGTGAAATGGAAATTCTCAATAATATTCAATTGAACAATTTTAAATTCAATACTGTTAAATTACAATATTAATTTTTTTTAACTTTTCTTAATTGTGACGTTGATAGATTTATCTTTAAAAATATTAATCTAGTTATTATTTTCAATGCTTCGAATTGAAGAATAAAAAAACTAATTTGTAAGTGAACTAAATGATATAAGTATAAGCAATTTTAACTTAATTATAATTGACTTAAATATGAAATTTTTTTAATAAACAGTCAAATATTGCTAAATATTTAAAAATGGCATTTTTAAATTTAAAAACTTTAAATTGAATGCGTTGAAATGGGAAAATTTTAGACCGAAACAATATTTCAACAAAGTTTGGAATTGAATAAAAGCATTTAAACATGAAACCGTTAATTTGAAATTATTTGAAAATAGTTTATAAAGTTTAAATTGGACGCTTACATTTCTAAGGCTTTAGAATTGAAACAGTTCAAGTACTAACGTTAAAATCTGTGAATTGTTTAATTTTTAAAAGATTCAGGATCCTCTCGTAAAATGAATTATCGTTCAATTTTTAATACGAAACACCTATTTGTGGGGGGGGGGGGTATTTAAACCTCGAGCGTTACGCTAATGTTAAAGTTAATATTAAGAATTAAACACAAAATTTAAAATAAGTTGAAAACGAACTTACTTTAAATTGCATTATGTCATATAACCTGAAATTTGTAATATTCAAAATATGGAATATCTTTTTATATTTAAATTTGGAAAATTCACTGTTATTTCCCGGTCTTAAAAATTCCCGGTCATTTCCAAGTTTACCAGTTTCCCGGTCCAGCGACCACCCTCAAAATGGTACTTCCTCGATGATCTTTCTAGTAAATTGATAAACTGATTACCTAAATAAAAATCTTAATTCCATAAACTCTATAATGACAATCTAATCCAATGTTCATTCAGTTAAAGCCTTTTTTGGTTTATTTACGAGATCAGACTTCAAGGTGTTATTTTTTTGAATTGCTGTGCAGTTTTCTTAATTGAAATTCCAAACTCTAGTTTATTTTGATTTAGAAAATGCTGGCAAATCAGTTGATTATATTGAAGCAAAGAAAATGAAGGTGCGGCTGATTATAACAGTATAGGTACATTAATTTTCAAGAGAGACATTTCTTTACTTTTAGAGGATACACATTTTTCTGATCTTCGGATTATTATTAGATTCAAAACTAACTGAAAATTAAAGCATTTTTAAATACATACAATCTCCAAGTGAACATCACTTTTTCTTTCTATTAATGTACAAAAAGATATTTGTAGCAATTTTCACTTCAAATCTGTTAAACTAGATAAATTGTTATAGTTTATTAAGCTTTGATATATAAGAAGATATATAAATATGAGTACAAATTAAGAGATTAAAAAATGAAATTTTGTAAATAAGATTAATTTAATATTTTTAATTTTGATATTGTCCCAACTCGAAGGTTCACAATTTTGATTTGATGATAATTGTATACAGTTTTAAACTGACATGAATACTTTTTTTCTGTCCAAAGAAAATATTTATCTTTCGTATTCTCTGATTTCATTCTGAGTTACAAAAAACGTTCTAACAGGAAATTTTTTTGTCATAAGTCAATCGTGTGAAATGAAAATTAAGACCTCACAACTCTGAAATTCATTGCCCTCGATGATAAGCTGAAAAAGCGGTAACAATACTTTAAATACGAGCTCGACTAGCATTTCTTTCTCTATGAAAGGCACAAAATGTACCAAAAATAATTTAGTTATTTTAATTTCAATATTGAATTACTTTAAGGCAGTATTCTACTTCGAAAAGCTGGGAAAAAGCTATTTTGGTGAGTTTTTTCTGAGATTATTAATAATGATGTAGATGTTGTAAAAATCTCGTGAATGGGTGGTCCGAAAAAAAAAAAACAGTTTTAGATTCAGTATAACTACAGCAACCGGACGCACTAGGATTTCGAATAGACATGCAAAAATAACAAAATGGAGGCGAAAAACGAAAAGAAACTAAAAAAATGGATTTATCTTTACAGTTGTCTGCAAAAAAAATAGTTAAGAATAAAATTTTTTAATTATCTTAGTTCAGCCGGTTGCTGGAGTCATACTGAATCTGAAACTGTTTAATTTTTTTGTTTCGGCCCATTTATGTCCGCCAATTCTCGAGATTATTACAACAGCGCGGGCCTACCTACTTTCTAGGGAGTTGACTTTGAATAACTTTTTTATGTAAAAAAGTGCATGAAATAAATAAATAAAGTTGTTAAATATATTTCAAGAGCATGTTTACTAAGCCTAACAAACCCTACGTCGATATCAAAATTAATAATCTCAGAACAAATTTACAAGAATAGCTTTTTTTCGAGCGTATCGAAGTAGAATACTGCCTTAAATAAAAGTTCTTATTTTCGTACAATTTGAGCACAATTATATAATGATTGAAAATAAATATCTAAATAAATGTTTAATGCCTCAACGTGTCTCCTACTTCAAAGTCCTACACATTACCCTTTACTAATTTAAACAACATAACGCAAGAAGTTTTTGCACAGAGGTATGGCCGTTCTAAGATTCGTGGGCGGACTTTTCTCAGCTCCTTTTTCGATAATAGAATCGTTGGTGAATCATCTGAAGATGACAAGGATAATTTTCAAGAGTATGATTTGCAAACAAAAGGATTTTAATTTTAGGCAGGGCCAGCTGTTTTAAAGGAAAATTTAAAATCTGCGTTTAGAGCGACTATTTTTTAATACAAAATAAAAATGAGGAAAATATAATTTTTCTAAGATTCTAGATAAAATTATAACAGTTTTTTAAAGATCTCAGATACTCCAAATAACAAAAAAAAAGTTTCAACGAATTAGTTGAATTTTCAACCAAAAAGACCAATTCTCAATGAAAAACGTAATGCATAATTGATATTTCAATCAATAATAGTTAAATCTTCAATCAAGAAAGACTAATCTTTAGCCTGTAGCATTTCAACCAATAAGAAAAAAGTTGCATTTTTGAACAAAAAATTACATTTCTACCAAATGAAATCAGTCTTCAAACATCTTTTAAACTGACTCAAATTATTCCAAAAATTTTGAAATATCTTTCGAAATTAAAAATTGCTTTAATATCGTCGAAATCTTTTTCGACATTTGTAGACATCTTTTGAAAATTTCATTAGGAATTAATTTTTCCGAATAGAGAATCATTTATAATTTACCCAGTAATCAAAAAAAAAGTTTTTTATTTTCTTTAAACCTTTCAAAATTCTTCAAAAAACTTCAAATTTTTTCTTGAAATCTTAAAAAATTTATACTTTATTTTGAATTTTTTATTTTATTTACATTTTTTTTACAATTATGGAAATATTTAAAAATAATTTCAAATCTTTTTTAAATACTTTTATAACATTATTTTTCAAAAATTAAAAATCAATTAACATGTTCTCAGGAGTCTAATGAAAAGTTTATTATCCTGAAATCTTTCAAATCTTTAAAAAGCTTCAAGATATTGCTTCGAAACCTTTAAAAATGTCTTAATACATATCTCTTAAACTTTATCGAATTTTTGTAAAAATTTGGTTATGTTGCGAAATTAAACAATGCTATATTAAAATATTTTCTACATTCTTTTTTGAAATTCCAGGACATTTTTTATTCTCTTGAAACTTATCAAAATGTTTGAAAAGCTTTTTTTTAAATCTTCAAAAGTCTACATTGACTTAACATTTGTTTAAACCGTTCACGATTTAAATTATTTTTGAAACTTTTGAAACTTCTAAGATTCCAATTTTGATATCTTAGAAACTTACATCGTTTTAAATTTTCCCCGAAATCTTATTGTCAGTACCGGTAATTTTTTGGTTACCGATATCGACCATTTTATTACCAATATAGTGAAAATTTTCACAAATTATAGTATAGTAGAAAAGTGTTAAAAACATAATTCTTCCTAAATTTTCGAAAATTATTTACAATTAAAATGTTCTCTTTTATCAGATATGTTTTGAAATATTCATACAAAAATTCTGTCGTCAAATAAAATTACTTATTTGAAAATTTCTATTTACGAAATTAATGGTGCAGACAATGTATTTAATATACTGAAAGTAATATACACGCTGTACGCAAAGTGTATATATAAGGTGTTTAATGTAAAGTTTATAACCAAAAATATGAAATTTTCAAAAATTACTAAATTCTAAATATTTTAAATATACTCTTAAAATTATGGTCACTGAAAACAACAATTCAAATGTTCGCTAAATGTTGCCAGCCTTATTCTGAATTTTTAACATGTTTGATATTATTCGATACGGAACTAAAGTTAGGTGAGTTTCTAAAAATTAATATAATTGATTAAAATCCATTGCTTTGATTATTAATGCAACTGTGATGACTGCATCACTGAAAATGTCCAAATTTTCAAAATAAACTTATACTCAATTAAATAAGGGGGTTTTTATTTAAATTAATTTTTCTTTCCAAAATAATGTACATAAAATTATTTTGAAAATTAATAATATTTCTGATAAAAAAAGTTACATTACTGAAATTGTTGCTAGATCTGTGAGTTATTGTAATAGCTAAAGTTCTTGATAAAAGAGTAATTTTATATTTTTGAATTGCAGTTTTTGTAGAAACTTATATATTACACGTTTTACAAAAATTGACAGTACAGTATAAGGCGAAACACTAATAAGGATTATAATAGTATTGTTTGTAGAAATTTCTCTTTTTTTGTTTGTTAAAATTGGTACATTTTAATAATAAACTAACAGTTTTTACAACATAATTTTAAGTAGAATTTTCCAACACTTCAACTTTTGTGAAATCTTGTATTTTTTGTAAAGACTTGTAATTTTGTAAAATAATTTACGTGAACTTAGAAGCGTTTTTATTGATGACGAACACAAAAATTAAAAAGAAATGTCAACACATGTATAGTTTTCTGTAACTACTTGCAGATTTTTAGAACAAATTAAAAAATATATATTTAAACGAAAGTTTTATACAATTGTTTGAATTGTAGAAGCTTATATTTTATTGTTAATTTTTTTAATTTTTACAAGAAAATACAAGTAAAAAGTAGGTATTTGTATTTAATTGTATTTTTTGCTCAATTTTGTGCATTTCTTTAGAAAAAAGTATATGTTTAAAAAAATTACAGTTGTAGAAGTGATATACTTTCTTGTAAAAATTGTTTCCGCCCGGAGAGCCCTTAAAATTGCACTAGTTTATTTGACCCTTGACGGGAACTAAAATTGATAAAAATTGCTCTGAAATTGACATAACGAGGACTCGGTCTGAGGATTACAATGTTCATAATGTTCAATATGTCCGTGGATAAGAGGATGTTGGAAATCTAGCACACTGTGTACATCGAGCCAAGCTCGCATTTCCATAGCATTGTCGCAAATAGAGAAAAAATATGCAGGTTGAGAGTAGAACGTGCATGTACTGTATACCCTATAAAATAGACACACTAGGTGTTTCTATAGAAATAAGCCACAATCTCTAAATTTGCATTTTATTTTTATTTAAAAAAAGGAATGAGAAAGATAAAAAAGAATATTATATCTCTTTAATAAACTTATTTCAGTAATAATTTTCAAATTTTTATTTTCTGTTTTGAAAAATAATTCAAAACTGACAACCTATTAAAAAAATTGTTTTAAACAAAAATCTGAGCAAAAATCGCTCAATAGTTCCATTTTCTGCGGATTTTATTGCATTTTTTGAATGGCCAGGCAGAACGCGTAATTGCTATTTTTTCAAACTATCGTCATTAGACGCGCGCGGGTAGTTTTTGGAAAGTGTTATTAGTTTGTTTGTAAGGTTATGTAAATATAATATTCCTAAGATTCTTGAAAAAATTAAAAAAGATTTTTGAAGATTTCAGAAATGTTAGAAAAGGATCTAGAAAATATGCTTATTTTAGTGGGCTTTACCAAATTTGAGGAAAAATCGGATTACCAGACATTTTTCTCACTTTAACTAAACAATTAAAATTGTTATGAATAGAATAATAAATGAAATACAAAAGTAAAAAAGATATGCACGTAGTTGAAAACAAAACAGATAAAAGGATGATGATTTTGTTGCAACGCAACTTTTGTTTTGGGTGGATTTAAATGCTTCAATATCTGCAGACTAAAACATTATTCTGAAGAATATGTTCTATTTTTTCGTGAAGTAAATCTTTTGTGTGGCTGTTTTGCTTTGAAGCACGCTTTGATACATGTCTTGAGAACAGGTTAATGCAATAAAAGAGATCTAATTTACGGTCACGCGTCGAATCCATCTTACTTCAAGAGAGATAAGCACATAGATCCATTGCATTATTATACAATGCCAAACGTAGAACAATGCCAATTCTTTTGTTCTAAACTAGATTTGTTAAAACCTGCTTGATATAGAATTGTGATGACCTTCTATCAATGACTATAATTTATCAAATTATTATTTTTACTCGTATATGTCAAAATCTAATACAATTAAACTCTACCGGCGGAAATGATATCGTTACGCCTACTTTTAGGCAGATGCTAAAGTTGTTTTTATTTTGTTTATACACAATAACATTTTTTTCTCCCACAATGACAATTTGTATAAATAGGGCATGAAAATTCTATAGTTATTTATACCATTTAAAAAAAATCAGTTTGAATAATGTGATATTTTAATCAAATAAATAAATTTAGTGTAGAGTGCAAAGCTTTATTGTACTTTATATTGCTTATAGTGAGAAGGTTCAGGCTTTGGCTTACTTAGTTTGAAGTTTTTCTGCCATATTCTTTTATAACATAATTTTTGAATTTTTCTTTAAATTTGAGCAAATAGTTGAAAAGCTTAAAAAGAAAGCTATGTTATATGTTCTTAAAATTTTGTTTTACCTAGAGAGTAATGAACAATAAATATTGTTCAATGATAGAAAGTAAAAAACATATTTTAAGAACTAACGAAATGATTTCATCGCACTTACTTTGATTTGAACAAATTTTTTATTTGTAATCAAACAAGTGAAATGTGCACTTTAAACAAAAGATTTATTTCAATTTAAAATTATTCACTCATTTTTAATTAGATCATAAAAAGTATTGTTTCACTGATTAGACTTTTGAAACATCATGAATAAAAGAATGAACTATCCGAATCAGATTAATCATTCAGGCGTCAGGCTAGATTGCCAGGAAATGCGAAACGATTGTAAAAAGTTTGCTATTGCCTTGACAAGGACCACTTTCAGTTTCCCAGACCCTACTCTGGAATTTGATACTTCTGTGCCAATTAATGGAAAGTTATAAGCACTCCTCCTTAATAGGATCTTCTAAACTAGAAACCCTAAGTATTCACAGATAGCATCAAATTGCAATGGATTTTAAATTAAAAGTTGTCTCAGATGTAGTGGTCGCTCAATTTGGCATGATGTTAGGTATCTGGCAAACTTAATAAAATAATGAATTATTAATCAAAATCAATTATTTTCTTCGATACAACATACTTTTTGTACCACAAATACGGCAGTACATTATATTCCCTACAGTTATTTAAATTTTGTGTTATTTTATTTCAAGATTTTAGCTTAGATCATTCTTTCTCTATCTTGCAGATACGATATAAAAAAATGCAATAGACATTCCAAAATTGTATTTAGTAGTTATTTAGTTGCCACTAGTCAATGAAGTTTGCTGCCCAATAATAAAAAGTGTCGTCAATACTTTCATGTTGAGCGCTTCAATGGCACTAAAAAGTATAGGTATAACCTGTCAATTTTCCCTAATAGCCAGTAATCATTACTAATAACGCATGGACACAAACTCTTCTTTTTAGTATTATTTAGTACCATTTTACTGCTAGAAATAGTCCAACAAACCTCAGAAAAAATTCCACTGATTGTAATTTGGAACTTGATTTTTGCGGCTTAATTGAATTTTTTTGTTTAAAAAAATGATTTGTATACCTGCAAACAGATGAAGTTGTTGAAGTGTATTTTTTTTATTTCCGAAAACATTATGTAAACAAGATATAATTAAACGGAGAATTCTTTGTGGTTGTTATTATTTTATAAATATAGAAAAATGTATATTATTAGAGTTAACTTGTAATTTTAGGGATTGCATGAAAAGAGTTAAATAATTGAAGTCCAGGTAACGATTTATCCATTTTCTTTTCACCTTCTTGACCATTCCGACTAAGAAAATGTCTGAATCACGTGGCTCTGCACGATTTGGTCGAATGTAATCTCGTCAGTAAGAATTACGCGCTTTCTCTGAACAACCCGATGAAGCAAGGGTGAAGGAGTGGTACTCAAAGTCATTGAAGCGAAAAACTTCATGCAGTGACCTGGAATAAGGAAGCGTAAATTGCGAGTTTTTTTTTAAAGTCAGCGTAGAAAAGCTCACTTAGAAAATCACTTTGAAAAAATCTTAACTCGTCATATTACTTTTCCATAATTTGCAATCTCATAATTGCATCAACAATCGCGCAATATACGCATGCAAAGTTTTTTGCTCTGAGGGTAGTAATAATTTTGTATACCAAAAAAATTGGAATATATACTTATTTTTAAGGTTTTATTTGTTTATTCAGAAAAATTTTATCAATTAATTGTTACTAATTTTTAATAATTAATTTGTGAATTTAAAATTTCAACAAAAAAGTTCATTTTCAAAAGAATAGTTGGATATTTAACCAAAAAGATGTATTCTCAATGTAAACTGTAATACACAATTGATATTTTATCCAAAAAAGACCAATGATCTGCAAAATAGTGGAATTCTTAAGCAAAAAAAGATAATTTAGGGTTAAAACTGCTGTTAAAACTGCAACTTTTTGATCATTTATCTTTTTTTGCTTAAGAATTCCACTATTTTGACTTCCACTATTAATGCATCTGTTTGATGTAAAATTTAACTTTTTGGTTGCAAATTAACATTTTTGTTAAATATCTTAATTTAGGGTTAAAACTGATGTTAAAACTTCAGTTTTTTGATTATTTAAGATATTTAACAAAAATCTTAATTTGCAACCAAAAAGTTAAATTTTCATCAAACAGATGCATTTTCTACCTAGAAGATTAATGTTCTATGAAAAAGACGAATTTTCATCGAAATAGATACCTTGTCAACCAAAGAGATGAATTTTTAACCAAAAAGATAAACCTTTAAAAAAATGAGTATGAAAAAATAAACCATTAACCAAATAGTTGCATTTTCAACCAAAAAATATGAATTCTCAATTATAATTGAGTTTTTTTTAAACTATTTAAATATATATTAAAATTATTCGAACTTTTTCCAGCATTTTCTTAAAATATTTTTAAAACAATTGCTTGAAAATCTTAAGATTTCTTTGCAGACATTTTGAGCAATATTTTGAAGTTTTTTGAAACCTTTTTAGATTTTCTTTAAAAATATTATTTAAAAATAATATCATGAAACCTTTCAAAATTCGTATATAGCTTCTCTTTTTGAAATCTTAAAAACTGTACATTTTGTGTGAAATTCTTTTTTAACTAAACTTCTAAATACCTTTTGAAATAATTCTTAGTCTGCATCAAGTTTTCAAAACTTAAAACTAATCTTTGAAAATAAAAACCTAAATCATTTATAATTTTTTCAAAAATCTTATTATTGGTACATTTTAACGTTCGTGTGGTAGCGAAACGTTGCAAACATAATTTTTTCCCAATAATAAAAAATTGTTACAAATTAAATTTTGTTTTCATGAATAATAATAATACGGTAAGGAGTAATTGAATAGAATTCACTTGTAATTTTATGAAAATTGCGGTCAAAAAGTTAAGAACGTAATTTATGCCTATATTATTGAAAATTCATGTAAATTAAAATGCTCTCTTTTAAAAATATAATCTTAGAATTTACAAAATTCTAGAAATTTCAAAAGAACACAAACTGAAAATAATTACTAAAATTTTTATTTATGCATCATTCAACCAATCAGGTTTTTAGCAGGATTTTAAAAAAGGATAGACACATGTTACGATAATTTTTGCATTATTTTTCAACTATGGTTTCAAAATAAAAAAATTAACTTATGATATTTTCGAAAATATTTATGGTCGGTTGAAATGGTATTAAATATTTTTCCAGTTAAGGCTTATTGTGTGCCAGAAACGCCTTCCTTTTGCGTCTTCAAATTGTACAGTTGAGCGACGCGAAAAGGAAGTGCGAGAAGGAAGCATGCTAATTTCCATCGTCAGTTCGTACCGACATCGAGAGTTTTCTCATCTCTCCCTGCCAATTGATTCGGTCTGATTATTGAATGCAAACCAGTTCTCTACGCAGCGTCGTCTACCTTTTGCATAAATCTATCCCATGAAAGTAATAAAAAAAATTAATTCTAAATACACTATTTTGCAAATTACATTTCTTAATCATCTACCAGAACTATTTCCAAAAATAATATCAAAATTCCCAATCTAATGTTTATTATACAGATAAAACCAATCAAACTGAGGAGCGCATAATTTCGGAAACAGGACAATCGGCAATCACTTTGTAACCAGATATTTTTTAATCGTAATTAATAATTGCGTCAATTTTACAATTTTAATTTTAAATAATTTCAAATTTTGCTAGGTTTCAAATTACTTTATGCAACTTAGATTAAATTAAATTGATTACATACTAAAAAACAAATCATAACATTTTAACAATTTTAAAAAAATTGTTCAAATTTCAACGTTATAAAATGAAACAATAACCATGTGAAATTCCAAGGGATCACAGCAGTCCATTAGAAATGAATTAATAGAACCCAATTAGAAAATTCAACTACACTGGACCCTGGATTTCCGTAAACTAAATTTGTGCGGGCCGAAAGGGAGACTGTACTCATTCAAGCGTGACAAACAGAAAGAGCGCCGCACTCTCAGCGCGTTAGTTGCATCAGCTTGCATCATGCGTCCAAATCAAACAGAAATGATCTATGCAGCCCTGCCTATTTACGTTCGGTGTTCTTGGATTTGCGTGGAAGGTCACTGCCAGCCATGCCCAAAACCATTCACAAATCCAGTTTACATTGTATTTTTGTTTGAAAGTACTTTTTTCTTTGTTGAAAATGCATTTATTTCCGTTGACAATTCAACAATTTGTTGAATACTTCCTTCTTTTTCGACAGAAAAATATTTATGGTCGAAAACTTATATTTCTGGTTGGAAAATTCACCTCTGTTGGTAAAAATTAATTTTTTTGTGAAAAAAAGCAACTGTTTGGTTAAAAATCGAACTACTTTGACAGGAAACTCAATTCATTGCATAAAAATGAACATTTTAATGGAAACTTTATATTTTCGGGTTGAAAATTCAACTGTTATGTGGAAAATTTGTCTTGTTGGCTTGGAAGATCGACAATTTTGTTAAAATTTTTGTTTTTTCTTGGCTGAAAAATCTTTCTTTATTGAAAGTTATACTATTTTGTTGAAAATTCGCCTTTTTGGATGAATTCAACTCTTTTGATTTTTTATTTAAAACATAAATCTTTTTGGTTGAAAATTCAACTACTATTTGGTTAAAAGTTACTTTGCTAAATTTTCACCTGTTTGGTTAAGTATCCATTCATTATGAATTTGAAGTTTTTTAATTCGAATTTAATATTAGTACCTACATTAATTTTATTTAAAAGAACTGAGTCCTCTTTTTCCTGAAAAATCTCCTTATCTTTCCAGTTGGTAGAGCATTTTAACTTGTAAAATTCTGACCCTATAAAGATCATAAAAACTCTATAAAGGTAATTTTGACCTCTTTAAAGATATTTTTGATTTTCAAGTACAAAATTGATTATCTTTTGGGTTTAGTTGTACAATTCAATTATTATAACAATTTCTTCACGGTCCACGATGTCCTTCAAATCTAGAAAATGAGCAAAAAAGTGGCTTAGGAAATACTTGAAATTGGCATCATCAAAAATAATCTGTTTCAAGGTATCTTGTTTCTTTAATGTTTTAAATTTGCGTTTACGATTCTTTAAACATGAATCGAAGCTTTGTAAAAGAGAGAAAAAGGGGGGGGGGGAATTGAGTCAAAGTTCTCGATTTAAGATTTTTTAGAAAATTTTCAAATTTAAGGGGGAAAAGGAGAAAAGGGGGTAAATGGATCTTAGGTAAAAAAGAGGTTTTTTTTATCTGTACGAATTTCATATTTTTTATTTGTCAACAATGTATTTAAATAGGCTCATTTTATGCGTTTACAATTTCACATTTTAAAGCAAATATGGTTTTATTTTATTACATTTATAAAAATTATAACTCTGTACAATCTGTAACTCTTGCGATAATTGATGCATAAGTTCTTGAAAGATATCGGTTCGTGAATAAGGAATACGTACAAGCGGAACAGGAAGAATCTCTACAAGTTAAATTTTGCACGTACAAGGAATAAGTGCTCTAATATTCATAGAGAATAAAAAAATTATTTATATTCCAACGTCACAAGTGAAAGCAACCACAGACAGCAAATTTAAACTTGCTCACTCGATAATGTACTATATCTTGCATAAGACAAGCGTGCGTGCTGAAAGACTATAATCAGGATTCTCTATCTCAGCTCTAAGAGCAATTACAATGACATTATCGAAAGTATATCGCACGGACTGTAGAGAAACAAGGACACGAAACTGATGACTGATAAGAATATAAAAAGGCTGTGGCTACGTGTACTGAAATTTCGGTACAAATAGCCGGATTTTTTCGGTATGAATAGGGGGACCTGGAAAGGGAGCTATTCGTATCAAAATTTCGGTACTAGAAGCTAGATTTTTGTGTAGGCACACCCATATTTGTACCGGAAATTCGGTACACTTAGATACTTTCTATAAAAAAACTAGATTTCTTCATCGAAATCAATCGCTCTTTTTAAAAATTAGAAACAAACTTCGGGGGCCATTCATAAATTGCATTACACAGTTTTGGCCATTTTTTTACCCCTCTTATCTCCCACGTAACCAGTCGTGACAAAATGGCTTGGATATCCTCCGTATATTTTACGTAATTTTTTCAAACATTTTCTGATCTCTCTTATTGAATTCAATGTAGTTACTTACTATCCGAGACACCTAAATTACACAATTACTTTGTTTGTATAATGAAACATAATATGTTACATATATAAACAAGCATAAGAATTTTCAAAAAATTAATCAACGCTCCCATTTTCACTATTCACAATTGAAGAATTTTTAATTTCAAATCTATAAAATTAAACAAATTGCAATTTTAAATGTGAATTTATTAAAATTGTATTGTATACTATAGAAGCTACATACCTATTAAAAAAACGTTAAAAATAACATTATTTTAAACTATAAACGTTCTAAATAATTGAGTCTTCAATTCTAAGTCTAAAAAATGGAAGAACTTTGAATTAAAATTTTAATTTAATTTAAATAAAAAAATTTTAATTGAAGATCTTCGAAACTGAACATTATATTCCAAAAAGTATTCATAATCATATTCTTACCTTTAAAATATAAATATTAAAATAAAATAAAATTTAAGACAGGATTCCTTCACCTAAAGGAAGACATGTAACAGGGTTAAATTTTACCAACAAAGAAGTACAAACTTAGGGAACTAGTTATCACCCTTTTCCTTTTGTATAATATTAATTACACCGATATGGAGAATCTATTGAAACAAATTTTCACTTCACTACATTTTTTTTTAATCTTTGCATTCACATAAAACAAAAATGGTTCACTTTTATAAAGAATCGAAAGCTTGACTATAAAAGAACACTCAGAAAACGATTTCATTGAATCAACCAAATTTGCGTGGGTTTAGCCATAGAAAATTGTTTTTACATGTACAACGAAATATTTGATTCACCCAACTAAATTTTTTGGTTGTTTTAATCAATCTGTTGGTAGATGAAGTATTCCGTTGAAATACAAAAAATGTTGGGTCAATCAAATATTTTGATGAATCAACCAACTTATCATGTATTCAAGAATTCAGTTATTTTGGTTTAGGAAAATTTCTTTCTCAGTGAACATTTTTCAGTATATTAACAATAAGTCAATTAAATAACAAATTCAATAATTTTTGTATCCCGCTGTAAATATAAACAGAATAAATATCACCAACTTTATAAAACAGATATCTATCTTCCAAACTTCACTACTCAAAGAAAAATTATTTTCCTTTACTTTGTTTTTGAGGGGAGTAAATTGTGGGAAGCGATTGATCCATATTAGACGCCACAAACTTGTTTTCAAATGCTTTTAAAAAATGTATTTTTTTCAAACCTCCGAATTTCTAGTTTTTACTTTGCACATTGCGGAAAGAATGACCGCATCCGCGAGTCACGGCGCAAAGACTGGATAACGATGGTCCTTTCGCGTATCGAGTACGTACGTGCTTTGGGGATGGCGTGGAGTGAGGTGGGGGCGGTTGACTTTGGAGAGGCAAGCGACCATGAGTGAAGGGACAGGAGAGGGTAAAAAACGATCGAGAGGGTCGGCCTGGAGAACTTTGCAGTAACGGTCTTGCTTTTCTACCTGACATCTATTTACTTGCTACAGGAACGCATGAACTGTGTGATGTTTAACTTTCTTTTTGTTACAAAATATCAACCTTCAGTGTGTCTATTCTAATTCTAAAAAAAATACCCTGACAACTTCAGGTATTCCTAAAACTTCCAAGTCAAGTATTCCTTATCAATTATTTTAAGCAATTTAGACCCAACACTAGCTTTTCGGAATTTTATGATTAGAGGATATTTTAAAGAAAGTTCACTAGTGATGGGCCATTCATAAATTACTTAAAACATTTATTTACCATTTTATATTCGCACCAATTTCTAATATGTGAGAAGCCGTTACAAAATAGTTTGAGTCCCCCCTCCCCAAAACAAAAAATTAATTTTGAACCAAATAGTTGAACCCTCAAGCCAAAAAGATGAATTTTTGAGAAAACAGTTGAATTGGCAATAAAAAATTCAATTTTTACCCAAGAAATATTACTTTTCTACCAAAAATAAAAATTTTCAATGAAAAAAGACAAGTTTGCAATCCAAAAAGGTGAACTTTCGACGAAAAATACAATAGTTGATATTTCAATAAATAAACATTTTAATCTTATCAAAAAAGAAGTTTATGATTTGGTATGTAAGTATTAAAAAGCACAATTTTTTCTGAATTCGCGTAAGGTTTTCTACGATTTTTCGTAAGAAAATGGATTTATTGTACATTTAATTTGTTTAATTTCACATTTGAAGTATAAAACAACTTCAAGTAGTAAAAATCCAATCAAGTTTTAAACAACAATGACTGGAAGATTTTGATGATTAGATTTATTTTACATTTACCTGAATTTGTAAATTCAGGTAAATTTTGTAAATTGTGTATCAGTTTATATAAAAGCCGCAAATTACATTCAGGATTGAAAAATCTTTTCATTTTTATTTAAATAAAAAAAAATACGTTTCCTACGTTCCTGATATATGGTAAACAAGAGAATGTCACTGTCTTTACATTTCTCTTCTTTCTTTTATTTTCTGTCATTCTAACACTATTTTCCCATCTTCTTTCTCTTTGTTTCTCATTTTACCAGTTTCCTTCCTACGGCACTCCTCAAGATTCTTCTGAAAGGAACAATCATGAGTCTTCAAAAGAGTCCCGTTTCTAGGTTCAAATTTTTATGGTATAGTATTCAACACGACAAATCACGAATTTCTATTTCCTGTGGTAGAGCTATTATTAGTGAAAGTAACCTAATTTTTTTTAATACAGAGCATTTTTTGATAATTATAAATAATAACCTTAAAATTCAGTCATTCACTTTTTCCACACTGAAGCTCACATGCGCTCCGGCTCAGTTGTAACATGTTTTTGTCTCTTTATTATTTTTATATCACCCAGTTTGACAGTTAAATAGCATATGTTATTTTGACAACTTATAAAATTCTGCTTCCACCTGAAATTGCTTCGATGGAATGGAAATTACTTTGAATTGGAATAACGTATTCTCATCATTTAGATGGACATAATAACCATTTTTATCGGATTTAAGGATCATTTGAAATTAGATGCAGCGTTGGAGAAGTTTCTTAAACAACGGAACTAATAACAGCAACAGTTAGTTCTTAAAAATAGTAACTTCTAACATTTCCAGTCACTTATTCCAGTAACTTGAAGTTCCTGCAAAGTTACCTTTCTTTTATAGGAAACATATGTTACCCATGTAAAAAGTTAAAAGAATTTTCAAGAAAATAATAAAGACTGTAATTTTCACTGTTCACAATTGAAGGAATTGGAATTGCAAATTCATAAAATTGAATTAATTTCCATTTTTAATCTTCAAAATTGAACTATTCCAAAAAATCATTCAAAATTTCCTGTTTTTCTAGTATACACATTAAACATTGAAGAGCCTTCGATTTCAAAAATTCAAAAATAAATCACTTTAAATTACAAAACATTAAAAGTAAAGACATTCCAAGTGTAAATCTTCAACATTTCACTATTGTAAAAAAAAACGATCAAAATTACATACCTTTAAAATATTAATCTTGCAAATTGAATAATTTGCAATTCCAAATTTTTTAAATTAAAGAATTTTTCTCTATAACTCTTCAAAATTGTAGAACTGAAATTGTGAATTGTTAAAATATAAGTTTTTAATTTGTACTATTTAAAAAAACATTTAAAACTACATCATTTTAAATGATTGACACTAAAAATTGAAGCATCTTCAATTTTATCTTCAAGATTTCAAGAAATATTCAAAAAGCTGTTTAAAATTGTACTGCCCCAGGCGAAAAAATTAGATACAGTTTATATACAATGTGAACTTTTACATTTAATATTCATTTATTTTATACCAAAAATGTATAAAACAAATTAATATTATATATAATACTTCACACTATCTATAAACTATATATAATATTTCTGCCTGGGGCTTTAAACAATAAGCATTCAAAACTAAACAAGTTGGCGAAATTTCAATTGTAAACATATTCAAAATGGATCAGTGTCGAAAATGGAAGACATCAATAAGACACAGAATTCCGAAATGTCTTTAAAGAATATCTTCTTATAACTTAACATCCCAAATGAACTAATTACTTTTTTATTTGCTTCTAATTCCTGCTGGGATCAAATCTTATACTTAAATAAAAGTTATTGATTTCTGAAGGACGATTAAAATTAAATTAAAAGTGTATGAAAACCAATGTAGCTAGTTTAATATTTATTTTGAGTTATGGTTATTATTTATATTTTATATCCCCTTAATTGAAGTATATATTTAAATTTGATATTTAGGCAATTAAAATAAGAAACGTTTAATAAGTGCTAGTAGCGCTTTTTTCGAGTTTTCAATAAAAATGTAAATGGAATTAAAACTTTCCATATATCAATAGATAACGCATAACAAAGTCTATGTTTCAAGTATGGAATGAAAATAAGTTTAAAGTCAATATCTGACAAAGGATTTCTACTCGAAAAATCTGATTTTTTCAGAGGTAGTCGAAAAGTTGATATTGAATGGATTTTTCTGAATCATTCGAACAAAAGTATGGTGTATGCAGTCGGCGTGGCGTAACGCATGGAAGTCAATTTCCGCCATAAATACTGCACAAATGTCACGTAAATATCAAACAACGGCGAATGTAAAATGTCAAACTACTATACGAATCATCTGTATTTTTAAATGATAAAAGCATTGTCTCTGTGTACGGAATAATAAAATTATTTTAAAATTAGGCTATTCTTAAAATCAAATCATATTTCTAAATATAAATCACACTTTAGCTCATATGTTTATTAGCGAAACTCTATTTTCATTTTTACGAAAGAAGGTGGGTCTTCAAAATATCTTAATAAATATATTTTTATCTCATTATTTAAACAGTTTAAAATAATTATAGTAATAATACCTGGTGTTTGATTTTTACATGTGCATATACACCATCATTTGGAAGCCACACGCAATAAGATAATTTATGCCCAAGTGGATTGTTGTTTCCTTGTAGCGGTAAAATGAGAATCCGTTGGCAAATAAATCAGTCAGGAATTTCCAAAACATTTTTAAACAAAATAGTTCATCATTAAAAATAAATAAAAGGAGGTGAAGCAATCATTTTCATTCTACTAAATTTAAGTATATCTTCGAGACTTTTCTAAAAGTTTATGAAATGTGCACCATAGATTTCTTTTATAAATGAATTAGTTTGCAAATTCTAAAAAAAAAAGATTATTCCACATTCTACACTGTTTCAATGAAACTTTTTAGCTAATTTTTATTTAGTGAAGTATTTCTGTAACAAGAATGTTTCAAAAATACATTAATTACTATGCTTTCAACGCAACTATGTCTGGGCAACAGAAATTAAATCAATACTACTGTTGGAAACGCTCGACACGATCCAGATTGCCGAAATTCTCGGAATGTATAATTTTCTCTTTCCAACCGTTTCCAAACTCACTCTCTCCCAGGAATTTAACAAAATTTATTTTTTGGCGATTACGATTGCGAATTCCTTTCTCTTATTTATAGTCAGTCAAGTCAGTCTATGTTCAGGAAATGTTGTTGGTTTTTAAATCGAAAAAAGCTGCAAGAAAAACTGCAATATATAGTGCTTTAATAAGTTAGTCAGCATTGAATTATACCAGTCAAGAGAGTCTAGTAATTTGCGGCCACATAATTCCGGGTTGAAAATGTAAAATCTCTTCTTATTAAAAGCATTAATGAAACGCATCGTATACATAAGGTTTTCCTATGTGTAGTTTTATGTATAGTAATATCTTACTGAATTTGAAAAAAATAAATAAATTTTGTGATTTATAGTGTCAAGTAAAAATAAAAACCATTAAATTACAATTATTAATTTACATGTTTCGTCATACAGTTAATTAATATGAACAAAATGTTTGCCTATAATATGGGTAGTATGATAGAATTTTGATGTCTCAATTATCAGCAAAGATTTGCTCAACATGACCTTTATTACTTTTCATATCAATAGATATTTTTTATTCATCTGATATAAGCGATTAATTATTGAAGAATGATTACAAACAACTACTTTTATTCTTTTATTATGACACTTTAATTAAAGTGATATGTTTTTATAACATAATTAATGTAAAATTCACTTAGTATTTATATAAATACTTTGTATTATGGTTTTTTCTAATAAATATAATTGCCTGCAGATATCTGTATAAAAAATAAAAACTGATATTTTAACTAAATTTAAGCAGATAACTAAGGCATCGAAATTATATTACGTATTTCCCATATATCTAACGAATTTTCAGAATAAATTACAGAAGTTGGGCGCCCAACGTATATACCGAAGCGTCCAAAGCAATTATTATAATCTAGTTTCATTTAATTTCACTGGACTCTAAGAAATAATTTTCATTAATAATTTATAACGAATAATACAATAATTTATACAGTTACGGAAAACTAAAAAGGATTCACATTACCTGTTTTAATTGAAAAAAAACTGAAAAGAATTAATACAGTGAAACTCTTCTATAGTCCCGATTTCGGGGCTGATGGTGGGTGGCCACTAACTCATTATAGCCTGCTCGGCTTTTGTTTGTACACGCCTGACTGCTCGCCTAAGTGACAGCCGAAGATCCCGCGCACCCCGCGCAGCACCTGTTACACCAACATGTGGCGGCGTCAATACTCGGAAGGGCTATAGAAGGGAGGGCTATTGAAGATTTTCACAGTATTTAACAAATCTTAATTTAATTATAATTTAATTATAATTATAATAATTTAAAATTATGAAAAATTATAATATTTGGTTGAAATTCGAATTACCTAGTTGAAAGTTCATTTTTTGGTTAAATATTAATCTCTTTGATTCAAAAATTAAATATGTATCATTTTTAATTACAAATTCGACTATTTATTTGGAAACTGATCTTTTTTAGTTGAAAATCAACTATTTGGTTCAAAATTCATGTATTTTGTTGAAAATTTACATTTTCTAATTTTTTGTTGGGTTTAACTATTTTTACAGTCTCAATCATGAGACAGAGTGTAAAATTCATTTACAATTTATGGCTATAATTCCTCTAAAGTTTAAATCACAGTTTTCGATTTGAGTTATAATATTTATTATATTCGAAAAAAATTTGTTAAAGTGTACGCATTAAACGTACGAAAACAAGCGCGAGAACGTACCCGCGTGCCCTAGGCGCGCTCAAACTTGGCGCAAGGAGAATGTGCCCGCGCAGCGGGCATATTTTTTATTTTAAATTCAAATGATTTTTGGTTAAAGATTCATCATTGCGTAGTTGAAAATTCAACTATTTTGTTGTAAATTAACAATTTTCTTGCAAATACATATTTTAGGGGTGAAAATTCAAGTGGTTTTTTAGAAAATCCGTAAAATTTTGCTTAAAAATTCAACCATTTAAGTGAAAAATCAACTATTGATCAATATTATTATTATATCAATAATATAATTTCTGGATATGTTATTTTACTAATATTTATTTGAATTCAGATTGATTGGCCTTTTTATCACGATTGTTAAAAATGTCGCATTTTCGAAAACTTTTAATGTGATTCCTGGTTAGAATTTATATTCCTGGTTAATTCAAAACTTCCCCAGTTAGTAAATACCCTGCAATTTTTTAAAAGGAAGATAACTTAAGTATACCATCATAATATTCGATTAATTGCATTATTAGAGTCTGGGTTGATAACATGGAAAATGTAGCTGATCATGTAGTAAGGGTCAGTTATAGCAACTTGTGCAGAAAAAAAGAAAAAGTAGAAAGATTTGCACGTTTTCTAGTTACCTAATCCATTTTCTCGGTCGAAAGGAGACGAACAGTTGGTCATAAATCGGCTATTCTTTACGTAAGGATTAAAGAAAGTCGTTATTTCTGGAAGTCAGACATACTCGATTTCAATTATGTATTCTGCATTTATAAATAAGATCATCTGAATTGAATTGTTCAATCAGACGATTCAACTTCCTTGTCTACACATTGGATTCCTTTTCTTTTAATGTTTATCATGCAAATGCACTTTTTATGCAATATGAGAAAATGAAGTTAGTTACTTCGTTCATGAGAAATTTTTTTTTTAATTGACAAGCGTAGCCATTAGGAAATGCTTGGGAAACTTAAATAATTACCATGTTAAAAATATGACTGCCGTTACTCAATACTTAGCTTAATTCAGTTTTTCAAAGTTTATCCGGCAAAAATTATCAGATTTTTATGAATAAATGCTTAATTTCTTTTTTTTTAAACTTTATAAGATTTCACCGTATCAGATTTTAAAATTAATCTTTCATTTTCTAACTACAGACATTTGTTTCTAAAATTTATTTAAATTTACACATTTTCCAAGTAATAATAATATATTTTCAATTTTTTCTCATGAATAAACATTTCTTTCTTAGGATATGTATTGAGCAACAAGAAGCAACATTTTTTAAAGTGGTCATTAGGTAATGAAGTTATCAATTAAAATGATATAATATTATAAAATTTTGAATCAATACTTAGAGACAGAAAAGAATTTTTGAAACCAAAATAATATCTTTAGTGGAACTACAGAAAATTAAAAAAAAAACAGTTCAAGAAGGGATCTTCTTTAGAGGTAATGTGCGTTTTACCATAACTCAGTTTATCTACTTTATCGGCAGTACAGAACTTTGTCGGTAAGCTACGGTAAACATTTGAACCTGCTAATAAATCCTTCTTTACCAAAGCATGGCAATAAACATCTAAATTAACTCAATGCTAGGAAACATCTATACCGACATTTTATTATGAAAGAAACTGTTTGAAACATCTTTATAGTAGTACATTAATTTTTGTATCACTTGATCGACCTTCTGTAAATAATGTTTCAAAAATTAATATTAACTTCGTATACCATATGGGTCACGTTATTAAAAAATTAACAGGGTGGCCGCTTTAACGAAGCAAAAAATGTTCAGTCATTTTCCGTTTTTCCTCGGTTTGCAAAAATTTACCACGGTCATTGAAATTAAAAAAATAAACTCTTAAAAATGAATATTTTTTTACTTAAGTAATAAAAACTGAACTGCATATTGAAGCAATTAAAGTTGAAATCTTGTGAGTTTTAAACTTTTAAAATTGAAGCTTAATTTTTGAAGCTTTTAAAACTTTTCAGTTAAAGAATTTTTAATTAATGCCGTTAAACTGCGAAATAAAAAATTCTGATCTTCCATAAATTGATCAGTACCAAGATCCTGGTTAAAAAATAGAAATCTACTATATGTTATCATTTCCACTGTTCTAATTGTCCTAAATTGAAGGATGAATCAATAAATTTGTAATCTTTCAAAATTACATTATCTTTAGTCATTTTGAGTTAGAAATATTAAATTTGAAGAATTAACTTGTCTTTAAACTGAACACTTTTCAAATTAAAAGTTAAATTATTTTGATTTTTATTAGTTTCAAAAAATAGTATTAATTATTAATTTGAAATTAAAATGAATTATTGTCCCATTGTTATCTACACATAAAAAATTCAACGCTTTCACTTACAAAATAAAAATAATAAAATTGTAACATTTAAAGTTTAATTTTAGCATTCTGAAATCTGAATGTTCAAGAGCCTCTATTTACAAAAAATTCAGTTTCAAATTGTTAAGACCTGAATTTTTCAAATATTTAAAATTTCTAATTTTGAATTAAAAGTAAAATATTAAGAAATATAAAACATTTTTCCTTTTTCTGACCTTTTCTTGCACAAAAAAATGTTGCTAAAGTAAGGATTGGGTAAGTATCACATGGCCTCGATTTCTGTAATTCTGGCAATAACATTTTCGCGAGTTTTTTGTGTGAAAAAATGTTAATATGACAAATTTCAAAAATAAATATTAATGTTTGAATTTTTTATATAATGACCCGTTAGTTTTTGCATTCCAGAAAAAAATCAAGTACTTAATGCAAATATAGATAAAAATAACCCTATATGAATTTCTTTTAAAAAATTTAATTAAATAAACTGAGTCTACTGATTTTTGATAGTATATTTTGAATTAACAACAGAAGGTTCTAAATTACTGTATCGATATTTTCAGAATTATTAGTTTTACTTTTACAAGACATAATTTTTTTAAGCAAACAAATTTTTAATCAACCGAACAAAACGTGTGAAAAAAATTAGTTTGTGTGAACTATCAGATACGTTAATTTAGATCCATACTTTGTTATAAATGGAACAATATATTAACGAATTTAAAAACGTTTTTTGGGTAATTTTTTTATTCTTACTTGAAAATGAGATTTAAAACTGTTTTACATTTTCAAATAATATTTCAATGCATGTTATATCTATTATTTACCTAATTTAATATATTTTCAATATCAAAAGCAACTTAGTGAATGTTCAGCCCATGGAATTATACCCTGCGAAGACATTGGGCCAAGTAACAGTTATAATTTTGCACTGCTGCCGCTTTATGGTATATATCATAAAACAGACATGTAAGCGCTCACACTCGAATAAGAGAGCCCGCCCTGATTTTCCACCTTTACAAAGATACCGCTGCAAAGTACTATGGATGTATTAACTATGGGTGTATTTATTGGCTCTTATTTTACGAGCATTTTGCTTCAACATAGGTATCAATGAGTTTGCTTCTTAATACATGGAGGGTTTTCTCTAGAAAACTAAAAAATTTGATCATTGCTAGATGATAACAGGTCACCGAAGGTTCGTCAATAGGTCATTCAACGAGTCTCGAAGCCGCGAACAAACATGTCAGATACAGTACTGTAGTATTCCTTATATGAACAAACTTCTTCTCAAATAAAAAGAATACACACATTTTTTTGAAACTTGATAAACCGGTACTGGCAGGTCAGAAAAAGGTTCAACAATAGTCTCCAAGTGCGAACAAATAGACTACATATCGTATTGTTATATTTTGAATACCAACAAAGTTTTCCTCACAATCCATGTGACCTTTTTTTTGAAATCTTTAAGCTAAAAACATCTACAGTGAAACCCTTTAATAGCCCTCCCTTCTATAGCCCTTCCGATAATTGATGACACGACGCTGATTAACAGGGGCTGCGCGGGGTGCGCGGGGTCTTCGGTTGTCACTCAGGCAAGTACTCAAGCATGGACAAACAAAAGCGGAGCGGGCTAAAATGAGTGAGTTCCCACCCACCGTCAGCACAAAAATCAATGCTATAGAAGAGTTTCACTGTACATCAAAATGCCTGATCTAGCTCAAAATCCTATCAGAACTGGATATCAATCGAAGATACATACGTCCAAATTTCATGATTACAGCTCTTTTATAATTTTCGGGAAATTCGAGAAGAGTAGTCAAATTATTCCTTATTAATTAATCTGGTGTTGATTAGTGGAGGCCTTAAACATTTGTTTGTATTTGTTTGTATCAATTTCTATGTAAAAATGTATGTTAAATAAATCCCTGTTAAAGAAACACATCATTTAAAAATCTACAAGAAAGATGAACGATCTTTTTAGGTGTTGGTGATTTTTCCCCTGGCAAAAATATGTTAGAAAACATTTTAATTACTCTGGGAAATCATAAATGTAAACACAATATATTTTTTATAACTGAGTTTCATGTTCTTCCAAATTATCTTTATCCAGCTGGCTTTAAAAAATCTCAACAAAGAATTTGTTCTAGTGTATATTACAAGTGAAAGAGCCTTGAATTTAAAAAATATTTCTTACAGCCCGCTGAAAAACCATAATTTGGAAAAATAGACAAAAAATAGTTTGTTTTTTTAAATTTACTGTTTTTACATTTATAATTTCACAGCCTTATCAAAACTTTTTCTATTGTATGTGCATGTGATTTTTTGAACACATAATTCCCTTAAACAAAAATTATCGCTTCGAAAACGTTAATTAAAAAGCTGTAAGCATTTAGCGAGAAAGTTAAGGGTTCCAAACATATTGGCATATGTTCACGAAAATATCAAGACTATGAATACTAGTTTTCCACATAGCTCAAATTTCGATTTAAATAATTTTGCTTTTTCGACCCACCTTAATGTACATGTGAGAAAATATACAATACAATACAATACAATACAATACAATACAATACACTACAAGTGGATTATCTTCACGAAAACATGTAATGACGTAATGATTCCATAAAATAAAAACAATAAACATAAATGAAGAGATAAATTATCATAATAAATATTGCAAGCTATAAATCATTGCATAAGTATTCATAAAAATATTACGAAGCTGCTCCGTACTGAACTAAAACCTACTCAGAAGAGAAATATTGAAATTTTATTCAAGAGTGACTTTCATGTACCTTTGACCACAGTTCGATACCAAACAGAATTTTACAAAATGGTGTTTTGCATACTTATTTCATTTTAAAATAACTAACAAGTTATTTCCGTTTTACCTCAAACTTTACAATAAAAATTAGTATTTAGGAACTGGAATAAGTCTAAATGCAATTTAATTCTCTTAAATCTTCTTAATATAAAATACATATGTATCTTTCGAAGTTCTTCTGGTTGAGAAGATATTTCTTTTGTATTGGTAGATAAAAAAACTTCAGACTCAAATTGAAGACCGTTATTCCCGATTCATCATATCTAGAACATGAGAACCTCACAAAATTACTTGACGGATATAATAATTTTTGTAGTCAAACTGCGGTTCTGAGATCCTTGTAAACTTACCTCATAAAATTAATGTGGACATTCAAAACATCTAATGAGATGGACGCCATAAAATTAACTTTATTACTGCAAATTGTATAAAAAAAGTGAACCGAAGCCTATAACTTTTTCTAAAAGAAGACATATGTAACTTGATTTAATTAAGTAATTTTCATTTTATTTAATCCTTTCTATCAGAGGAGACATAATCATCTCTTTCATATATTTAGCATTCTAAGAAAGGTTAAGAAATTTAAAAATCACTGGGAATGTTTGAAAGCCACAAGTGCTCTGAACATTTGTTTAATCTTGTGAAATATTTCTATTTCAATTACATTCTTGAGCATACATTAATAAAAAATGATCTAATCTCTCTCATATCATTTTCCAGGAAATAAAAAAGATGATCTGACCACTTAGGGGCCTTCAATAACATGTGTTAACAATTCACCACATTCAGATTTCAGACTTCGCACTCTTTCCCCTGTTCCCCTGTTTTACCTTTTTTTCTTTTTGAATGAATGATCATAACCCAATAAGAAAACCTAACTATTTTGGGTTAAAAGTTAATTTTTTGGATAGAATATCTAATTGGATATTTTTGGTTTAAAATACATTTTCGTTTGATTAAAAATTCTACTATTTCATTTAAGATTTAATTTTTTTTTTCTTTTTTTTTTTGAAAATGCAAACTTTATATTCTGATTGAAAATTACAGCATTTGGTTGAATATCGAACTCTTATTGAAAATTCGGCTTTTTAATTGAGAATTAATTTTTCAACTATAAACGTAACCATTCCATTATTAGTTGAAAACTTATATATTTAATTGAATATTGATATTCGCTAGTTGAAAATTCAATTATTTGGTTGAAAATTTATGTATTTTGTTGAAAATTTGTCATGTTTTTCTAAATTAAACTGTTCTTTATTTCAAATAAAAACTTTTCTCGTTTAAGTATTCATCATTATAGTAGAAAATTAAACCATTTTGTTGT
Organism: Belonocnema kinseyi; assembly: GCF_010883055.1. Lineage (NCBI taxonomy): Eukaryota > Metazoa > Arthropoda > Insecta > Hymenoptera > Cynipidae > Belonocnema > Belonocnema kinseyi. Next base: position 78,471,782 of record NC_046663.1, read on the forward strand.
AAATTAACTTTTTGGTTGAAAATTGACATTTTTGGGCTGTCAATTCAAATGGTTCGTAGAAAATTCGCATTTCCGGCTTGAAAATTAAACTATTTGACAGAAAATTAACTTGTTTGGTAAAAAATAATATTTTAGGGCTGAAAGTTCAACTGTTTTGTAGATAATTCGTCTTTTTCGGCTTAAATCTTTGTAAGTTAAGAATTTAGCCATTTGGTTGAAAATTCAACTTATTTGTTGAAATCGTCTTTTTTGCCGTAATTCAACTGGTTTGTAAATAATTCTTTTTTATTGTATTCGAAAAAATTTGCCTTTTCGACTTAAAAATTGAACCAGATATTTGGTTAAAAGTTCAACTACTATTATTTTTTTAATTTAGACTATTTTTTTTTTAAAGAAATTATTTCCTATTTTCGAAGAAAATTAATATTTCTCCTATTCCCAGAGAAATTTTGACTATGAATAATATTTTAAATAATATTAATAATTAATGTGCAGAATTCCTGAAAATAAAACTAATAATCCAACGACCAAATTAAGACAACCACAATAAAATGTTCCTATTGAAATTTGAAAAAAAAATTTCCTAAAAAAGAAAACAATTTTTGGTGACAAAAATAAAAACTAGGAAAGAAAAATAAGAAGGCAACAACACATTTTTTTATTTTGATTTGATAATAATAAAAAATAAAAGACAAAAGAAATAAAAAAGAGAAGGATGGGGATTTGTTTAGTTGCTTTTTCATTTTTCTTTCCTCTCGTTGGATTCTTGGTTTTATTTTCATGAATTCTGCACATTAATTTCAATATTGGTCGTTAAATAAGATTTAAAAATAAATGTTAATCTCATTTAAATTTCTTTAATTTTAATAATAATATTTTTCTTTATTCTTTATGCATTACTGATGAGCATTGTTCACCGAGATTGTTAACGAGGGGTGACGGGGGCGATGGAGGGCGCGGGGCGGGGGGAGGATGCAAAGTTTTCCGAAAATTGGTAGCGATTTTTATGGACGGCCCCTATCTCTCTTCAGAAATTATCATTTGAAGATTTCAGCTTTGATATAGCTTAAACTCTTAAAGGACACCACAGCAAAGAGAATAATAATTCATTGGCACTCTTAACGAAGCCAACGTGCGTCCGGCATGTTTATCCGCCTTTTTCGTCGACGAAAAGGCAATGTTACAGACAGAGAGACATGAAAATTTATCGCTCATTATCGCTTTCCGAGTTGTATAGAACTATCGCCTACCTACAGGGACTAACGGGACCTTGCTTAGAAGGGCTGGAAATAATGATAGATGCTGTAGTCACTTATGCCAATAAAAGTAAACTTTTGTATTTGACAAAATACACTAATCAATACAATTATTAATTTAAAAACTCGCAATGTTTAATCTTAAGAGTGTTTATTCGATAGATGATTTTAAATTTCCGGTCATCCCCTGGTTCTCTCCAATCCAATTGTTAATTTTTCCCAGTCAATTTAAGAGAGTTCAAAAGAGTTAAACGAGTCTAAACGATTTTTGAAGATTTCAAGAGATTTCTAAATAATCTAAAAGATTTGAAAGATTTCTGATTTGGAACAGCACATTGTAGAAAAAGTTTACAGTTCTTAGTTGGAACATCAGATCATCATAGTAATAAGACTTAAAATTCTGATTTGTAACAACGAATTCTCCAAATTTATTATATTTCTGAATCTAAACAGGGATTTTTTTGCCAACAACTATTTTTTCTAAGGAAAATAATAGTCATTTACGAAAATTCCCTGTTCTACAATCTAAATCATAATTCTCTAGGTAATGAAATCCCCTATTGAATGAGAAAGTATCAATTGTGAAAATTATAATTCTTGACAGAAATTCCCAGTCCATCTCGGCAAAAATTTAAAAATTATAATTGCCCAGGAAATTCCCTATTTCAAAATAAAAAATGATCATTTTCACACTAAAGTGAGAGATTTCTAACAAGAGTTACATTTTCAAACAAGAAAGGTTTTTCAAAGTTGAAAGAAAAAAATGCAATCGAATTGTTGATTTATCAAGCCAAAAAGGTCAATATTTTAATTTTTAACAAACTAGTTCAACTTTCAACCCAGTAGTCAAATAACTTCCCGTTCCATGTCAAAAATTATCTGCTCCAAAAAAAATTCTAATTTTTTACGAAATACCCATTTTCCAAACTAAAAATTATTATCATTCTTCACAGGTATTTTTTTATATTTCATTTATAATAGTTATAATAACAATTCTTTTAGAAAATTCACTGTTCCAAGTCCAATTTAGGCCAAATTCCCGGCCATTTCCCGTAGAAGATTTTTTTTGAAAAAAATACTCTATATTCCCTTAATTGAGTTTCTCTTGGAGTTTCTCGTGCAGATTCTTAAAATCAACTTCTAGCTAACAGAAAAAAAGAACAAACAATAAAAAGTCCAAGCTAAGAGCTCAATTTACTGACTCTTTATCTAAAAGCAACTCGACCCTGTAATTGTCGGGCATGGACGTGAGAATCCTCTCTGAATCTGCTGCGAACCTGACGAGCAGTAACTTTAAAACGAGCTTTAAAACCATTTTCTCGGCACGTTTATTGCACATGGAAAAAAAACGCATCGAAGTAGAACTGCTGGATTTTTTTCTTACTGTTACTTTTCTCTAAAGCAGAGGAAACCAGAAGAAGATTAACTAACGGGTTCGTATCGTTCGCCACCTGTTGCTGCACGAGATTTTGCAGATCTCTGTTTTACTATCTTTTCCGAACTTCGCATACACCTATGAATAAAACAAATCGATATAAACTCACCTTTGACTGCGATTCCTCCAATGACTTCTCATGACCCCCAATACTGCGATTCTGTAAAGAAAAATACAGTTTTAAACTTTGAAAATAGAAAATAAGTAGGCCAATTTTACATGTACTTCTCGCAGTAATAGATAACTATCAAACATGTAATATGCCCAAGTGATAAGGTGCACTTTTCAAAAATTTTCGAGCAAAACTACTTTTCAAACATTCACACACGTTACATGGACCGCGATGAAAGTCTTTCAACTCCCGGTTAGATCGGCTGGCAGCCAGAGTAACCGTAAACTTCATTTTCAAATTCAAACAGGGATTCGAACGAAATTGGGTCATTTTTGGATATTTGCCACTTATTCCGATAAATTTAAAAGAATTTGGCTAAAAACTAAGTTTTGTCTAAAAAATTATAGAAGCATAATGAGCCTACGAAGGCACAATGTCAAAACTATGTGTTAACCGTATTTTATATGGAAAAGAACGAAAAGGAACGTAACGAAACTTTCGTTACGTTCCTTTTTGTTTCTTTCCACATAAAACTTTGACAAAACACAAATTTGACAATGTGCCTCCGTAGCTGCATTATTTTTTAGTGACTTTTCATATTTAGCATTATTTTCAGGTAAATTATATGGAATTTTAAGAAATAATTGGCAAATATCTGAAAATGCCCTTTAATTCCGTTCGAATCCCTGAGTTCAAAAGCCAGAATTTTAATCTTGTAACATTTTTAATGTCAAACAAATTCGGAACTGAATAAAACAATTTCAAATTTCATTACTTATTTCAACCAAAAAAGATGGCATTCCTACTATAAAATATAAATATTCAATCTAAAAGGACGTATTTTCAACAAAACAGTTGATATTTCGACAAAAAATATTACTATTTAATAAAATAGTTGAATTTCTAACAAAACTGGTTAACTTTCTATCTGTAAAGACGAATTTCCAACCAAATAGTCGTATTTTCAAATAAAGAACATTAAACTTCAACCAAAAACCATTTCATTTTCAACAAATTAGTTGAAATTTCAACCAAAGAGTTCAATTTTCAAGAAAATAATTAAATTTTCAACTGAAAAACAATAAATTTTCAACCAAAAATGGAAAAGTTACACTTTCATTAAAAATTTAAAACAAGAAATTCTTAAAAAAAAGGAAGTTTTAAAAAAAATCACATTTGCAACCAAGGTGATACATTTTCAAATAGAATTATAAATCCGAAATAAAAAAATTAATTTGCGAATTTTATGTCAAAATGTTTAATTTCAAGCCTAAAAATATCAAATTTCAACAAAAATTCCAATTTTCAAATAAAAAGTTGCATTTTTATCCAAAAAGAGAACCTTTTAACAAAGAAGATCAAAAATGAAAAAGGTACATTTTCAGTTTGAAAAATTAATTTTAATTAAAACATATATATTTCGACTTTTAATCAAGTACTTAGATTTTCAATTAAAAAAGGTCAAATATAAATCGAAAATTGAATAGTTAATTTTCAGTTAAATAAGTTAATTGAAATCCAGAAGGAAAATTAAACTTTAATAAAATAATTAAGCTTTCAACTAAAGGGATGAAGTTTAACAAGAAATACAATTTTTGGTAACCAATTAATTCAACCTTCAACTAAGTAGTTGAATTTTCAACCAAAAAACATGAATTTTTAATAACATAGTTGAATCTTCAATCAAACAAGATTAATTTTCAACCAGTTTTATTTTTAACCAAAAAAGATGAAATTTCTACGAAGAGAGATTAATTTTTAAACTAAACTGATGAATTAAAACATCCTGGGTAGCCATCCTGATTAGCGCTTTCAATTTGTAACTGCATAAGACCTTGCTGAGATTTTTTTCCATTTTTTTTATTACATTTTTTTTAGCAATTGACTATCAGTTTTTTTAAATCGAGCAAAAAAATTCATTTTTAACTTTTTTTCGTATGTAAAAATTGGGATTTTCACCCTACATCAATTTTACTTCGAGAAAAGTTTTTTTTAAATATAAAATTCCCATTTTTTCTACATTTAATTAAACCTTTATGTTTGGATTATCACTGTTTTCATATGAGATAAAAATAAAAAATATAAAAATATTAGATCCAAATTTCAGAAATGCGTTTTATTGGCTTAAACTAGTTGTTTTTAACTAATTTATGTCTCTGTATAAAATTATTGTCCAGTTAGTTTTAGAAGTGGATCAAAATCCATTCTATGGTATTTTTAATGTTTGTGATTCCTTCTTTTTGTCTGATATTGTCACGATCCAATAGAAGTGAGTAAGAGCTCGACTGTACTTTCTTTTTTTATTTGAACAAATAACGAAAGGTATGCTACTCATCGTATGTCCATATTTTCCTTTCTGGGGAAGCACCACAACATTGATAGGGGGTTTTTCCGGTTGCAAACTTGGAGTTCTACCGTTTGATCTAACCGAGAATTGAAAGACTCATGCATCGCGCGACCCATGCAACGTGCGTGGATTTTTTAAAGTCTTTTTCCTCGAGAATAGCTAAAAGGCGCATCTAATTACGTTAACATATTATCCGTTTGGTCATTACTACCTGTTACTGACAGAAATATAAATACAAACAAAATTCCGGAGAGTGAAGGTTCCCCTTATCAGGGAAGAGATTCCAGACACTTTATGTTTGTGCTGGACAAAAAATAGAGTTTGCTTACCCCCATTTAAATAGTAGTTGCTATTACATTACAAGCACAAAAAAATTCTACATTGAAAGGCGACCAACGCTACGCGGAGACCGAAGTTCACTAACGACACCATCTAATGGTAAGGAACTTTCGAGTGATGCGATATGTAGAATAAAATCACTTTTTGTCTCGCTTTTTGTATTATCTCACCTCGGTTGGTTTCCTGCTGATAGCGTCCACTAGCAGTCTTCAAAGCAAAACACAGTAGTGACATCAGAGCTTTGGAGAAGAATAGAGCGAACAAAGAGATCAGAGAGTAAACGAGTGATTTTAGTTGTGAGTTTCACGAGGGACTTAAAAGAGACGCAAAAGTAATAAATACGTGTTCAATAGAGAAAAGTAAAATAAGACTCTATAATGAAAACAGAAACTATTTCATCTAAGACTAACTTAGACAAAGCCGAAAAACCGATTATGCAATTGAGACCATGCGTCAGAGTGGGGCCTGAGGGAGTGAGGGGGTCATGCATAAATTACTTCAAGTTTTTTCTGAAATGTTGAACCACGTACCCCCCTTGTAAGGAACTCTAAGTTTTGACCTTCCCCCCCCCCCATATACTAAGTAATTTTTTAAAGCTAAATTTTTGTGTGTATTTATTAAGGGGTCATCCAAAAATAACGTAAGACGATTTGGGGGATGGGAAAGTTTGGTCAAATCTTACTATTTCTTATGAATTAACAAAATAGTTCCATTTTCAACCAAGTACTTCAATCGAACCAGAGAATACGAATTTTCAACAAAATAGTTGAATCCCCAACCACAATAGATTCATTTTCAATCAAGCAGCTACTATTTGAATCAAGAAACATGAAATTTTTGTACCAAGAGCACCATTTTAAACCAATAGAGATTTTACAGTGATATAAAAAATTCATTAAAAATGTTTAAATTTCAAACCAAGAAGACCAGCTCCCTAAAAAAGGTGGATTTTTAACCAAATAGCTGAATTTTCAACCAAGAAGATTAATATTCAACCAAAAAAGATGAATTCTTAACAAATGCATCAATTCTTTACCAAATAGTTTAATTTTTAACCAAGAAGATTAATTTTAAATACAAAAAAAAACTATTTTTAACCAAGTTATATAAATTTTCTACCAAATAATTGAATTTTCTACACAAAATTATTGCATTTTCAATCCAAAAACATGAATTTTCTACATTTTAGTTCAAGTTTCCACCCGGAAATACGAATTTTCAACAAAAAAAATTACTTTTGTCCGACCGCCCTGGAAAACGTGCAATTGCCTGTACGTGAAGCAGGCATAATGCGGCCGCAGCCCAGCGACGTTCGCACATGCGCTCTCCGCCGCTGGGCACACATGAATGTTTACGTCCGCTATATCAAACTTTACGCCCACTACATAAAATTTTACGCCCGAACGAGAAAACTAAATTTATCTTAACAGAAGGGAGACTCCCTTCTGTTAAGTACGCTATTTCTTCCTTTCACTTATAATTTAAAATTGTGAAGAACGCCAAACATTCTTGATATGTATCAAATGCTTGTTTTCAAGGATGGTAGGACAAATAGTATCGTATGTAGCAAAAGCTTAGGTCAATTTTTCCTTCTTTACGCCCTCGATACACAATGTACTATTTTCACCAATCATTTAAATTTTCAACTAATTACGAGTAGTTTAATTTTTAACAAAACAAAAAAACGAATTTTCAACCAATCAGTTGAATTTTCAACCAACTACGAGTAGTTTAATTTATTACAAAAAAAAAATGAAGAAAAAAAAAGTTTGACCAAGTAGTTCAATTTTCCAACAAAGAGATGAATTTCCAACTAAAATTATAAATCTCCAAACTAAAAAATTAACTTAAAAAAATGTTTCAACTTTCAACCTAAAAAAATAGTTTTGAAAGAAAAATGTAACAACTGATATTACAAAAAAACTATTTTTTAACCAAGTAGTTCAATTTTCCACCAATTAGATGAATTTTCAACTAAAATTATGGATCTTCAAACAGAAAAATTAACTTTTAAACAAATATTGCAACTTTCTTGCTAAAAAAATATTTTTGAACGAAAAATGTAACAGTTCATATTACAAACAAAAATGGAAAAGTTGATATTTCAACTGAAATCCTTAACTAAAACGGATTAATTTATAAACAAATAGTTGCATTTAAAAAGAAAAAAATTATTCTCTGACAAAAAAGACCAATTTTTAACAAAATACATAAATTTTCTATCAACTAGTTAAATTTTTAACTAAGAAAGATATATTATCAACAATAAATGAAACAGTTAAATTTTCAATTTAAAAAATAAATTAATTAAAAATTAATTCTTAACGAAAATTATGAACCTTCTGTATGAAAATGAAGTTTCCACAAAGTAGTTCAGCATGTTGAATTTCAAAAAATAAAATAAATTTATTCAAGAAAGAAAAAAAATGTCGATAAAATTGTCGAATTTTCAAGTCAGACGATTTTTCAGCAAAAAAGTTGAAGTTTTAACCAAAAAGGATGACTTTTGAACAACACTGTTGAATTTTCAACGAAAGAATTTAATTTTGAAACATATAATTAAAGTTTTAACCGGGTGATACCATTCTTTACTAAAAAAAGATGAATCCTATCAAAAAATTTAATAGTAGACATTTGAAATGGAAAAACGACAGAAAGTGAAAAACTGTGAACCCTGCGATGAATAAATAGGAATTTTGATAATTGTCCGAATTATTCTCTGTTTTTGGGATTAGTTCCGACTCATTTAAAACTTTTCCGGAAAACGTATTTTCCCTAACTAAACTTTAAATAAGTAACCTGAATTACATAGAATTTCATGGATTCAAGCATAATCAAGTGGTATATTTAAATGTTAGATTCAGTCATTACACACTTTTTATTTGCTTCATATTAAGAAATTATTTATTAATTCAATTAGTCATCAAATACGAAGAAATCCCAGTGAATAATTTGCTATCACCGGTAGCAGCTCAGTTCACATTCGTGCTTGATAAGAAATGTGTATAATAGAATAATAACAAGTAGTCAAATTAACATAAATTAAAAATGTGTTCTTGATTATTTTTGTGACCTAACGATGTAAAAAAATGTTCATAGACTTATTTTTAGAACTTTTTAAGAGAAATAATTTTGTTCTGTTGACTTTCCTCACCACTTATGTCGTTGTTAGGGTTTCGTAGTCCCAGACAGAAGCCCTTATAGTTTCGGTCGGGTTTCCGTCCGTCTGTCCGTCGTGCGACTCAATATGGACATGGGGACCAAAACTAACAGGTGCAAAAATTGATATTGGAACCAAAATTAACAAAGGACGCAAACTAAACATAGGGCTCAAATTCGGGATAGGGCCAAATTTGATATAGATTAAACATTAAGTTTCGTTTCTCAGAAATAAAAAAATCTCAAATTTTCAATTTTAAGCTCATAAAATAAAAAATATTTATTTCAAAGCCTAAAACAACTATCAATTACAATATAATTATTAAAATGTAAAATATTTCTAAAATCTTAAAATTTTTTTAATTTTTACGTTCCAACTTCGACCATTTCAAATTCTAGACGGGCATGGTGAAAAAGTTCTTAATGGTAGTTTTATGAAAATGCGGTAAAGGGTATAGCCGAATAAGCGTTTGAAAACTGCCTCCTTCTCAAATTCAGCTTAATGTGTACCACATGGTAGCCTGTGAACAAAAATTAGTCTATACCAAATTAGAAGCTCCTGAATCTTATTTTAAAGCCATGAGGTAAAAAATTTAAACATTACTTTCTGCGACTTTTTTTTCTAAACTCTACAAAAAATTCTCTAAAATTCAAGGCACCTCACAGTATGCTGCTTTATCGAATAAGATTTAATTTTGAACTTTTTTAAATTTGAACTTTCTCGCCGCAAAAGCATGTGGAAATGTTTGATTACATTTGGTCTAAAATTATCTATGCAATTAAAAATATATAGTGCATTTATATTTCTGCAACATTCCTAAAATACAAGACCATATGGTTATGCAATATTGTAGCAATATTGTCGTGATTCTAAGTAAAATAAGTGGCGTTCAAAGCAAGACTGCGTATAGGTTTAAGTGATGCACATTCGCATAGCTATTATATATTAAAAAAAAATTATTTACACATTTAATCAATTAAAAAGGCGTAACATGAACAACCAATAAGACAGACGATACGACGCATGCGCGGTACAGTTTGGGAGCCCCCACTATTTGTCAGGAACAGAGCGCGCGAATGCGCCTCACTCTGCGCATCCCTTGAACCTCTGCGCAGTGACGCAATCTTGCGAAAAGATGACTTCAATTTTTAGAGAATTTTTTGCAAAGTTTAGAAAAAGTAATTCGCAGAAAGAAAAAAATTTATATTTTTTACCTCGTGCCTTTGAAAAAAGATTTAGGAGCTTGTAATTTGGCAAAGACTAATTTTTGGTAACAGGCTACCATCTGGCACACATTAAGCTGAACTTGAGTTAGGAGCAGTTTTTATATGCTTATTTGGCTATACCCTTTCTGAATGAAAAGTTAAGTTGAAAAATTTCAATATAAAATAATAATATTTTCCAATTGAACTAGAAACCTCTAAGGTACAATGTAGGACGATTATTTTGTACCTTTTTTGGGAAACAAACATTGTTTTAACGTGTTAAATGTATTTAAACAATTAAAAATTGTTTACAACGTCTTGTGGGATATTCGAATATGCATATTTGTAATTACTTGTGATTAAAAAGTTGGCAGAAAAATTTGATAATTAACAATAATACGTAAAAATGTCATTTTCTTATTTTTAGGTCACATTTGGAACATTGTGTGTGTGTGTGTGTGTGTTGGTAGGGGGCGAGGTGAAAGAAATTGGTATGATATTATTTCAATGACATTCCTCTATGATCCCTGAAAAATTTTACAATTTTCGATCAGATATGGAGATTATATATTTCAAGCATCGAACTCTAATTTAAATTTCTTCTTGTAATTTATAACAAAAAACAAAATGCTTAGCCTTATTCGAAGTTAAGAAACACACACAAAAATTTATTAAAAATAATTTCATATTTTTTTCAGAAAAATCTGTAAAAACATCAACTCAAAGAAAGTAAAATTGTGCAACAGTATTGCGCAAAGAGATTTCAAACCAGAGCGCGTGTATGTTTTCTAGTTTATTAAAAATAGAATTTGTCCCTAAATTTTATCTGGTACCTAGCACTCATTTCAGGGTTAAAATTCCTCAGTATCGACAAGAGATGAGATAAACTGAAATCTTCCACAGATAAGAATCTTAAGCAATAACGAAATTTTCCTTCTGATGCAGTGCAGTTAAGCTCCTTGAATGTGATCTAGATTGAGATGAACGATTGCGAAGAAGGTCGCGCGTTGCCTGATGCTGATCTGGATACTCGATAGGAGAGAGTGAAAGATAAACAGTTGTTTAAAAAAGAGGGCATGAAGAGACTTTAGAGAAAGCGCGATAACAAATCTAATGACAGAGGTCGTGATCCTGATGAAGACTACGGCAAAAGAGTCAAAGCAACTTACGATGTATATTGTATACATTACTATATTGTATACTACTCACTTGTAGGGAACTCGTGATATCTGAGGAGGTTGTAGAGGCTAGATGGTGGTTCCGGTTTTCTATGACTGTCTTAATTTGCTCGAGCACCTGCAAACAAAACGTGTCTTAAAGTCTCAATGTCGCACCACGATTCACTTATGAAAGACACGACTCGGTTTGGAAAACGCATTCATGCCGGCTCTATTCATTGCGAGGTTTTAGGCCTCCGAGTTTCAGGCTCATAAAGTGATCAAGGGAATGGACCAATTTCTTTTTATTTCAAAAGACCTGCTTTCGAAGAGATCACTAAGATAATAAACAATTTCAGGAATCGCAGTGGTTCAACAGTTTAATCTTTTCAACGATATTAATTTAGATAAAATTTTGAACTCAATATGAAACGGTTTTAATTCCGCAACTATGAAGTAAAAATATAACATTTTTAACAAAATAGACGAATTTTAAAACATGAAGATTAATGTTCTACTGAAACCGATAAATTTGCATCAATAAATGGAGTATTTAAATTTTCAGTCAAAACCATTCATTTACACGCACAAAATTAGAAACTTTAAATTAATTGTTAAATTTTCACATTACAAGAAGAATTGTCAAATAAAATTATAAATAGTGAAACAAAACAAATTAGTTTTTAACAAAGAAGTTCGACTTTTGACCAAGTAGTTAAATTTTCAACCAGAAGATGAATTTTCAGCCCACAAAAATTAATTTTCTACCAAAAAAGATAAATTTTCAATCAAAAATGGAATAGCTAAATTTTTATTCAAAACCATTAATTTACGAAAAAAAAGTATTTTCAACAAAACAGTTTAATTTTCAAACAATGAGATGAGGTTTTGACTAAAACGTTGAATCTTCAAACCAAAAATTATTTTTTAACAAAGTAGTTAAACTTTCAACCAAATAGTTGAATTCTCAAAAAAATGTAATAGTTAATATTTCATCTAAAAATCTCGAAAATTCAACAAAATAGATGAATTTTTAACCAAAAACATGAATTTTCAGCTAAGAAAAAATAATATTCTACCAAAAAAGAGCAATTTGCGACCAAAAATGGAATAGTTTCTCAACCAAACAGTTGCATTTTTAAACATCAAGGTAGACATTTTGGACACTTTTTCTTATAATTTCTAAACGAGTTCGTCTAAAATTTGGAAACTCTGGTAAATTGTTGTTAGAAGTAAGTACTTTAGAAAGAAGATGTAGAATGTGGCTACGACTTAAAATGATGAACCTTTTGACAATCGCCTTTATACGAGATAAAGAAAATAATTAGCAACAGACTGTAGAATGTCGTAAAGATTTTATGTACAATTTTCAAAAACTAATCTTATAAAGGCGTTCTTCAGTCAGTTATTCAATTAGAATGCCCAATTTCAATTAAATTCATTGATTCAAAGTCTATGTTTCTATTTATGGTATAAAGTATAAACCTAAAAAATCTGAAAAAACGATTTTCAAGCCTCGAGATAAATATACCGAAGTAGAAAATTATTCTTCTTCAAAAGTTTTACAAACCACAAATAATTTGAAAATAACATACAAAATAGCTGCTAGTTCCTGGAAAAGCAAAATATTTGTACAAATTCTTGAAATTAACTTGTCCGCTTGGATATGTGGAATTGTGTAAAGCTTTTCATTCGATCACCGGAGTTAAGAAGAGCTTGTCTAGGTCATGCGCGGATGGGGATCTGGTTACTAGATATATAGATATAGATATAGATGTAAGTATGAAATCGAGTTTTTAATTGAAAAAAATGTGAAAGTAAAATTGACATGAATTACTCCTGAATTCAAACTTGAAAAGTTTGCTTGAAAAATGTTATAAGGTTCCGAGAAAATTTAGAGAGAGGTTTGTTTATTTACTTTTGAGGTGCACATTTTTTAACTTGAGACGATGATTAAAAAATCCAATTTTCAAAACAAAACAAAAAAATAATTTACTTCCCGCTAAAAAATTGTCAGCTATCATCAGCTGTTCAGCTTGATGCGACTCGGGTGTGCATTCGAATTTTTTAGCCAATAATTTCATATTCGAAATAGCATGTTACGCTTTAAATATTTCTTTCAGAGATGTTTTATTTCGTTCTTACCATACCTAATTTAAAAAAAAAAACACTAAAAGAGTGTACAATGTGCAATTTCACATTATAACCTTAGATTGGTTTTTCTAATAAAAATTCCGTATAAAAAATAAATTTACTGTCATTTCCCAATTCTACGTCCCCAGTTCTCTGACCCTATATAAGTCCAACTCAACTTTGAACCGCCAATTTTGAACGGTACAAGCAACCTGTCATTTAACTCTATTTCTCAAGGTGTTACTCTTAACATTAATGAATCCTATTATCATATAGGAAGTGATACTTTAAGGTTGTGCCACTTCGGTAATGAATGAGTTTCAGCTCAGAAGAAACCATATTTTCGTCATGTCGCGAGAAGATTAGAATTAATTGGTATCTATTGTTGAATTTGTACAATCTACAAACGTGAAAGTGTACTAATGTAGAGGCATCCCCTCTTATATATGAGCACATTAGCGTGAATTGTACTTTGGAATAAATTGCCTTTCGGTATCTTCTAATGTATGTTGACTTTCACTCGTTGAAGTGTTCCATTGTCAATAATAAAATTATAGGTCTTCTTATAAAAAAAAAAATAACAGGACAAAAATCTAAATTGGGTCAAGAAATTTTTGTCTACAACTTTCGTTTCAAAACAACACTTATTGATAACTTATTTGTGAATTTTAAATTAAACTTTGATGTTCGTACACGAACGAAAAACAGATAAAGGGTATAAAATGTCGACCCGATGATGTATTCAGCCAAGTTGAGGTTATATTCAATATTTCTAATTCAAAATAAAAACGGGGATGAATAATCGGAGAACGAATGATCTGTAATCTGAATTAAATATTCTATCTATTTTAAGTTACTTTAACTCAAATTTTATTTTAAATTTATAAGCCTTTTGTCAAATATTCGATTTTCTTATTGGATTCTATTAACTCAGGTCGCATTTAACTGAGAAAATGATAAAAAGGAAAGTTTCTTGAAAACAGGGAGGACGTGAGTAATTCTTTAATAATGGTGAAGAGAGAAATACGGGAATGAGCGTGAGAGTTTTAGGTCAATTATATACTTGAAAAAACACGCATTATTTAAATAATTGCACAATTATTGAAACAAATTATTTTATTGTTATAATTGATTAAAGAACTCATAAAGTCTGAAAAATACGTTAATTTTGCGACTTATCTGAACAAAATTTCTGAAGCAAATAAAAATTGTTTAAAAAATTGAAAAGAAGTTAATATATAACTAAGTATTTTTAAATGACCAGTTAGTGTTTATTTATAAAAAATGTCAAAAAGCGTTAGGGGTCATTCAGAAAATACGTGAAAAGTTTAGGGGGAGGGGGGTTCTGTCGAAGTATCATTCTCCATGTTAAGACCAATTGAAAAAGTATCACGCAGGGGGAGGGGGGGTCTTGAGTTCCTGAAAACTGTATCACGTATTTTGTGAATGGCCCCTTATTAACCTTCGGGCGGGCGCACCTATAATCTGTGAGATGAAGTACCTATCAGTGCCAAAGTGCTAGGTTTACAGATAAACAGAGGCGTGACCCTGGTGGCTTTCTGACTCCCAACCCTTCACACGAGGGCACCTTTAAAAGATTTAGGGAATGCTACCCTTTGGATAAATGTGTTAAGGCCCCAAAACATCATGTTGCCTACTTCCTGAAATTGTATGTTACCTATATGACGATTATGTTCATTGCTTAATCTTCTTACGTCATTATTTTTTAAGATCACACTGCGATTATTTTATGGCTGGACAAAAATTGTGATATTACTGAATTGCATTAGTTATGTGATAAGCTGCCAACAATAGCCTTAAGAATACTGTAAACAGTTACCTACTATTTTAAGAAAAACAATTGTAGAAAATGTAAAATGTTGTTCAAATTTTGTTCTTGAGAATAAAATATAACACTATTTGAATGAATAATTCGGTAAATGAGCTTTCTCACAAGCCTGAGCTGACATCTAGTTTTTAATCTCACAGATGCGGCGCGCCAAATCGTGTATGGATCTGCACCACGCCCGCCCAAAGGTTAAATCGCAATATGACGTTTATATAGGTTTTCTACAGGGTTTTCTTTTGGGGACCCATTATAGTGGCCTAATCATTCACCAAAAAAATTTATGACTGATTCTTATACTCTCACGAATTCTGACAATTATTCTGAAACACGTAATTATTTGTAACATTTCATCTTCTTTAAATATTAGGTTTAAAAAAACTGACTCTTTCCCATTTTATATCAATGATTGATTGCATGGTCATTGCGCGGCCACTAAATATGACCAAATTTCGTTCAAATTTTGAGATTTTTTGGGGGGCATTCGAAAAAACTGAGGGGGGGAGATTAAAGAAATTCGAAAAGTGAAAAATAACGACCTCTCAAATGTCACATTCTGTGTTACCCCTCCTTCTCACCCCAACGTCACAAATCGTCACGAAACCTGTAAACCTCCCCACCACCTGGTAGTGTAACGCTGTTTTGGAATAACACTACGATCAATTTCTTATATCACTTTACTGCAAAAGTAGCAAAAAAGAAGCCCTATCTAAAAAGCATAAAAAAGGTAAAAAAAAAGTGTGGCACATTAGAGCCTCTCTTTTTGATTGATGAAAAATACCTACCCTCAAAGATATCCTGTGCCTCTGTGCCACTTGTGATTTGTACTCTCTGTTGTGCTCCGTCTCGTCGCTGGTATTGGATTGCCTTCTCTGTAAAAAAAATTGAAAATGTGAGCTCGGAATATGCTTTGGATTAGCGTAACGAGAAAAAAACGCTTTAACTTTCATCGTCTATCAGAACGGAACAGGCGGACACGTGAATAATAATAACATAAGGGAAAAGATATCAACCAACTCGTGCCTTTCGTTCATTTGATGTGCGCGCTTAGCCTTTCGTGCGAGACGTGACTAAATTATGTGAGAGTAGTTTATCTGAAATTAAAGAAAGGTCCATATTTACAGGTGGATTTAGACACCG
Source organism: Belonocnema kinseyi (assembly GCF_010883055.1). Classification (NCBI taxonomy): domain Eukaryota; kingdom Metazoa; phylum Arthropoda; class Insecta; order Hymenoptera; family Cynipidae; genus Belonocnema; species Belonocnema kinseyi. The sequence continues at coordinate 78,487,912 of NC_046663.1, forward strand.
GAGACCTTTTCAGGTTCGATGTTTTATTACCAAACGATTTAATCCTTCGGATAAAAAGATTTTTAATACGAAAGACCTTTTACTATTTCCAGACTTTAATCGTTTAATCCTGCAGGAAAAGTAACAATTCAGAGTGACTAAAAAAGTTCATTTTCAAAAATCCATGACCATTAATATTCAAATACCAGAAATTTGAACTTGTAACATTTTAAACATATAATATTTTATAAATGAAATAAAAATATTTTTAATTTAAATTTAAAAATGTCAAATTGATTTATTTCAACCAAAAAGGTGACTTTCATAGTATGAGAGATGAATGTTCATTCCGAAAAGACAAGTTTTTAACAAAACAGTTTAATTTTCGACCAAGAGAGATTACTTTCTAACAAATGAATTTAATTTTGAACAAAGTAGTTTCATTATTAATTCAATTGTTCGATTTTCAACAAAAAAAGATAAATTTGCAATCCAAAAGGACGAATTTTCTGTCCAAATAGACAAATATTCGAGAGTTGAATTCTCAATGAATAATGTAATAGTTGGTATTTTAACGTCAAAAAAACGTTTATAACGAAATAATTAAATTTTCATAAAAAATAAATAAAAATTAAGTTTTAAAGTTAAGCGCTATACAAAAAAAAAATGTACATGACAGTCCAATCTTAAAAATAAAGTAATATGTGACATGGTGCAGTGCTGCTAACAATCAAAAGTGTTTATTTCACTAAATGAATAAGTAACTTTTCACTGACTGTCAGGGACCGATTTCCAGCTATTTCAATCAGTCAAATCTCACTGACAAACAATCACATTTCACTGACTCAGATTTAGAGAGTAGAGAAAACATTCATGATTTTTCATTTAAGAACTTTCATGAAACTATACATAGGTCATTTAATTCGTCTCAAATTAAGTAGTCTTTCTATTCTTGCATCAACTTTGAGTCATGCTAATGGAAAAAATGTACTGCAAAAAACAACTGAAAAAATATTATAAACTGTTTTATTCTTATATCAGCTTTCAATCATGCACTCGTAAGTGATAAAAGTTTCACCATAAAACTCATTTTTTAAATATTATAAATGACCATAATTTCTTTCATTTTCAATAAAAATTATCAGTATTATAGGTTAATCGATTCAACCCAAGCCAAAGAATCTTTGACGTTGATACATCAACTTTAAATTATGTTTATGAAAAAAGTTTTACTATAAAAAAAAAAACCTATTTTTAGAAATTACAAAGTGATAAAAGAAATTAATGCGTATTTTTAGAAATATTCATTTATCTACAACCGTCGTTACGTTACGGTGTTAACAGAAAATAACGTTTTATTAAACGAAGTATCCATCCCCATTTCAAACTCCTCCAATTTTTCTAAACGACTAGATGCAACCTTAATTTAATCATTTAAAAAAAATTGAAATTGTATTGTCTACAGAGCTTCCTCTATATGGCAGTAATCAAAGGACATTTCAAAAATCAAAATTAGTTTTTTTAACAAAAAACAGAAGTATTTTCAACTAAAAGAAATCAATTATCAACAAAAATAGTTACATTTTCAACCAATGAGATACACATTTATACAAATTTTAAGAAAGTGGGTCAAATTTTACCTAAGTAGCTGTATTTGTTAAAATTCAACTAAAAATAGAATAGTTAAATTTATAGTTTAAAAAAATTAATAAAAAAAAAGAGTTTTGAACAAAGTAGTTAAACTTTGAACCAATCGAGATGAATTTTCAATTAAAATGATGAATAACTGGAATGATTAATTTGGAGAGTTAAATTTTTAGTTTAAAAAATGAATTTTCAACCAAAGATCTGATATATTTCAGGCATCATAAATAACAACTTCCATTCCACTATTCCACTATTCCATTCCACTATTCACTAATCAGTTCCACTATTTCATTGAAAACTCGTCTTTTTTATAAATTCAACTGGTTTTACATAAAAATATTTTTTTTTTGTTTTGTTCAAAAAAATTAACTATTAGATTTTTTGTTAAGAATGCATCCTTTTGGTTGAAAATTCCAGTACTTGGTTAAAAGTTGAATTACTTTGACAAAAGTTAATTTTTTGTTGAGGATTCATCATTTTATTTAAAAATTCATCTTTTTGATTGACAATTTACCTGTTTTGTTGAAAAATCATATTTTTTGTTAAATTCATCTGCATTATATTGAAAATAAAAATACTTTTGGGTAAAAATATCAACTATGTATTACATCTTTCGGTGATAATTAATCTTTATTGGTTGAAAATGCAATTACTTGGTTAAAAGTTGAAGTATTATGTTGAAAATTAATTTTTTTCTAAGATTCATCATTTTAATTGAAAATTCATTTCTTTGTATGGAAATGAGTATATTTTGTTGAAAATTTAATATTTTTACTTGAAATATAAGGAATTGGAAGCGTTTCAATTTGAACTTATTAGTACCTACATTAATTGTATTCAAAAGAATTAATTTTTCTGTTTTCGTGACAAACCTCCTTATATTCCCTTTTTTAAGCAACATGACCTGTGAAGCCTGTTATCTTTATAAATATGTGTTTGATTTACAACTTTCGAGTCTTTCTCGATAAAATCGTTAGTTCGTTCTTCGCTGTCAATGATGTCCTTCAAACCTACAAAATTAGCAAATAATTCTTTTAGGAAATATTTCAAATTGGTAGCATCAGAAATAATTTCTTTAAAAGCGTATTGTTTTCTAATGGGATAACTGGGGGAACATTTTCGATTTTAGGTGTTACAGAAGTTTTTACAAATTTAATGAAAAAGGGGGGAAAGGGGGAGCAGGTGAAAAAAGGGAATGGAATTTGACCCCTGCAATGCAAGAACTAATATATGCGAATTCTGAAATTATTGAAACTCTGTATGAATATTACATTACTTCTTTTTTTATAACTGCTTTTTAACCTACTTGACATTAAATAATTAGCTTAATTCATCAAAAGATCTTATCTTCATCTTACAAGCTTTTCGAGAAATAAGATGAATACACGAAGAACAAACTCACAATGGTATCATTGATGTCTCCAGTGATGAATTCATGAATAATCATCTCGAAAAGTGTAACGACCTCCCAAGCAAAATACAAGTCATCAAAAAGTTAGAAGACTCTAGATTGGATTCATTAATGAGGTGTCAAAGAAGTCTTTGGAGCTTGTTGTTTAAACCCAGAGAATGACGGGGGGATTTTTCACTCTTATGAGTACGACTTATGCGTACTGCGAAAGAATTTGAAGGCCAATCACGTGTCACTATTAGACATGTATGATTGTGTATTGCTTTAATACGATTCATACGTGAACCGAATGCTCTGATATAATTTTGATAGCTCAATGTCAATTCTTTTGAAACGATGCACAAAATCGTTCTGAGATGAACAAAATATAAGAACTTTGTATTAAAACTTAAGGAAAGTACATTACAAACTGAAATAATATTGAAAATAAAAAATAAAATAATAATAATAAGCGGTCAAAATTATATATAATAATTTAACATTCATTCATTATGTCCACGTTGAAGTTACTGTCTTCACTGCAATCTGAAACAACATTCGCTCGCTCTGAACGTAAATAGACAGTCTGAACGAATTATTTATATTGATGTACACGTCAATTTGATTCTTATACATTTTTCTATGTAACTTAAGTCAACATGAACTTGATTGCCTAACATCGAAATGTTTTATCGATGATTTTCAAGTTAATTTTGCTGTTTAGATTTGAATGATACAATTTTAAAATCGTAATGTAAATTTAAAAAATTTGTTTTCTATGGACTTATCTTCAAGATCCTATTTTAAAAAGCCCTCAATTTTAAAACTAAGTTTGGAAATGTAAGTCTGAGCGGTAAAAATGACAGGATTTTTTTTGTAATGAAATAATATATTTTTTTTTTTAAATCTATTCAATCACTTTGAATTTCAACACTTGATACTATATTCTGATACTTATTAATAATATATTTACCAACTTTAAAATTTTATAAGGCCTTCAAACTAAAGTTTTTTTTTGCTTCAACAACTTAAATTCGAAAATCTTTACTTCCAAATTACTTAATTTTCGGAGGTTTCGAATTTCAAATTTCACAATGCAGTAGTTTCGAATTCAAATAATAAAAAAGTTCGGAAAATTATACTATTAAATTTTTCAAAATTTAAGACTTTCATATTAAACGGCTTGATAATTAGTTTCTGAATTAATAACCTTAGATTGAAATCTTCTAAATGTCTGGTTACAATTTTTAATTGAATGCTGCCAGGATAAATTCAAAACTATGACCAAATGAAAAAAATAATTTCTCAAATTCGAGGCTTAAATATTATAAAATTGTAGAACCACGCATTAAAATGTTTGAAACAAGTTAAAAATGTTCTAAAATACTGAAAATTTCAAATTCATGTAAAGAAAGAAACAATTTCGGGCTGAAAAAATAGCAATCTTGTCTGTATTAATTTTCTTAATTTTTCATTTCAATGTAATATCTAAAAAATGTTAAAATTTAGGAGTTCTGAATCTTTACTCTAAACACTATGAGAAATATGGTTGAATAATTTAGGTGATAATTAAACAATTTTTACGGTTAATGTATCAAAATTGAAATTTTCATAATTGTTCCTTTTTAACAATGTGATATGAGTAAAAAAAATAAATAAAAAATCTGCCCGCTACGCGGGCACATTCTCATCGCGCGCGACTCGCTTCGCTCGCAAGTTTAAGCGCACCTACGGCACACGACTGAGGGCAATCGCACTCCGCGGTTAGTCTGCATTTCTTACCCATTCGGACACAGACCTTTTAAAATCAAAGGTGAAAGGACCGACAACTGTAATTTTGTGATTTTGAACTCTCTTTTGACTTTAACGAACACATTCTCATCACGTATCTCGTGCTACTTATTAAAAAATTGCAAAATAAAAAGCAAATTGTATTTATCATGATTATTTTTGTATTTGTTTCTTATTTTGCTTTAAATTGTATTCTAAGCTGCTCTGAAACATGTATCACTTCAATAAATGTATATCATTACAATTCATGATATGCATAAAAATTTAATCATACTAATTCTTATTTCCTTGTTTTTATAATTTTTTTATTTTTAATGCTGTTTTTTACGATTAAAAAAAAACTACTGCGCATCTGCATAGGGTCTAAAACAGGAACCTATATAGGGTCCTATATAGGAGCCTATGTCCTCTTTCGCCTTTTCTGTGCTTTTTCCAAAAAGTTAATGTTTTAATTTTTAATCTAATGTTTTACGATTAAAAGAAAATCTACTCACCCTATCGAAAAATAATTAATAATAAACTTATAGATCTTTTTAGGCGAACAACTTTTGTCTGGTAATTCAAGTTTATGCCTTGTGTCGTTTTTTCAAACAAATTTAATATTTTATTTAGAATGTTATTTTTGATGACTAATCAAAAACTAACTGTCCTATCAAAAATGATAGCTCTTTTTTGGATGAACAAGTTTTGTCTCATTTTTTCTCGTAGCTTATATCGAAAAGTGATTCATTCTTAATTTGTAGTTCTTTCCAGGGCGCGCAATTTGAACTTTTTATATTTTTTTCGTATCTTGCATAGTTTGACAAAAAAATAGTATTTTTGGATTTTTCATTATTTTTGGTACGATCAAATTTAGAGTGTTCAACTTCTCGACCAAATTAAAAAAGTTGTTATCATAGTCCTGTAGGGCTTTCAAAAAGCAAAGTTTTTCTTCTCTTGACTTTTTTTCATATCATGCGTTTTTTGTCTTAAAATGTTTATTTTAGTTTGTTTTTTTGGATTTTGAAAATGCTCTAACTCTGATAATTTTCTTTTTATAGAAAAAAGTCATGGGGATAAATTGTTTGAGTTTCTGAGTACTATTAACAACCGTACATAGAATTTTTAAATCTTGAAAAAATGTGGTTTCATACATTTTTGGTACGATCAAATTTGGAATTTTCAACTATTCGACCAAATTAAAAAAGTTGTTATCATAATCTTGTAGGGCTTTCAAAAAGCAAAGTTTTTTTTCTCATACTCATATTTAAACATGCAAACCCTAAAAAATGAACAATTTTTAAAAGCATTCCATGTTAGGAAATTCTAAAATTTAAAGCATTTGTAATTTTAAATTAAAGCAAATGAAATCGAACAGATTAAAAGTACTTGAAATTGAATAAAATTGTATAAATTGAATCTTTCAGAATTGTCTGCATTCAAACTTAATAGGTTTAAAATTTTATAATAATTTTGAATTGAAACTCTTAATGGCTAGAAAATTTTTAATTGCAAACTTAATTTTCAAACTGTAATAATTTAAAAAAAATACCTTAATAATAAAGCCCAATAATTGTTATTTAGATTTGATAAAATGTATGGCTTAACATGATTCAACATTATACAATTTTTGGTATATATTATATTGAAAACACAATAGTGGAGCAATTTTCACTTTTTAAATGAGAAACATGTAAAATTGATCAATCTGAAAAGGAAGCGATCGAATTTAAGTAATTTTTATTTCCATGTTTAAAAAATTAAATAATGTCAGTACTAATCATTTTAAGCTAAAACACTGAAAATGAATCAATTTAAGAATTTAAGAATTGACTATTTGGAACTCAATTTGTTCAAAGTTGAAGATTATGTTCGAACTTGACGTGCTTACAATCATTGTACAATGTCTAATTTAACGTAAAACCTTCAATAATCTACTATTTTAAATTCAAATGCTTCCAAAACACTACAATAGAAAATTTTCAAATGTTTAAAATGGAACTATTTATAATTTAGGACAATAAAAATTTAATACTTTTCAAAAATCTTTAGAAAGTTTAGAAGTAAATACATTTAATAAGGAAAATCATTGAGATTTTGACTGACACAAAATTTGACCTCTTTATAGTAAGAATATTTTTAAATTGGACATTCAAAATTGAATTCTATGTATAAAATATTCCGAATTGAGAATTTTAAACAAAATTTTAAGTACCAAAATTGTGGGACTTTAAACTGTAATGTTAACAATCTTGTTTTATATAACTGAATTAATTATTTCGAATTGGGGTAAGAGCACCATTTCTTGGCACCTTAGCCCTATTATTTGCATGCCAAAAATCGAAGTGAATTCATTTTTAACAGAATAGAACAGACAGAAAGGAATTGAGGACGAAGGTTAATGTTTATTTTACATGTAATCCATTTACCTTAATTAACTTAATTTAATCATTACAAAATCTGCACTAAGTAAAAATACTTGGCTAAAATAAATCAAAATGAGATACGACGCTTATCTTGCATCATTAAATTTCTCATCGTAATTCGTAACGGTAAAAAAGCTAATATGGCAGAATGCAATTATTACATTTATATGGAGGAAAGCAGGACTATTTTGAGCTCATCATTGACAGTGTATGCTGGAATGTAATACTTTCTCTGCTCATTAGTCAATTTATGACTCAGAACAGAATAATTTTTTATTTGAGCAAAGACGAGATCCTAATTTGCAGAACATACAATCTAGACAATCGTTTAACTTTTCAAAGATACAAATTAAGAATTGTAGTAATTTGTCAATTATATTTTATCGCTAATGAAACTAAAATGGCTATCATTAAGCTCACAATTATGAACACACTAATCGGCTCTAGCTTGAGATGAAAATATTTCTGATATATAATGAACCTGAAATGACTATGACTATAAGACTGTGAATAAGGGTGGCAATTGGTCTCTCGAAAATAAAAAAATTAATCCAGGCTATTTCCTGGTCAAAAATTACATTTTTAATAGTAACTTTTTCACTTTTATAATAAAAATCAATGAATACTACTTTTTTATTCATACAATTTTAAAAGAATTAAACATTTTAGAATTTTAAGGTAAAATATATTACGTAAATTATTGTATGGTGATTTTTCAAGGCAATAGGTGAATAAATTAATTCAAAGAAGATTAATGTAGGTACTCTATTCTTAATATTTCAAGTCGAATTATATTACATTTTCAACAATAAAGTAAAGTTTTCATACAACAAAATTGAATTTTTAAATGAAACAGATGAATTTGCAATTAAACAGATGAATTTCCTAGTTAAAAAGTCGTTTTTTAAAAATATATTACTTTAAATAAAAAATATGAATTTTTGACAAAAAAGTTCATTTTACACAAAACAGTTGGATTTTCAATGAAAGAGAAAAACTTTCAAGCAAAAGAGGCGAATTTTCAACAAAACGATTAAATTTTGAAACAACGAAGACGAGTCTTCCACGAAAAATATTAATTTTCTACCAAAAATGAATTTTCAATTCAAAAGGACAGATTTTCCTACTCAAAAACACAAATGTTTGTAAAACGATTTAAACGTAAAATGTCGTTTATTCAATCATAAGAATTACATTGTGCCTGTACGACGGGTCGTGAAAGACTGACCCGACAGTGTACAGTGTAAAAAGAATAATATTTCAACAAAATGGCAAACTTTTCGACCAAAAAGCATTACTTTTAAACAAAATAGTTGAATTTTCAGAAAAAGAATGAACTTTTAAGCCAAATTATAGAATTCTTAACAAAAATAGATGAATTTTGGACCGAAAATATGATGGTAAACTTTTCAATTAACACTAATTAACTTCCTATTACAAACGATGAATGTTCAACAAAATATGGAAATTTTAAACAAAATGGTAGAATTTTTAAGAAAAGAAGACGTATTCTGAACCAAAAATATCATGAACAAACTTTTCAATTAAAAAGAATTAACCTTCGACCACACACGATGAATTTTGTACCGAAAGGTGTATTTTTAATTCAAAATGACTAATTTTCTATAAAAAAAAAGGCGAGTGTTCAACAAAACAGTTGAATTTTGGACTAAAAGAAATGAATTTTGAATCTACAATAGTGGAATTTTCTTATTGAGTTCTATTAATTTATCATTTAAGCAAAAAAAGAAAACGGTGATGAAGGGTAATTTCATTGAAAACAGGGAGAAAAAGAGAAATTCTTTTAGAACGGAGAAAAGAGGGGAACAGGGGATAGAGTGTCAAGTTTGTGATTTAATAAATCGCAGTGCAAAATTCTGCACAAGGAAGCAACGGATGTTATTTCAGAATAGAAATTGTGAGGTTTCAGGAGAAAAGGGCCCTTTATGTCTATCGTAATTTAAGAGACAATTGCGTTTTTGTGACCGAGGATCAAAAATATAGGTCGTGGATTTTCGACTGAAAATCATACTACATTCTGTGCTCTATTTGGTAAAAAAATACTTTTGTCCCGAAATTACGGGAAGTGTGTAGTTTTTCCTATTGGCAGTGTCCACATGTACAGAAAAAATCTGGATATTTGTGCAAAAATTTCAGTACGAATATACCTTTTTGCAGGTCTATTTGTACAGAAAAAATCCGGCTTTATATATAGAATAAAGAAATATTAATTTTTGGATGAAAAGTTAATTTTAAAATTGTAAATATAAAATGATCTTAAGTATTTTAAAGCAGGCGGTTTGCAATATACAGAACAATTTCAAAAACATTTTGTTTCAAAGAGCGACACGATAGTTATTGCAAAATTAAAAACAAATATGAAAAATTCCCGGCTTTATCCTGGTATTCAAAATTCCATACTATTTCCCGGATATTTCGTCTGTAATAACATACTAGAACGACTCTATTTTTATTTGAATTCATTAGTGAACTAAGTGACTAGAGTAAAAATACATTACGGTGGGTGGTCTTCAATTTACTATTTTTTTAATTAAAGAAAGTTCGCAGCTAATCGAAATTTGCTGTTGTGCGTGCTGAAAAACTAAAACCTATCGTGATTCTATTTTCAACGTTGACCTTATTGCAGACTGAAATAGCGTCTGCCCGCGCAAGTTAAAGGAACATAAGTTTACCAGATGCTGAGAAAGGATCTCTCATTGCTTGAGATGTAACGTGAAAAGTTAAAAAAAACTAATCTGAGTTTCTTGCATAGCAGCGAATTTAATTGCTAACCTAAGAGTGCACTTACTCAAACTTCTTGGAAGAAGAGAAGCATATTTAAACAACATAAAAAAATGCAGAATCTACGAGAAAATTTTCTTGCAGTAAATTTTAGTACTTTAAAATCGAAATTCCGCAAGTATCTTATCGGGAAAAATTACTTAATTTTATTGTTCCAATTGCCGGCTAGGATATTCGTAAAATTTTCAGACTTTTTTTTTAATTCATTGTAAATTAGGTCGCTTTCTACTTTCTGTAAATACCTTTGCGTTTGAAGACTTTGAACTTCAAAGGTTTGAAAATTTTAATTATTCTTAACACAAATACAAAAAAATACTTTTAAATTTCAAGAAGCAAAAATCTTCATAAGTAAGGTAAACTTCCCAGCAATCGCGACCTAAGTCCCAGCAATTGTGATACATACTTTCTTGTTTTTTATTTAATTTTAATGCATTTAATTACCATTTGATACTATAAAATGCTAAGAATAAATATGATTTATCATTAAATGTTGCTTTTAAAATATTGGTTAAGAGTGAATTTAAATTATAGGAACCGTCCCGATTATTGGGACATTTACCCTAATAGCAAAATTGCAAAAGAAAATTCTGGAAATACTGTAAAACTAGTTCCAAATATTTGGTTTAAAACCTTCCAAAATTGACATAAATTTGACAACTTTCTTAGAAATCAGAATGATTAAACCTACGAATTGACTTGTCCTAATGAAAAGGTTCTTTTTCACAACGTCCTATAGTTTGAACGAGATTAAACAATTAGAATGACAATTAAACAATTAGACTTAGAATGTTTCAATCTGTATGTTTCGAATAAGAAACATTATATCTGGAATTTTTAAAATAGAATAGTCTTATTTGGACACGATGTTTAATTTTTAAATCTTAAAAATTAATAATATAAATATTCTCCGATCGTATATAATTAGAAAAGTGAACCAAAAAGTTTATAGTTCTTAGTCCACGTCATTTTTTATTTTTCTTTTAAATAATAATATACATTTTTTAATTATAGCGATAAAATACTCATGTCAAAGCACAATGTAGTTATGTCCCAAAATTTTATACGTTTGAATTCCCCGGATTTAAAATCAGAGCAAGCCATGCCAGAAACCGTTCTTATATTGGGAGTTGAAAAAATTAGATATCACAGATATCACTTATATTGAGTTGAAAAAAAAAAAGAATTAAGATTAGAGTTCAAAATTTTACAGTTGAGGATTTTAAAAATCACTTTAAGCCTGTCCTGCAAGTTTCTTCTTCTTGCGCTTCATTGCCATTTTAAAATAAAAATCGAAAATAAGTATTCAAACCATTTACAATATGGGTTGAAATTTTCAATTTTCTTCTATGGAATATTTTATTATGGTTAAAAATCGATTTCTAAATGCTAATTGAAATTATCAGTTAATACTAATCACTACTTTTGCGGAATATTTTTTATAAAATGTTCTATAGCGCTCCATATTATATTATATTATAAAATAAGAGGATGTTTTGAAACGCTGCAGTCAAAGTCAAATAAATTGTGAAAATATTCATTTTTCCCATATTTTTGTAATATTTATCATTGTTTTGCATGAATTACAAAACTGCAAATCTTGTCATTTTATCATAGTAGCATTTGCATACCAATTCACGCGACCTTTAACAACGTTTAAAATTCATATTGTTCAGAAATACATTCATCGACCTCGTAGTTTTCATATTCTCTTGAATTATTTTTCATTCAAAAAAAAAATAAAATTGAATATTTTAGAAGGTTTAGATATTATTTTGTTTTGAAATTCGCATTGTTCAAAATTGTCAACAATCGCCCTTCTGCGAATTGAGAAACATTTTTTTAAAGTACATTTGCGTGGTTTAATTAAAACTTTGAAATTATCTAATAAATAATAATTGAATGTATTATACATGTTCCATGTTAGCGCGTTTCAATGGAAATGAATTTTTTAAAATAGGTTTAATACAAAATCATAAAGATTCAAAGACTTCAATTTTTTTTAATTATAGGTTTCATTCGGTTTTTTCAGAGAAATACGCATTTTTAAACCAAAATCATCATAAAGGTACCTAATTTTGAACAAATTTAGATTGTTAGCGCTTTAAACCGGAAATGTGTATTTTTAATATAAAATTATTAAATTTCAAAGATAAAAAATTTTACCACAATTGTTATTCCAGAAATTAACATTTTTAATCAGAAGTCATTAGATATGGAAAAAGACTTACAATTTTAAGTTTTTTTAGAAGCTTAATGATATTTTAAATACAAAATTATTAGATTTGAAAGAATATTCACAATTTTTCAAGAACGTTATGTTTAATTGATGGTTACCATCTGAAATTGGTATTTTTAAACAAAAATCATTAGATTTAAATCGAATTATTTTTGTTTCAAATAATAGAATTTATAAGCTTTAGGAATTTCGAATTCTGTTAGTTTATTTTGTCAGAAATTGAAATTTCTGATAAAAAATTATTAGATTTTTAAAAAGATTCCTGATTTTTTAAACATTTTTATGTTACCGTTTTACAGTAAAACTTGGTATTTTTCAGACGAAAATAATTATAATTTGAGCAAGATTTAGAATCTTTTATCAATTTTGGGTTATGTTAGTGCTTTTCGGCCCAAATAGGTGTATTTAGTAAAAAAAATCAATACATTTGAAAAAAGATAAAAATTTTGTGCACAACTTCTGGTGAAGTTTGAGATTTTCGCCGTGATATAGACTTCAAAGATTGACAATTTTTTACAGTTTCAAAGAAGATTCACAATTCAGAACAATGTTTCATTATATTATGTTAGGATTTTTTCTCAATAATTGATCAGTTTAATTTTAAAACCCATAAAATTGTTCAGATTATCATTCAGGACCATTAAATTCACATTTTTTTACAATTTGTGTGTTTATGGGATTTTTAAAATCGGAAATCGGTACTTTGATTAAAAAATCATTAAATTTCAAAGAAGTTAACAAATTTTCAAACGTTATTCCCGCGTTTTTTAAGTCTTAAACAATTTTCTGTCATGTTAGTATTTCTCGAATAAAATTACTATTGATAATAGAATATCATTAGATTTTAAAGCATATTTGCAATATAAAACGGTTTGACTCTCTCTCTCCTTCTAATCTGAAAAATTGCACCCGCTCCCAGCGAAATCGCGGTAAAATTTCAGCCACAACCACGTCTCACGACTGTGAGATAAGTGATTAAAGTCTGTAA
>NC_046663.1:78501249-78524380 GCF_010883055.1 Belonocnema kinseyi
TGAACGTGAGATATCAATTTTCACAAATTAATCAAAAATATGTTCCTTGTTTTCCTTTTCTTTTATTTTAGTTTTAAATTTTAATATAGCAAGAAGAAAGAAACTTGGAGCAAGAAAATATTAAATTTTAGCACGGCGCAAATAAATCTTCAATGATCTCGACCTTCCCTGCCCCTGAAGAATGTGGTGAAGAGAAATATTGTTATAGGCAGGATGACTATAATGATTCTCCAGTCTGACCTCATCCTATCTCGGGGGTTTTACGAGAATTCCAACTACTGGTGTTAGAGACAGACCTCTTACGCAAAATATTACGCTCAAGATAGAATTCTGGGAAAATTTAAATTTATCACTGTCTTTTTTATTGCGACAGTCTGCAAACAAGCAGGTCACAAAAAATATTTTTGGGGATTCATCAAGTGTTTCAGATATTATATGGCCAGAGTGTCTACCCGACAAATGATTTTAAATTCCCAGTCATTTTCCGGTCTTCTCCCCAAGGATTCATTTACAAAATTCAAAATAGTGTCAATAGTAGCTTTATTATTTTTTTAAATAGTGACAAAACATTTTCATGGAATGTTTTAAATATTAAATATATTGACTAACTATTTTTTAAATTTAGAGTCTTCTAAAATACTCCTGAAATGTGTCGAGATCCTCAGTAAATCCTCGAAACTGGTCAACGTTTTCAAATGCGCTGCAATTCTTGAAATCCCTTTAAATTTCTTGAATTCCCTCAAATTTGTATATATCCCTTTAAGTCCCTTGAAATTTTGTTTCATTTATTCTCTGAAGTTCTCTAGAAATCCGTTGGAATCCCGTGAAACCTTTCAATATCTAAAATCGTACGAAATTCTTTTAAAATCCCGTAAAACATCTTGTTATGTCTAATATTTTCCAAAAATAATAATATCTCTGAAATTCTTTGAGATCTCGTTAAACCTAAAAAAGGGGAAAATCCCCTTAAAAATCCTTGAGATCTTGAATATTTTCTGAAATTCTTTTAAATCTTTTAAAATGTTCTAAAAGCTTTGAAGTCACTTGAAATATTCGAAATCATGTGGAATCCACTGACATTTATTACAAACCATTGATTTCTGTTGAAATTCTCTTAAATCCCTGAAAAAATCTCCAACTTGTTTTAATCCTCTGAAATCTATGGAAAGTTCTTAAAATATTATCCTTATTATGGAATTTTTTCATCCCTTTGGAAATCCTATGAAGACTTTAACTATTTTAAAATACCTTAAAACTCTTAAAATTTTGTGAATACAGTAGAAATTCCTTAAAATCTTTGAATCCTTCAAATACACTATATTCTTTAAAATGCTTTGAAATGTTTAAAATCCCTAAAATATTGTGAAATTGTCCGAAATATTTTAAAATCCTGTTTGACATTTCATTTATTCCCTAAAAGTTCTACATCGAAATTATTTGAAATCCATTGCAATTTTGAAAACCTTTAAAGTCGTTGAAAGTCCAATAAAATCTTGTAGGTCTGTTAAAATTTTCTGAAATCAGATCAAACTTCTTGAAATCTTTGAAGTTCTCTGAACCCCTTGGATTAATTTTAAATGATTTTAAAGCTTTGAAACTCGTTTGAACCTGTTGAATTCTTTAAAATTTCTTAAAATTTTAATAAATCCCTTAAAGTGTTTTGAAATCTTTGAGATCCTTTTACACCTTTGAAATTTTGAAACCGTTTTAAAATTCCGATTTTTGGTATAGTAGTTTTGTTATTTTTGTACATCCAGAGAAAAATGTTGAAATGCATAGAAAAACATATTTGCATTAGCGAGCAGTTTGATAAGCATCGTCATTGTTAAAAAAAGGCCAAAACTTATAATTCTTTAATTGTTCTGATTTGCAACTGAAAATTTTGGAAATAGTATTATAATTCTGAGTTGAAAAATCAGATAATTTTTGGTCATTAGAATTTCAATTCTGGTTTAGCACATAGAATTTTGTGAACGAATTATAATTCTGGGTTTGAACAGAGATTTTTGTTGAATCCCCTTTTTCTAAATCAGAATAAAAATTATTTTCTAAAATTCATGTTCAAAGTCAAAAATTCTTTGTTCAAAGCAAAATAAATTTACGGAAATTGTCTGCGTAAAGTAAAAATTATAATTATTTACGTTCCCTAAACTTAAATAAGTTATAATTATTACTATTACCAATCAGTGAATGAATTGTAGGTGTGAGACAGTTACTTATTACTGATGAACTAGTAAAACTTATTAATACAACAGTAAAAATTACTGACATATAGCTAGAATTTAATCACTGATTGAAATTAGTAAACATTTTAACTTATTCAAATTTAGAGAGCTGGAATTCCCCCTCTCTATCGTGAAAATTATATTTATTTACGAAAAGTCCCTGTCAAAACTCAGTTTTATAAATCTCTTAGAAATTTCCCTGCCCCAAATAAAAAATATAACAAATAAAGAAATAATATACTAAAATAGAAGAAACCACTTTTAATTTGCATTATATAAATTCAAAATTAAACTTTTTCTATTTTAAGTTTTTTGAATAAGTGATTAATTTTACTTTTTTCAACTTACCTCTAAGGTTGTAAGGGATTCGAGAGAGAGGGGACGAGTGTAAGGAACTTCTCCAGGAAATACACTGTCATGAGAAACTGAAAGTTGACCAGCACCTCCTCTAAATTTGGCAAAATTATCCTCCTCGCCATTTCTCTTAAGAAAGACACTGAAAAATTAATTTGGTAAAATGCATTAAAATAAAAAATTATGAGATACAAGTAGATTAAAGTAGACTATCCGCAATAGCAAACAAAAAATAATAAAAAAATATCACCTTATCTTTAATTATTTTATAGCTCCTTCCAAAACATTATTGATCAAAAGAGTACTAAATGAAATAAAATAACTTTCAGAGCTACATTGACTTGAGCACTATTAACCACCATAATTGAGTCCGAAACATAGAAAGTATGAGACAATATTGCCAGCAATAATACAATAACGAATACGAGAAAAACTTTCACTGTCCAATTAGTCTTCCTATTAACATTCTTGGATTAATAACCTTGCTTATAAGAACATGATTTCACCATATAAACGTCCCCTAAAGATGAAATATTCATAAAAAGTTTGGGATTTATATATTTACTGTTTAAAAAAATTCGAGGACTTCAGAGAGGTCCATTCCGTATCTATCTGGCTACCAAATTTGTTCTATACTGCAAAAAATTAGATGACTGTGATATCTAGCCCTAAGATTCGAAATTAAATTAACAGTAGTTGTATCGCAGCGTTACTTAATTTAACCTAAATGCTTTAGATGAAAAACTTGCGCTTTTGCCTTTGAAACTCGAAAAAGTTCAGAAGGCTGAAACAAGCTTTCACTTTCAAGGACTAGAATTTTGTTTGAAATTTGAACTTATTTATACCCAGGAAAAAACTTTACTATTTTTTTTAATGAAAGCTTTTGAAGCTTTATTTCTAAGATGTAATTTATTAAGCTTAAAGTTTCAAAAAATTTAAAGAACTTTCTAAAAGCTTCAAAAGGGCAACTATTCTACAAATTTAAAAATGAGAATTCGAAATTATTTTAATATCATAAAAATTATTCCATATTGGGTCCTTGATCAATTTTGGGTCATATTTCAATTTTGGACCCATGCAGTTTTAGGCCGTATGTCCATATTGGGCCATACATTAATCTTTGGCCCTATACCAATTTTGGTCCCTGGAACTATTTCGGGTCCTATGCCGAATGTAGACACTTTTATCAATTTTAGGCCCTATACCACATTGGAACCGTATGCAAAATTTGGACCTATGTCAATGTTTGGTTCTGTACCAAATTCAGATGTCCATTTTTGGGCCATTTATAAATTTTGGGTCCTATGCCAATTTTCATTCTTATGTATTAAATCTTTGAAACCCTAATAATCCCTACTAATCCCCCCGAATGCTGGAAAATTTATTAAAGTACTCTGAGAGCTCTCTTAAATATATTCATATCTTTCGCATTTCAAGGAAATTTTTTACAAACACGTAAAAATTTTGTGAAATCTCTTAAAATCGTTGGAAACCCCTTAAATTTGTTTTTATGAAAATGCGTTGAAATCTTTTAAGATACCCTAAAATATTTGAAACCCCGTCAAATCCCATTGAATTTCTAAAATCAATTTTAAATTTCTTGGAATGATTTTAAAATACGTAAAAATATTTCAAATTCTCTGAAATTCCATTGCATTACTGAAATCAACTGAACTTAAAACTTTTCAAAGCACTTGAAAATTCCTTGGAATTATTAGCAATATTTTGAAACCTTTTGTGATATTTCAAATACTTTGAAATCTTTTAAAATTCCTTCAATGTTTTAATCTTTTGAAAATGCCTTGGAATCTTTTAGAAAAATCTAGAATATTTTGTATCCTTTAATATCGCTTCAAATGATTGAAATAAATTGAAAGGTCCTTGAAAATTTGTTAAATTACCAAAAATATTTCAAATCCGTTTAAATTCCTTCAAAATATTTATTAAAAGAAAAGTAACAAAAGTGACCTTTTCATTGTTAAAAGTGACTATAGTGACTATAGTTTAAAAATCCATGACTTTCTGTGGCTAAGAAAATTCCTTGACCTTTCTCTGTTTTCTCTGAACTGTGGAAACCCTGAACAGAGTTAATAAAAAAGAATGAAGAATTTGTTAACTTTAAAATTGGTCCCTTTTGAATAGATTAGTGACAATGCCTTAAGTATATAAATAGATATTTCTATTAATTATTTAAATATTGAGTTCTCTCAAATCGGATTAAAACAATGATTAAATGAAAGAGAAAAAAAAACAATTTGAAAAAGTGACAAGTGGATTACAAAAGAAGTTAATAGCACGGTTTCGTGTATAATTAAGTAGCTTGATACATTCAGTTAGTCGACGGCTTTAACCACAATCTGTCTGTTAAAAAGTCTTGTCTTAATACGTATATACTGGTTTTCTGCAATTTATAAAAAGTGAAAACCTCAAATAAACGTAATACATATTTACCTTTCTCTGTCGCAGGAATCCGTTAGAAGTTCACTAGCACTCCTACTGCGCGCTTCTTCTGATCGCCCTGCAGGATGTCGCAAAGTGACTTCCTCACGATCGCGAGATAGTAAATCGCCATCAGTCAAGCCGGAAGAGAGCCGAGAGTCTGCAGCTCCACGACTTTTCCGTCTAAATATCCTTCGTAATCCTCTTAGAGGGTGAAAACGTCTTTTCTTTGGTTCTAGAAAATACATAAAATGAAAAACATTAAATTATAATTATTTAAAGTTTACTTTGAAAATTTTTCTATTGAACAATTTAAAAGAATCATTGCAATTTAAAAGCCTTAGAAATTTAACTATTCCAAATGGGAAGATTTTAAGAATTACAAAGTTTTAATGGAGGTTTTGAGTTTCAAGCATTAAAAATTTCCGATTTGAAATTATAAAATTATACGACTTCTGATTGAAACATTAACAGTTTTTCGATTTGATTTAAAATAAAATATTTTACGTTTACAAATAATTCATAAAAAAATACTACGCTCGAGTATGGCTGATTCTGAACCAATCTATTCAAATCATCATTTAAGCAATATGCAAATAAAAGTTGGATACCTTTTGAAAAATTGAGATAAAACAGTTATGCCTTAATTAAAACAATTTTTAATAGTATTCATAGATTAACATGCATATTAGAACGAATCCTGTGCTTTTTAAAGTACTGTCGCGCCAAAAATAAGTTCTCAACAAAAATATTTTTGTATGAGTATAAGAATCGTGATGACGATACCACTGCAAATGAAAAACATTATTCTAGATGGAAAAATTGGTAAAAAGCGATCGTAAGAAAAATTCAATTCGAAAAACTATGGTTAAAATAACGATTTATTGTGAATTTTAAACTTTCTTCATAAACAAAAAATTTGCTCCTTTATAAACCGTGACTGGTAATGCTGTTTCAATTCTTAAAATCATAGAAAACTTTTTTTTTAAATACCTTATTTTTGATACGACAACCGTATAAGTTGTACGATCTAAGATTCTTAAATTTTATATACACAACTTTACTAAATTTAACCTGCTTCTGCTTGTTTAATAAAAGTACTGTGTTATGTTATTCAAAAGTTGTACGAAATATAATAGTTATATAGTAATTATTATTTACGATAAAATTAATACTATTGCATTTAAATAAAATAATAATGTTTTCTACTGATATTAACTTAAGAAATTATGTTTTCAAAGAGAAAAAACAGGATATTTGTGGGGGAGGAGGGCAAATATTACGTAATATTGGATGCTCAAGATTAACAATAATCAACTACAAGAATTTAAAATCAAAACCATTGAAGCGAGGAAAGCTAATTGCTCTTAAGTTCAATCAAAATAAATTTTTATTAAGTAATTTTTTTCTTTTGCAGGTCCATAAATTAGTTTAATAATGGTAGTGTGGAAAAATAGACGGTGCTGCCGATCAATATCATAATCGAATAGAAAATGGCAAATAGACAAAGCAGTCTACCATAGCTTAGCTTCCGCTGTTATTTCGAATTAAAATAGTACAGAAATCGTTAACGAAATAGTCTGAAATGCATCTTTTTATTTATTTTATAAAAAAATTGTATTACTATTTCATCATTTTTTTAAGTTTGCTAATAATAAAGCCAATTGTTAAATATTTAACAAAAACCTATATTTAACTCCAAATTGTAAAAAAAAAATTCAACATTTTAGTATAATTCACTTATTAGTTTAAATTCTTTGGAATTAAGAATATTTCAATACATTTTAGTATGAACTTCTTGGATAAAAAATTTGAAAACTTAAATTTTTCACTAAAATAGGTGTAAAAAAGCCAAAAATTATGATTTCGTAAGAAAATTCAATTTCTTCAAAAAGGCGGCTTAGCAAAGTTTCGGGTTTCCTGCTTCAATTGTAATGAAGGATTCATATTTTAACTAATTATATATACGGAATTTATCGTAAAAATAACCGGTCAAGTCTAGCCCTAGGACAAGTATTACGAAATTTTCCATAACGTTAGCCTTGAACGAGCTGGAAAAGGCGTTAAACTTACGAAAAATTTCGTAACGGTAGACAGTTTGTATATTATTAAATCGTCATGATTTGGAACAAACTCAAAAAGTTACATAATAAAATATACGAATTTTTATACTCTATTTAAGTGTCGCAAAATAAAATGTTCTCTTTGCATTTTTTAGTATTCAGATTAACTGTAATGCTTCTTAATTAAACACGAATGCTAATAAAGAATTAGGTAGAGATATTTTATAGTAATTAACAAACAGCATAAGAAAAAACTTGATAGAAAACTGCTGTGAGTATTGTTCAAGGAATATTTCAATAGAAAGTTATTTGTACACGTAAACAGGCTTGATTGTATAAGATACTTGTACTCTCTATTATGTAAAAAAAATTAATTATAAATACAAATTTTAGATTTAATGCATAATTTTAATTTTAAGGAAACATTATTACTATCAAGCAATCATTTTCATTTAACCTTTTTTCCTTAAAACAATTTTTATGTGTATTTGTATACACAATCTGTATTTTCAATCACGATTTTATAAGAGCAATAATAATTGAAACTAGCTGCTAGGCTCGAATTGTTTCAAATTTAATTAGCCTAATTCAACAAATGTTTCATTCACAAATGGGTACCTCTTCAGTACTAATTATAATTTCCAAACAACATGCAAATAATGTATAATTAATCAATTAATCAGAAATAAGATTTTTGCTGCTTTTTTTGTTCGAAGAGGGCCTTTATTGTGACCGAAACCTTTCCCGAATTATTTAATTAAAACAGCAATCCCAACCCAAAGTAGGTAAATAGAAACTTTATTTTCAATTTTTTTAAATCGAAAGTTTACAGAGAGCCAATATAACAATAGCATGTTAAAGTGAGTGTGATGTTTAATAATTACTGCAATAAATTATTAATAATTATTAAAATTTCTTCGAAAGCCTTTTCACAAATGACTTTAAGGGATCTAATTCTATCCTTCAAATGAACTCATTACTTACTAATAAGTAAGAGATAGCACAAATCAAACTTTCTTCAACGAAATCTATATTAAACCTCGTAGTTATTATAACTTAATAACATATACCTTCTACGTTAAAAAGAGGAGCAATGAGATTGCACTCGGAAAATTTTAATGAACAAAGTGAAATTGGCGCGAATCGTGGTGTGACTTAAGTGCTTATGAATGGAATTAAATTCCAATGAATTTTCTCTTCAAAACTGTTGTAAGTGTGTCTGGAAATCAGTGAAATATAAATAGCGATTGCATAAACTTTCACTTAAAATGAAAAGAATCATGTTCACTAACACAGGACGGAAAGTCAAACTTCATTAAAAAATACCAGGCTATTTTCCGGTTTGCCGATGAAAATGTACAATTATTCAATAGTAATTACTTTATCACATCAATTTTGAAAAGAATTACGCATTTAAGAACTCCCAGGTAAAATGAATAAAGCAAATTAATATAATTGTTATTTCAGACTTTACAGTACAATATTCTCTCAAAACAGGGAGAATAGCGTTAAGTTTTCCAGCTAAAAATTATAATATCTTAGAAATAATTTGACCTTTAAATTATAAAAAATGAATTTTCCACAAAAAACTTAATTTTAATAAGATGAATTTTCATAAAAATAGTTGCATTTTCAACGAACAAAATTATATTACAACCAAGCAGTTGTATTTAAATCAAATAAATGAGTTTTTAGACAAAAGAGACGATTTAAAAAAAGGTGAATCTTTAAGCACATAGTTGAATTTTCAACCTAAGAAGATTAATCTTCAACCAAACGAGGAATTTTTTAACCAAAAAGACGAATCTTTTAAACATTAATTTTTAATCCAAAATGATGAATTTTTTATTCAAAAAGACGAAGTTCAACAAAGCAGTTAAATTTTCGAACAAAAAAGATGACTTTTTACAGAATAATAGAATTTTCAACAAAATAATAGAATTAATTTTAACCAATAGAGATACATGCTGAACCTAAAACATAATAGTAGGATTTTTGATTAAAAATAAAAGACAATAATAATAAAATACGAAGTTTGCAGAAAAAAGACGAGTTTTCTGCCAAAAAATGAATTTTCAATCCAAAAGATCCAATTAATATTTATTTTACGAAATAAAAGCTCAGAAAACAGTAGAATTATTGATCCAAAAATATATATTCTGAATCAAAAATATAATAGTAGTATTTTCAATTTAAAAGAATTAAATTTGAACCAAAAATATTTGTAGTTTCTTATTGGGTTCTACTTATTCAATTCTCAAAAGGGGAATTAGGGAAAAGAGTATGAAGTCTGTCATTTCATTTATCGCCACGAAAATAGGGTTGTTTCCAAAGTCAGATATAATTTTTCCAATAAATGGATCTTATAGTATATAAAATTCTAATTATAAAAACGCCCATAAAATATTTTTTACATATTGTTTACTAATTTTAATTTAATGTTGAAATATGAAATTTTTATAACGATTTTTTATCACCAAGCACAGCTCACGTGTCAGCGAGACTCAAATATCTTTTTCTGTGCCGATGTTCTGTTTTAATTATATGCACATCGAAAATGGAAGTCGAAAAATATTGTTTAAAAAAAATGTCAAAGGAGGGTTTCGTAAAAACCAATAGAGAAAATCTATCGAAAATAGATATATTTATGGTATATATAAAGAATTCCTTAAAAAAGTACTTAAATGTAGCTGGTTTACTGAACAATTCCAAAATATGTACGATTTTAAAATATGTTAATAATTGCATTTACTGTTTTCCTTCAACATATTACTGACTCGTAAAAAGCCAAATATTACAACAGAATAACTTTTTTTGGTCACATAATCCTGAACAAATAAAGCTATCCAATCAAAATAGTCTGAATTAACAGCAGACCATGGCCTAACCTCTTTATCATGAGTTTCGCATCGTCACATTGATAGATAATTATGAGAATCTCTTGTCACGTGACACCCACGTTACACCAATTGGAATAAGTGTTTTACCGCCTTCAATTTTTAATAATTTTTTCTGTTGAACTACACAAAAGAAAAAAAATTATAACGCACCTTCGATTCAGCTTAAAATTATGTATTCAAAAATTATTTTATCTAAAATCGCGAAACAACCCTATTCTGCACAAGGAAGCAAATGATCTTATTTCAGAATATAAATTGAGATGTTCCGCAAGCAATGTGGTCATTTTTTCGTTCTTAGTTTAGGGGATATTTGCGTTTTTGTTATCCAGGCTCTGAACTACAGATGTTGGATTTTCGATTAGAAATCATACTTCAATCTGTGCTCTATTTGGTAACACTATACTTTTATGTCCTCGAAATGACCGAAAAGGGTAAATTTTATATTTGAAGACAAAATATAGAACACGTGAGCTTATATAAATCTATTACTATTATTAAATTTATTTAAACATTTCTGTGTTGAAATGTTGTCACAGGCTTATACTGCCCAATATGTCGAAGGAATTTTTGGTTACAGTTGGATTTTTATTTGATCATTTTGCACGGGGCTTTCCCGGTATATATCATCAGTCATGGACGCATTTTTATAATGCAATCAAGTGATCTGATGAGAGCAGTCTGCCCAGACATATTGGACAAAGCCTGGTTTTTACCCCATATATATTGAATTCAGATTACAGATCATTCGTTCTCCGATTATTCATCCCCGTTTTTATTTTGAATTAGAAATATTGAATATAACCTCAACTTGACTGAATGCATCATCGGGTCGACATTTTATACCCTTTATCTGTTTTTCGTTTGTGTACGAACATTAAAGTTTAATTTAAAATTCACAAATAAGTTGTAAATGAATTCCTTAAATGACCATAAATAAGTAAACTCCTCAAATATTTACAGATGTAATTTGTCATAACCATACATGTAATATCTCGGATTTTTCAGTTGAACATTTTGAATGTTAGAGGGTAACATTTCACTTTTTAAGATCTACAGATGCTAACTTCGAACATCTAGATTGTTGTCCTATAGTTAAACATATAATATGTTAACCCTGAACATCTAGATTTTACTTTTGAACATCCATTTTTCTCCGTGTATGTAGGTTCGAAACCCCGTACCGTTAGAAACTTTATTGGTAATATAATGTTTAAGAATGAAATATATGTATTCACTATAAACACGACCATTAATATTTAAAGTAAAAATACTCGCAATTAATTAATATTTATTTTTTAAATACCTTTTTTGTCATATCGTTAGAGTATAGTAGTAGTGGGTGTTAAAATTACCCAAGATGTTTAAATGAAATTTTAATTTTTGAAAATATAAATGATATTCAGATTGTATACAGTCGTATGATGATGAACAGATAAAAGTACTGGCTGCCAGTAGCGTGACAGTACTCTGTAGGAGACCCGCAGGGGCTCTTCTCTTTAATTGAATTGTATGCGGGTTGACCCCACTAGAACCCTACTAGAAAATCTAGTAGGGCCCCCGTGGCCCCAGCGTTATGTTCCAGTGGGGCCCGACTAGTTTCTCCCTATAGAGCCCGACTAGAGATAGGGAAAACTAGTCAGGGCCCCACTAGCGCTCTTTCGAAATTTCTGCCCGGGTAACTCCTTATAGCCCGCTGCACTTTTGTTTGTTCACGCTTGAGTGCTCGCCTGAGTGAAAACCGCAGCTCCAGTTATACCTACATGCGACGCGGCGTCGATTCTCGAAAGGGCTATAGAAGGGAGGGCTATTGAAGAGTTTCACTGTATTTGATTTTCGAAACAGAAGGCCAAGCTAAAAAGGGTTTGCATCATTAGATAAAAATATTTTCTCTGTAGTTTTAAAATTTAAGATAATTCGTAAGTAGGGTCAAAACTACCTTAATATAAGGCGAAGGGCAATTGTAAAAACAAATTTGATAAATTCCCATCTTTTTCTCGATGCTTGATTCCCAGGCTAATTCCACATTTTCCCGACCATCGCCCCCCTGATAATATATATTTTCGGAGCAAAGGTCGAGTACTGAACTTACAAATCATTAGTGACATTTAACTAATTTAGATTTAGAGTAGAGCAAGTGAAATAATCAAATCCTTTTAAAATATATACATAATTATAACATCTATCTAGATTTCCAATTACCCGTTTCCTTATCTCCAAGGGAAAAATTTAGATTTCATGAAAAGTTTTATTAGTGCTAATCGATAACACAGTTTACGCAGTCAATTTAACTTGTCCTCATTTCCTAAGCAATCAAATCTCAGAACGAGTCGATTCGCCTCAGGATAAGTGTATCTTCGTCCCAAATGCTCAAACATGTTATACCAATCAGGGGATCCTGAACCAGTGAACGTTCTGCGGTTCTGCCTGGATACATTGATCAAGAGGCTATACTAGTTGTTGCTAACTCGACTTAGATTAATTTTTCCATAAAAAAACATACATTCCTCGAAAAATGCACCAATTACATATGAACGTTTATACGCGTTTTGCAAGGCGTGAGACAGCACACGCCAGTCTTCATTGAGCAGTATGACCCAGTTTACTTGGTACGAATAAACATTGAGAGATCGGATGATGTAGGAGGGAATGAGCGGACAACGTACACGCGACTGACGTGATTATCCGGCAAGTATAATGCGCGCAGCACACTGGTACCCTAGAGGCCTTATATATGCATAGAGTATAATGCACTCTCTCCATCTCTTCGCCTAATTATATCTCTCTCTTTCTTTGGATTTTGCACCCTTCCTCTTTCAATGGCTTTGTTTGCGAACTGCTTTTTTAAGCGTGAAAGGAGGATCATTATAACAGAGCTGATAGTTTGATTCCTCAGTTTCAAATGGTTATTATTGTCTTGTAAGGCTAGACCATGTAAGTCCCATAGGACGGCGGTTAAAATCTATTGTATTATGCCTTTTTATTTTAAAACCCCGGTGGAACAGAGGTATATAAACGGGTCAACCTTGCTGCTAAAGTATCATGTAAGTCCCTTAGAATGAGAAAATATACCGCCAGACGACTCGACTTCACTGGGTATGAGCCTGAAAAAAGTTTTCTTTTACTACGGTAAGCTTAGAATCACTGTATGAATTTAATCACAACCAGTGATGACCCATGGCTGCATCCAACTTTATTAGAAGTACTCGCATTTGCCTGAGGGTTTGGTCAGGGGGAAGGAAAACTGCAGGAAACCTCCTCCCGAGTTTAGCCGTTTTTTCGACAGTCGAGTTTGAGGGAAGGCATTCGACCATACTCATCGAATGCACACAATCATCCTCGGCGTCAAAGTTCAAACCTCCTGCACGATATTAGTTAAAACGCAGCGAAAGATTAGTTCATATATCAAAGAAAAAATTGTGAAATGTAGCTTAACCACGAAAAATATGTTTTGTATAAACTCGATTAAAATTAAAACCGACATTTTCAATATTTAAATTAACCTACAAAGTTTATACATATATGTTTATACATTTATGTTGCATGGTCAAAAATGTATAGCTAAGCCAGCGAATATAATTATATCTTTGATCTTATTAAAAGTATTTCTTATTATATAAGAACCAACGATATTGGTAACATGTATAAATCAGATATTTGCAGCAGAATTAATGCAGAGGCGAAAACAGCCATGGTTAGGGGTGCCAATTTTTAGGAGCCCTACGGCGGATTGGAATATTTTCTTTTATTACAGAACTCGTCTGTTGGAAAACTGGACAAGGGAATTTTACACTTGGAAGTGATTTTTGGGACTAGAAAGTACTAGACAAGGAGTTTTACACTTGGAAGTGATTTTTGGGACTAGAAAGTACTAGACAAGGGGTTTTACACTTGGAAGTGATTTTTGGGACTAGAAAGTACTAGACAAGGGGTTTTACACTTAGGGGTGATTTTAGGGGATAAAGAGGGCTGAAGAAGGGGATTTTACACTTAGGGTGATTTTTGGGGCCAATTTTAGGGTGACCTAGAAAGGGGGGCAGTAACCTGAATCTTGCTCTGCATTTAACTTAATATTATAACTTAGAAGTCCTTCAAGAAAATACCTGAAAGACATTGAAATTTAACTGATTCAAAATACAACGTTACTAATTTAGACTCAGGGAGAAAAGATTATTTAACGTAATTGTAAAATTAATGTCTACAATGAAAAGTAAAATGCAGATTACCATAACTAATTATACTATGTATATAAATATTTTATTTACTCTTATATTTATTTAAAAAATTCTCAAAATTTTAATATTTGAGTTTTCTGTTAAGAAAAAGAACATTTTATCTCTAAATCTGCATCAGTGAAACATTTCTGATTCAATATAGACATGTTCAACAATCATTTTTAAAAAATCTAAATATTTATTTGGAAAAACTTAGTAAGTTTTAAAATATTTTCAGATAAGCCAGTAACCAAAATCAAAAAAATCCTTTCAAATGGAGTCAACTGGAGCGTGATTGTGGATTGCGTTATTGTACTATTAATCCGCGGGACGATTAACGATTTCCGAATGGCTATTGAATAATAGCTCGTTAATATCACCTGGAAGTGATAATCGATCAGAAAGTGACGCACATAACTCAAAAACTATAATCGAATAAGTCTTCCAATTAGTGGGAACAGATATTCAGAAAGAAGATTGTTTCATTCAAAGAAATTACTTTTTAATCAGTGACAAATTTTCTTTGGCTCTCCGTCAAAAAAGAGTTTCTTTGATTTTTCTTTCAATGAAAAAATTATGTTAAAAACGGTTTCTTTAATTAAAGACAAATATTTTTCTGAGTGGAATATTAAAACTACTCAAAAAGAGATGGCTTTAATCCATTGAACTGATTGCGAGGTTAATTATAATTGACTCTGTATAAGTGCATACAGACTTGATATGTTTTTCCTCGAAAAGCATAATTACTGTGAGAATTCCAATTGAGTTTATGAGTTCTACTCAGCGACTTTCAAATAAAAACAGATTTCATTCCAACTGAAGACTATTTCTATAGTTTCCTTTATTCATAAGAGTATTTAGAAAATTACAGACATATACATAGGAAATGTATAACGAATAAGTAATAATACTTCTGAGTTACAGTACCGCTTAAGCTCGCTAAAAATGTAAATTTGACACAAGTTTCATAAATTCCACATTAAATTATCATTAAAATATTTATTTTCGAAAATAAATTTTAAAAAACGAGCTCTGATAGAAAAAAGTCAAATTTATCGCAGACATTAAGAAAAAGGTTTGCTTCGAACAAGAAAGTAATTTTGTTATACCAAGAAAACGTTTTGTTGAAACAACACGAAATTCGATAAGCCGAGAAAATGAGATTTCGTTGCAAGAATATTATTCCCAGTCGGAGTAGGGCATGTACTCAAATTCTGAAAAATAATTCCCTAGCCACACGGAAAAAACATATTCATTAAATTTTATAGAACTAATCCTAGAGTAGAGGATACGATGGATAGTTTAATAAAACTTAAAATCGTCTTTGTTTTACATTGCGTTGAACTATTCAACGAAATGTGTTACAAAGTTCTATAAAATTTAAAGGCCGAGGTGACGTCATCTCTAATAAAAGGCTGGTTACGAAAAACGGAAAATAGTTCTATAAAATCTAAAATTCTAGCTAAAATATACACTATATTGAAGAAGTCTAAAAACTATAGAGAAAAGTTCTATAAAATGATAACCTATTTTTCGCCTCAAAAAATTAATCTTTTGTATTATTACGTTATTACTATTATACTTTAATATTTTTTCACATGTTTAAGTTCACAATCATTTACTATGGGACAATCAATACACTATTTATAATCGCACGCTATGAAAATTTTTATTCGCCGCTGGTTCGAAACCTATCAGTTTTGCATTCCTAACGCCTAAAGCCTCTCGGCTAACCTAGCTGGAAGTATACAAAATCTGAAATATAACCTACAGCTGTGCAGAGCCGTATGCAAATTTTCGTGACCCATTCTATAAAAAAATTTGCCACGCTTATAATAACATATGAACTAAAAATTTATATTTTAGAAATATTACAAATTCTTATTGAATATTGTACGTGATTAAATAATATTTAAACTAAATTAAAAAGGAATTCAAGATATTTTAAAAGATTTTTAAAAAATCAATATATATTTTAAGAAATTTAATAGATTTTAAAGGATTTGTACAAATTTCCGAAGATTTAAAGAGATTTAGCAAACTTTATAGAATTCAAGAACATTATTTATATTTGAAAATTACTTTAAATCTTGAAATCCTCTAAATATTTCAAAATCTTTTGAAATTCGGTTAAAAATTAAAGCATTTTTTGAATCAAATAACTCCCGTTAAATCCCTTGAAATTCCTGAAAATCTGTTTAAATACTTGAAAATATTTTTAAATTACATGAAGATCCTTAAACTTCTCAAATCTTTTTGAATTCTTTAAAATTACTTGAAATCTTTTGAAATTAATTTATAAACTTTAATCTTATTTAATTTAAAAGAATTTTTAAATCCCGTTATATTATTTTGAAATTCATTAAAAATCTTTTAAACACATGAAAATATTTTGTAATTACACAATAATACATAAAATCTTTTGAAATTTCTTGACATTTTTTTAAATCATTTGAATCTTTAAAAATTTGTAGAGCACAAAGGGAAATTGAGAAATATGTCAGAATATATTTGTAAATATTTAGGGATATTTCGGAATATTTTGGAATATCAAAAATATTGTATGTAATAAAAGTATGTTAAGAATACCAAAAATATCTAGGAATATTGAAAAAATACGTGCATGGGAATATTTACGTTATGTATCAGGAATATTAGAGTGACCGCCCCCTCGTCATATAGAAATAAATTGGTTTAAAACTATCACATTTTGAAGAAACAATTTTTTATTTTAAGTACATGTTACATGCAACTCTTTGGTACATATTTATAACCATCGGTGATGTTATTAATAGTGGTTATATGTAAACTTTATCAACGTGGATTTTTTGGAGAACAGCGTACGTATAACCATCATCGCTGACCGAATCCATTTGAAATCAGACAGGGCCCCACACTTGCAATCGCAGTCTCTCGAGGGCGAAATATGTTGTTTTTTTAGAGGAAAGTATACTTTTTTGATGCATTCAAAATTAGAAGAAAATACTAAAAAGATTTTATGAAAAACCCTACCTTTTTTATTTATCTAAATATTTTATTTTACGTTTCTACTAATAAAATAAAGGTATCTTAGCAGCATCATGCGGGCAAAACCATTTTTGAGGTCGGGAGAATTCCCCCCCCCCCCCCTAAAAATGTAGTTTTTGAATTTTTCCGTGAACTATGAAAAATATCACAAAAGAACAAGAGATGTTTTTCATAGAAGTTTTTTAGACGTGCAAACTTTTATCTTAAAATTTTTTCGTTTCAATCATTGTTTCCAAGAAAACGTAAAAAATTCGATTGTAACAAAAAAGAATTCTCCTACCTACAAAAGTTATTTATCAAGCTTCAAACTTATAAGATATCTTTATTATCAAAGCAAAAGTTAAAACAGAAATTGAGAAAAAAATTGAAAGTTGGGGTTTTTGAGAAAATCGATTTTTAATTTTTTCAGAAAAGCCGCTGCCATTTTGTTAATTTTGAACATTTTTTTAATTTTTCGGCTGATTTTGATGTAGAAATCGCGAAGTTATTTTCAGTTTTCACGCTTGGGCCAGGCCGGGGGGCCCCGAGTCTGGTCCTAGCTTGTATTTTCTAGTAGCGAGACCTTGAGCCCGGCTAGATAGCAGTGCTTCCAATTCTAATATCCTTTTGCAATACACATGCGTAACGGCGACAACAAGATTGGTTACCTTTGGCGCACTAATTTAAAATAAATGAATGTGCAAATGAATTGTTTACAAGAAGTAATAACTGCAAAGTGCATATGTCTATTTTGAAAGAAAATAATTATTCTTTATAGTTTAAACGTTATTATTTGTTGTAAAAAATTGAATAACACATTTAATTATTTTAAAAAACGCGTCAATCGGTGTCCTGTTTTTGGTGTTTTTAATTAAAATACATTTTCATAATTAGTTTAAACTACTCATCCATATTTTGAACACGCAAGGAGAAGGACGTGTATGAAAAGAACCTTGTGGTCAAGCCAGGGCCAAGCTTGGCGATCTAGCCTGGCCATCGAGGTTGGCCCTGGCCAGATTTATCCTTTCATTCTAGCTTGACCCAGGCTTGATCAAAAGGCCAGGGCCTAGTTTTGCCAGGCTTGGGTCCGGTTATGCCCAAGACAACATTTCCACACGGGTAATGACCCTAAATAATCTTTGAGAATATTGGTGTTCAGGTTAAGCTTTAACTTACCATTAAAAGTGTCATTCTTTGGTTAATATCGTAGTTTCAAAAATTATACGCATTTTATGTAAAAGTATATTAGAAAATTAATTAAAAGCATTTTAGTTAAACAATTCTACAAATATTCTGCAACAAAGTTTTCCACGCACTTGTGATGAAAACCTTAACACTGTAGTAAAAAATACAAAGAAAAATATCAAAAAGGATTACATGTAAAATTAAACAATTTGTTTAAAAAATAATTTTCCTACAATGGTTTAAATGTTTATTTTTATTTTTATTGTAGTGTGATTTTATGAAAATTTTACTTTCACAGACATTTTATATAATATTAATAAATTCCAAAATGTTTGAAACAATTTAACTGTTTTAAATTTACCTGACCCTAAATCCAATAACGAACATCAACATTCTCAAAAAAATGAATAATATTAAAAACGAAATTATTTGATTTTTAGATTTGTTGCCAAAGTCCATGGATTTGATGAATAATTAAAAGAAATATTTTGATTATTTTCATAGGCACACAGGTAACGCTTAACCAAATTCCCTGACTTTTCCTTGACCAAAAAAATTCCCAACATTTACACATTTTTCAGGTTTTCAGGATAGTAGACACCATATCAGTGTAAAATTTGCAATTGTATTTCAGAGAATAAATTTCCATCCATTCTTTTGATTAGAAAAGAGTTTAATTTTCTGTTTTTCATGAAAGAGGAACTGTAAATGTTGATGGAACTAAAGACTGAATGGAAGAATGAATTCATTTTTTATTCTTTTCTTTGTACGTCTTCCTGCAGAACAAATAAAACTGCAGTCCTGCAGGAAATAGTTGAGTCCCGTCCTATTTTTTCCTGTCACAATGGTGTCTAAGTGCCTTAACAATTCGTACTTCGACAGACTGTTACGATCAGCAAATAACTCGCACCCCTCACCCTTGACAGGGATTCGTTACGGCCGGGATGGCCTTTAATTGCTAGGCATCGAAGGGATCCTGAATAAAAAACGAAAGAGTACTCGCGGAATCGAAGACATAAAGTGCTGTGCTATCAATCGAGAAAGACGAAGAGGGAGGCATGGCGAAGTGAAGATTTGATGTTGATAACATCAAACAATGCTCCTGGATTAAGGCTTCACATATGACAGTACGATCAAAAAAATTCGATATCTTCGACTCCTTCGTTTATTATTTCAATAATTTTATATGGACAATGGAGTATTTAAAAATTCGATGTGCTGTAAAAGTATTTTTTGCTCAGCTATTGTTATTCTGAATTAATTATATTAAATTTAATATTATTTCAATATTAAAACGGAAACTTACATAAAAGAGAAAGTTTTATATTATAAGCATATTTCAAAGGAATTTAAATAAACCAGAACCGCGTTTTAGTAATCTGGGGTTTAGTAATTCCTGTAACTGCTGAGCACCACAGTTTTTCAGGGGGCAGGGACTAGGGAGAGAGACAGTTGCGAATCTTGCTTAAAAAACACCAGAAGCTTATTATAAAAGCGCTGCGATCGGCTACTCAGCCGGCTATATTGCGCAATATAATGTATTCCAACTGTAAACAGTTCAGGCAGCCCTGACTCTTTAAGTATCGATATCTACCGATTTAGTAACAAGGTCAGTGAGAGGCAACCCCCGATACTGTTACTAAACCGAGAGTTGGGTATAATAAACGCACATAAAAGCAATTAGCATTTAAAAATTATATACAAAAATATTTTGTTGATGCAATTAATTTCTCTTTCTTGTAACTACCCCACTTTCTCTATTAATGTAAATTATAAAATGAATAATTAACAAACAAGAAGTGTATTTCACAGATTCATTCAATTATAATAATATAAAATATTTTCCAACGAAATTTGCTGATCTTCAGTCAAATTTCACTAATTTGATTGAATTATTCCGAAAAATGAGGTTATGCCATTTCGGTAAAAAAATCATTCTAATTATTTTCAATAATGTATCAGTAATTTTCTGTAATAAACTGAGTACTTCTATACCTCAATTACACAGGGTATAACCCTGAGCAAAATTTAGAACTACCCGACCTGGCGGTAAGCAAATGCCTAAAAAAAGGGTCTTTACTTCCCAGATTTGTTGTACTGAATACTTTTCTCATAATTTTTCCTTGAACACTTTTCTGTCAATAACGTGTGTGTGTGTGTGTGTCTGCTTATACTGAAATTAATACCAATAATCGTTAATTTTAGATATTTTGGAAATGCTTTAATACTTATGCATAAGAAAAGAATATAAAATAAGAATGTGTACGAACAAGCATATAAAAATATTAATTTTTGTGAAATATCGTTATGTTTTGTTATCTTTAGATCTATTTAGACGCGATTTATTAATAAAAAATAATATAAATTTTCTTCGAATTTTTAATTTTATGTATAATTTTGTAACGTGAATGGAAGCAAAATGTTAGAACTACCCATTTTGACTTCTAGAACTGCCCATTCCAATTTAAAACTACCCAACCTGGGTAGAACTGACCTTTAGGGTATAGTCGTTTTTCACAGATAATAATTTAATTTTTATAATTGTTAAAATAACAAAGCAGCTATAAAGTTTCAAGAAAATTATAGTCAAATTTGGAACAATGTAGTACAATACAATTTCTAATGAAACGTTCAAAAAAAAAAAAAACTTTAAACTCAAAATCGTTCAAAATTTAATTATTAAATAGGGGTCATCCATGTATTACGTAAAATGTTTTGACCCTCCTTCCCTCCCACCCTTCCACCTAGTAGGGTTAACGTAACAACAATCCCCCTCTCACGCACTGTTACGTAACTTTCAGTTATCTAATTTTCTCACTATAAATTAAATAAACTCATAACAAATTTTAATATCTAACAAAGAATATTAACATTTTTTTGGACTTGGTTAAAAGAACACTTATTTCAAATTAAAAATAAAATGTCTGATCCACATATCTCTCTCGTTTTGGCTATAGAAGCTTTACAACTTTTAATATTGCTAAGTTTGCATTTTTGACTATTTGATAATGTCCTACGAAATATGATTAAACAAATTTCAAATTAAAAATGATAAGTGTAGTTTTCTTCAGTTACAATAGAACTAATTTTAAGAGAAAACAATAAAATAATGAACAAGTAAATTATATATTACACATTTTTTTAAATCATTGGATATCTCAACTCTTATACATACCTCAGAACAGATTTCAAAACATTCGTTTTTCACTCTTTCCTACCCTCTTATATTACTTACTACTTTTTAAATAAATTACATATTTAAAAAAATGTAACATACAATTGCTCGCAACATTTCCCCTATCCCATCGCAACAAGATATTAACCGTTCTGTTTGAATAACATACGTAATATATGAATGATGCCTGAGATAATTAATAATAATTTAAAGCTGAAATTAGTAAAAACAGAACAATTTTTAATTAAGGCCATGTGATGAGTGGGTTACGTGACCATATTCCTACCTTACCGACACTTTTTTTATTTTCTAACTTATTTTCACACGAAGTGCCACATCGAGTTGAAAATTTGGGATAATAAATAAGAAGCACTAAGAAAGGTGGTTCTGGTCCTAAATTTTTATAATTACGGACAAAGTTTTTTTTTTGTGAAAATTTTTTTTGCTTTTTACATAATTATGCAAATTTAGAACTAGGCCCACCTTTCTTAGTGCTTCTTATTTATTATCTTAAATTTTAAACTCGATGTAGAGCTGCGTGTGCAAATAAGTTAGGAAATAAAACAAATGTCGGTAAGGTAGGAATCTGTTCATGTGACCCACTCGTCACATGGCCTTAAAAAGATTCCAAAATAAATTTCTTTGATTTTTACGATCTTAAATTAAAACATTCGGAGTCTCGTTGAAGTCATTTTAGGATGACAAGTGATAAATGTTTGATTAAAAAAGCAAAAAACAATTCAAAATCATTTAAACAACTTCAAATAGAAGCAACTAAAATTTGAAAAACCATCGTGATGCTTTTCCATAGTTCTTAATAATGAGAATGATACTTTTACATACCCCCCCCCCCCCCCCCCCCCCCCCCCGGATTTATTTGATCTTTCCTATAACTAACACTTTGGAGGTAAATTGAAAAGAATATTCTTCATTATTGCTCTTGAACTCAAATTATACATAGTTCTAGTTGAGCGTCTAAAATATTTTGCACTAAAAAACACACGAGCTTGGACCGCGAGCTCAAGTCCCTAAATTTTTATTTTATAATCGTGAAAAAAAATATTTAAAAATCCATTATAAAAATTTTGTTAATATTAAAAGTTGTACCAATTTTTGAAACGCAATCTTGAAATTCGTTAGAATTTTTCAAATAATTTTAAATTTTCAAAATATTTGGCAATTTGTCGGATTCCATCATTTAAATTTTTAAACTGTTGCAACATCCTTGCAATAAATTCTAATTTATTTAATACAGTTCTCTATAAACTCGTTAAAATACTTTCGAATCCCTTGAAAAAATCTTTGGACATCGTAAAAGCTAATTAAAATATCTGAAAACCACTTGAAATTACATGAATATAAATTAAACCAAAATTATTCATTAAATTGCTCTAAGCTCACCGTTTAAATCAAATCCACATACGTAAACGTTCATATCCCTGGATTTTTTTAAATATATGAAGAAAATCAACTATTTAAGGTGGCTTGGGCGCTTTTTAAAAAAATCACAGGCAGTTCTGAAAATTTGATATTATCGAAAGAAAATATACTAGATCACTTTGCAAAAAAGAAA
>NC_046663.1:78524480-78526279 GCF_010883055.1 Belonocnema kinseyi
TCATTGGTGAAAAATTTCAATGAAAAACTGCAAATATTGCACAATAGCTGTGACTATCTGAGGCATATCATATCATATCATATGTTTCTGTCACTTTTTTTTATCGTTTTCTACTTTTTTATTAAGATGGCATTATAATATGCGTATATCAATAAAATTCAAATAAAGACTGATCGCACGATAGATAGCCCCCATAGTGCCCCCCACATTGTACGGCACCAAACGCCCAAGCCACCTTAAGGATCTGCAGCATACAATTTTTAAATAAATTAGAGTTCTAAAAATGTTTGAAACGAATTTAAGAAAAGTTTAATTCTAGTTATGAAGTAACATATGTTTGAAAAAACTCTTATACTTTCGCAATTTTAATATTTTAATGGACACCAATATGTTTTACGTATCTGGAGAACATAACTGTTTTCATAAATATTGTTAGTCACATATTGGTAAATTTTAAATAGTAATATTGTTTGAATATTCAATTTAAATTCTTCATGCTTGAAAAATTTACATGTACAAATTTATATAATTCAGAAATTTTTGAATATAAAACGTCTAGAAATTGTAAAATATATGAGAAAATTAAAAAATCTTAATTTCAAATGTTATTAATTTCAAATTTTTCTAAGCAACAAAAATAGTATATAATATAAAAATGTTGAAATTTCCAAACTGCTAAAAGGAGATTTTTCATAGTTTTTGAAAATAGTTTAAATTATAGAACTTATTAAATAATAGGTGCAAATCTCGTAATTGTTGTTTCAATTTTGGTCTGATCAAACAATAATTGATATACTATGTATAAAATAATGAAAATTGTCATTCAAATTTAAACTGAATAATCTTTAACGTGAACAAACAGACCATCGCACTTTGTTATAGTTCACTTCAAAAACATTGAATTTGTATCCATTGAACGAACAACTATTTTAGCTTTAAGGGCACGCTCTTCGGTGACCACGTGACCAAACCAGTCATTGCCATATCAGCCTTTGGACATGGTGAACACAAAAAAAAGTTCATAACCGGGGACTGGTTTGGTCACGTGGTCACCGAAGAGCATGCCCTTAAGGCTATGTGACGAGTGGGTCACGTAACCAGATTCCTACCTTACCGCCAATTTTTTTATTTCCCAACTTATTTTCACACGAAGCACCGCATCGAATTGAAAATTTGGAATAATAAATAAGAATCAATAAAAAAGGTGGATCTGGTCCTAAATTTTAATAATTATGAAAAATGAAAACAAAAATTATTTAAAACAAGATTTTTTTCCATAATTATACAAGTTTAGGACCAGATCCACCATTCTTAGTGCTTCTTGTTTAGTAACCCGAATTTTCAACACGATGTTGCGCTTCGTGTGAATATAAGTTAGGAAATAAAAAAAGTGTCGGTAAGGTAGGAATCTGGACACGTGGCCCACTTATCACATGACCTTAAAATGTTATTTAAATCCTAAATCGTCTAGTTTGAAATTAGTTAAATTTAAAATGTTAAATTAGGGTAGACCACCCTACAGTATTTTATCACTTATTTAAAATACTAATCTAAGTAAAATAATTAGTTTAATTTTATTAATATAGTCACCCCTTATTAATTTAGATAATTCTGAAAGTTTAAAAAACTAGCATATTCTATTGTTGAATTGAACAATTTTGAAGATGCAAAACGAAAAATTGAATTTCAAATATCACATATGTACGAGGGTAGTTCAATAAGTCCTTAGAATGACCAACATATGGCGCGCGAATCGCTCCAAATCATCTGTTTTCAGTCAGCACCACTCCCGACTAGAT
>NC_046663.1:78526379-78529231 GCF_010883055.1 Belonocnema kinseyi
ACCAAGTTAATAGAGCTCCAAGGAGATTATGTTGAAAAATAAAAAAAAATTTACCCAAAAAAAATTGTTTTTATACTTCATTCTAAGGACTTACTGAACTACCCTCGTATGTAAAGAGAAAAGCGGAAACTCATGGGAATAGGGGAAATACTGTGGTCCCTGTATATCTTAATATTTACAAGACCTCCATTTTTGCGAAATTGTTCATCCAAATTGAAATATTTAAAATTGCTAATGCTAATATTAACAATTATTAAGACAGAGATAATTTTAATTAATTTTTTATTTAAACAGCTGAATACGCAAGAGTAAGGAAATATTCAGAAACTTTTATAATATATCAATATGAAGAAATTCAACATTTTTAGGAGAAATCCCCATCTTGCTCCCTTGAAATTGAAGGCTTTTTACCACTCACTTTCTTCTTTATGTCTGCTTTTGAAGTCTAACGTCTAAAATTTAAAGAGTCTATGATTGATCTGCATCACTATATTTAGCTCCCTAATATATGTATGTATGTAACTCTTCCTCAATACAAGGAATTCCCCTCTTCATTCAGGAAGTCTACGCAAACACTTTGAATTTGTCTCCCTAAGCACGAACACTCCTTCTATTTTTGTATATCCTACATGTTTCCATCTATCAACAGTTCATTGTCACTCAAAAATTTCATTAATAACGATAGAAACACCAGAATCTTTCACATTTTACTAACTTTTATCTTTTATTAGCCCAAAGTTTCGTGTAATTTAAATTAAATATATGCAAATAATTATTATTTTATCATAAGGTATCACGGCGGTTCGGTAACTCAATTTTAGGTAAAAAAGGGGATTTTTTTCCAAAAAAGGGGAATTAATTTATTATTAAAATTTTTAATGTGATATGAGTGTCTCGTACATATTGAACGAAAGTAGCCTCTCACAGTTCCACCTTTCCTTTACCAAGTTTTCTATCTATGCTTGTAATTGAAATTTTGTTTACTAGCTGTGAAAAATTTGTTGAACATTTCAGCAGATGGACAAACAAAAGAATTTAAAAGTGCTTGTCTGCATTTTTTAAAATGCATTTTACCAGAAAATAGATTTTGATTCCTCTCATAAATTTTTCTCTAGTAAAGAACCCTAATTTATTCAAAGTATTTTCCTAAGCAAGTTAGAAAGAAAGAATTTTAAAAACAGAAAAATGACTGTTAAAAAAACCTACATTATCTGTCTTTATTTTCTAAAATATTGAAATTTGCTTCTAATGTATTTTTATCAGTCGAAAGCCCTCAGATGTTAAACAAATTTTGTGATGACAGCTAAAAAAACATATAGTGTAAAAAACAGAGATTAAAAAATGATTATTCATGTAAATAACAAAATTATTATGATAAAAATGTTTTAAATACGTTGTTTGCTAACATATAAAAACAAGCCAATATAACAATTAACTCCAAATTAATTATACTTTATCAGTGTGTCCAGTGATTCTTAGGAACAAAATTCAAGGTCTTTTCCAAGTTTTTTAAGAAGTCAAGTTTCGCAAGGTCTGTTTTTTTACATTAAATAATTAAATAACCATTTATTATAGATGTAAAAAATTATTCATTCCATTTTTTATTTTTAAACAATTTTTAAAGAATGCAGAACCATAAATAAACCAAATTGAAAAAAAGGACTGAAAACTCATAGGGAATTTAGGGCTCATTCAAGGCTAATTTAATGCCCCATTGCCAAATTTAAAGCTCTTCATTTAAACAAAAAACCGGTGGTCATGATAGCTTAACGTTAAGATAGCAGAACCACATATAATAAAAAACTAATTTTTCAACATTTCTTTGCTCTATAATTTAGGGCTCATTTAGAGCTTACTAAATGGCCTATTGT
This sequence comes from Belonocnema kinseyi, assembly GCF_010883055.1. NCBI lineage: Eukaryota > Metazoa > Arthropoda > Insecta > Hymenoptera > Cynipidae > Belonocnema > Belonocnema kinseyi. The sequence continues at coordinate 78,528,251 of NC_046663.1, forward strand.
GAAATTTAATGCTACGCAATTTTTCGGAAAAACCTGTTGTCATGCTAGCTTAACGTTAAACTAGCAAGACCACACAGAGAAAAAAACGACTTAGGCATTATTTCTTTCCACAAAAATTTAGGGCTCATTTAGGGCTCTGGCAATATGATAATGAAAATTTTTTAAAAATTGTTTAAATAATTCTAGTGAAAATGAATTAAACAAATTTCTTCTTCTGCCGTATATTAAGGCTCACTTAGGGCTTCATGAATATAATATTTGAATTTTACCAAAAATTGTTTAAGCAATCATTGTTTAAACAAATTTACCACAAAAAAATTATTTATTTTCGTTTATTTTGCATAATTTCAGGCTCATTTAAGGATCCTGAAATATCATCGACCTAAGGTCGTGCGATATTTCCTTAGGCCTTTTTTTGTTATATATGGTGTTTTGCCACCTTAACATTATAAAAAATACGTGAAGAAAACGATAAAACCCTTTTTCACTCCTCGCATAATTTAGGGCTCCTTTAGGACTGATTTGGGCCGGTATTCCCAAATTTTGGGTTCAAGTATATATATACACATATATATATATATATATATATATATATACCCTGTATAATAAAAAAAGGGCAAAGAAAATATCGCAAGACTGTCAGTTGATGATATTTCGGGAGCCTTAAATAAGCCTGAAATTATGCAAGAGGAACGAAAAAAAAAATTTTGTGGTAAATTTGTTTAACAATTTTTTATTCAATTCAAATATCATATTCATAGAGCACTAAGTGAGCCTTAACATAGGGTAGAAGAAGAAATTGATTTAATTCATTTTTACTAGAATTGTTTAAACACAAATTTTTTAAACAATTTTTTTAAATAGATTTTTATGATTTCACGATGATTCATTTTGATGAAAAGAGATATTTCGGGTTTCACTCGTGTAAAAAACTACGAATTGTTTGCCGACGTTGGCAAACAATTCGTAGTTTTTTACACG
>NC_046663.1:78529331-78535678 GCF_010883055.1 Belonocnema kinseyi
GCAAACAATTCGTAGTTTTTTACACGAGTGAAACCCGAAATATCTCTTTTTATTAAAATGAATCATCGTGAAAGCATAAAATCTATTATCAAGGAACTCTACGAGGAGAGTATTCTTACTAAAACCAACACCTTTAGTAAGCTCAGGACTTCTCAAGGTAAGCTACTAACATCCTTAGCTTTCGTGAAACGGTGCAGGGACAACAAAATCGTCCCAAAATTCTTACAACTGAAAAATAACTTGGGAACATCTAAATCCAAATCGATTCTGCATAATACAAGTTTGCTTCTCGTGAAAGAAAGAATACAGCATACCAAATTTCATTTGCACACTACCTCTAAAAAACTATTAAAACTTTACCTTTTTCTATTAAATACCCTCAGATGTGACATTTGGTCCACATTGGACCGCATATCGTTTGATATAATTAATATTATTAAATATTTCACAAAGTTCCCTTCCGAGCTCGTACCTTTGATAGAACAGTGTCTCAATAATACTTACTTCTCGTTTAATAACCAATTCTACGAACAAACCTCAGGGGCAGCAATGGGATCCCCAATCTCACCTGTAATAGCCAATGTCTTTATGGAACATCTAGAAACTAAAATCTTCAAACAAGCCAAACTTAAACCGGAATTCTGGTTCCGTTACGTTGATGACACATTTGTCATCTGGCGACATGGACGAGATGAACTAAATATATTTTTCGATTTTATCAATAAATTACATCCTAATATCCAGTTTACCATGGAAATAGAACAAAACGGAAAATTGCCTTTCTTGGACGTATTAGTTTACAAAAAATCTGATAACACATTAGGACATAAAGTTTACAGAAAACCCACGCATACAAACAGATGCCTATATGCCTCCTCCCACCATCACCCACCTCAAAAACAATCGGTCATCAACTCCCTTGTATACAGAGCTGTCTCCATAACAGCCAAAGATAACTTACAAAAGGAATTACAAAACTTTAAACAAATCCTAATACAGAACAATTACGCAAACAAACAAATTGATAAAGCAATAAGAAAACACACTCAAAAAAGCAAGTCAACACAACTTACGAAAGAAAGAGAGAAAAAAATGACCACCACCCTACCCTACATCCAAGGTGTCACAGAAGAAATAGGAAGAATTCTCAACAAACGCAACATCCAAACCATATTTAAACCACCTGCGAAAATAGGACAACTACTAAATAACCCTAATGATAAAAAGGCACCCCTCAGTGAACCAAGAGTATATAAAATCCCTTGTTCTTGTGGCAAAGTCTATATTGGAGAAACCGGGAGGGCGGTGAGCCAACGTATCAAGGAAAATGAAAGTAAAGTCAGGCTAAAACGTTTCACGCAATCAGCACTAGCTGAACATCATATCGAAACAGCACATAACATTTTATTTGATGAAACAACAGTCATTGCAAAAACACACAACAAATTTCCAAGAAAACATAAAGAAGCAATCGAAATCTTAAAACACCCTAATAACATCAATAGGGACAATGGATATAATACCAATGTGATTTTCCTTTCCGTTCTCGCGGATTTAAAAAAAAGACTTGATTGGTCAATCAAGTTCGGCCAGTCCCCACGGTGGGGCGCTCTGGCCAATCACAGGCATCGTAGAGAGTATACCTAAGAACAACATGACCTGATACTAGTTTCAGGTCAGGCCTGAAGATGTGAACTGCAATGTTCACGAAACTTCGGCAAACAATTCGTAGTTTTTTACACGAGTGAAACCCGAAATATCTCTTTTTATCAATTTTTCTAAATTTTTCATTATTATATTGCAAGAGCCCTAAATGAGCCCTAAATTATGGTGGAAAGAAATAATGCCTAAGTCGTTTTTTTCTCTGTGTGGTCCTGCTAGGTCCCTACTGAAAATTCCTATATAGGTTCCTATATAGAAACCTACATCGGATCCTATATAGGATCCTACATAGGAACCTATGTGTTTACTTATAGGTGCCACCTATAGGAAATGACACAGGATCCTGTATATTTTTCTGCATAGGACCATATCCAAATGCGCAGTACTATTTTATAGCACTTACGGCTGCGCAGAAGTTTTTTTGGTCTTCCAGGAGCATCTACAGACATACGTAACATTAGGTACCATGAGGTATCATTAGTTAGGTACCATCAGTTACGCACTATAATGTACCTTATTAGGGAGTGTCCTATACAGGCACCTATATAGGATCCTATGTCCTTTCCTATAGGTGGTACCTATAGGTGAAACATATAGCATCCTATGTAGAATCCTATATAGGATCCTATGTAGGTTCCTATATAGGATCCTAAACGGAGAAAACTAGATACTAGCAAATAGATATTAGAAATGTATATACTAACACTTAATATCTAGATGTTACCAGACAGCATCTCTAACTTTTTGGTTAATATACGAGATATTACTGGCTAGTAACACAAGATTTTAAGGTTATAATAATCTGAGATGTTAAATTTAAGTATTCGAGATTTGAATCGTAAGTATCCGAGATACTAGAAATATATTGCCAGTGTTTGCGCACGCACGCGCTACGTGATTGGTCGCAATTAGCACGCGACCAATAGGCGCACTGCTATAACCTAAGCGCAAGGAAAACTTTGCCAACCTTGGGACGCCACGTCGCACGTATTTCATCTTCTTATCGGAAGACATCCGAAGAAGCAAAAGGAATTTTAAAACGACGTTTTCGTGTACTTTTTTAAATCGTATAATATTGTTGATCAAATTTGTGAAATGGAATTTTTGGCGTGTTTAAAGTGTGTGAAGCGTGAGCCATGCAGATTTGTTTTTCAGTGAGTATGGATCTTCTTCTTACATTTCTTTAATTTCATAGTTAAGGAAACCTAACCTCCGAATAAAAAAAGGCTTTAATCTTCAAATAAATTGTCGTACAACATAAGATTATTTCTTTTCCAGGTTCTCTAATCCTAAAGATGAACTCAAATGAAGATAGTTCTCAAAAAAGTTTACTGGACTACGCACCAATACGTAAGAGGCAAAAAAAGGGACTAACTTTGGAAGCGTGGAATCGGAAGCCACCTCTGAGGTTCCGAAATGTCCAAAAACTAATCAATTTTTATCGAGATCGAACAGCATTTTGAAACCACTTCTGATAAGAAATGATCAGCCTTTTGGAAGCGATGTGAGTAACTATGAAGAGCCACCGATCTTTCCGAATGTAAGTTTGGTATATTTTAATTTCTGTTCCTTATCTCAAATAGAAAACAAATACAGTGCGATTACTGCTTTTTTATCTCTCACAATTTTTCAATTAAAATAAAAAATGAGCACTGCAAAAAAAATTGTCTTATTATTATATTATTTTCGGAAAATCGAGGTTATAAAATTGCTGGGTAGTTTGATATATTTATTTATTAAATACGCATGTTAAGTGTTGTGAATATTACAATTTTTAACACTTCTTTTTAACCCCAAATTTGCTTTGTTTTTGAGTTTTCAACAACTGAATTCTATTTTTCTGATTTCTATTTTTTCTTCATTTTTAATTCCAATAACTCACAAAGTAATCAATCTTATTTTAATCTTTGCAAAATTTTTCTAATTTTTAAGCTTTTGAAAAGTATCAATATCTCTGAAAATATTTAACTGGTTTTAAAGTTTTCACACTCATTTTTAAGGTAAGAATCTGTAAGTATGTCTGAAGCCTAATGATTTTTTAATAAAAAAAGTAATTTCCAACTAAAATTACTAACATAATCTGGAATTGGTTAAGATTGTAAATTTGAGAATTTTAAAATAAATTAATTCCATTTAATTTACATGCTTTTGCTTTTGAAATATCGATCTGAGGTTAACTACACCAAAATAACCAAGAATCATAAAATTTTAACTGTTCTTTAAAATCTAATTTTTTTCTAATACCAATAATTACCGATGAGAAACATTGACATAACCTGAGGATCAATTGTTATAAATAGTTAATCATGTTTCAAATATAATGATTTTTGTTTGAAATAACTGATTTCATGCGGAAAAGTTAACATAACCTTTAATTGCTCCAAAAATAATTAATATTTCTCTTCTTATTTGTAGTTTTCTTCTTTTACTTCAATGATGATAGCTTATAAAATAATCAACCTTTTTAATTCCCTGTCTTCTTCCCGCTATTAAGGTAAAATTTCGCTATTTTCAAAATGCCAATAACTCGAAAAATAACGAATTTTTTACAATTTTTCTTTGTTTTCATTGTTGTTTCTTGTTTTATTCTACTTCTTCAATGTCAATAATTCGGAAAATAATCAACATTACATTTTTTTGTTCTTAATGAATTATTCTTTAAAATTTTATAGCTTATAGCTCGGAAAATACTGTATATTTTTCTTCTTGTATTTCTTCTCTTGTGTTCTTTGTTGATTCTTGTTTTCGTTTTCTTTCTCCATAATGTCACTAGTTTGGAAAATTATTAACCTTTTCTTTTTTTTTTCTTCGAGTTTTTCTTTCTTGTTTTCTTCTTTTTTTTATTACATAACTCAGAAAGAAATCAATCCTATTTTAATGCATAAAGATTTTTAAATAATAATATAAATTTTCAACTAAAAACACAGACATAATCTGAAATTGGTTAAGATTGTAAATTTAGGAATTTTAAACCAAATTAATTACATTTAATTAAAATGATTTTGCTTTTAAAATATCGACCTGAGGTTAAACACTCCATACTAACTAACAAATGTCATTATTGTCTCATCTCATTATTGTTTTACTAAAAATACCGATTTCTGGTGGAAACGCCCAACATATTTAATTTAAAGAACTAATTTCCAACTAAAAGCATAGACATAATTCCAAATTTTTCAAACTTGTACATTCTATTATTGTAAATTAAAAATCATTGGAGTTAAATTTAATTATTTTTGTTTAAAGATACCGATATCAGGCGAAACGCACTAAGGCAATCTACATTTTTGTTAAAAAATGGTACATGGTCTTCATTGTTTAATAATTTTTGTTGGAAATACTGATAATTTGTAAAGAATCTGATACAACATACTATAGTGAAAACCATCAGCTTACCGCAAATTCTACAAGATATATATTTTTGAAACTTCTTCGAAATCTTATAATTTTTTACTAAAAATACCGTCTACTTTCTACGGTTGAAATTAGTGTTAGCGATGAGCTCCCGATGTTTGCGAAAATCACTGAAATTTTAATTTATCCTCGAACAGACAATGTGATATTTTCTTGTGATATGTATAAAACAATATTATGCTACAAAAATTGTTTCGCTTATGAGGCTGTTAAGTGTAAAGAAGGTTAGTTTGTTAAGCAAACAGATTTGCACAAGTACCATCCTGTACTTATGCACAAACATTATAATGGAAAAATATACGTCATTACAGACTGCGTAAAATAAGATTGTATTATAATTTAAATAACAAATTGTATTGTAAATTCAACTAAAATAAAAAATAATTCACGATCACTTTTTAATCTAAGTATTTCAAACCTACATTTGTGTGCTTATTATTTTTTATAAATCTGAATGAGTCGCCTTGCCTAGTACTCGTACATGAATGTAATATTGACCAAAATAAATTATTTCATTCATTTTGGTCGATAATATATCGTTTTTACATTCAAATTGACTCATTCAGATTAATAATTTATTTCCTAATAAATCTTAGTATTCCATATAATTATTAGTAATATTCACTGGATATTACTCTTCAACATCATATCTAATAAAAAGTAGCATGTTAGATAATTCACTGTAATATCTGAAATATTTAAATTTAACATCTCAGATAAATAACAGTAATATCAAAGATCTTTTTTCAAATTTTGCGCTTCTTGCTTTAATGTCATATATACTTAGAATAAACATCTAAGACATTTATAATAAGTATCTCCCATATTCAGAATAAGTATCTCAGATATTTAGAATAAGTATCTTGAATATTAAAGACTTAATATCTACGGATATTAAACACTTAATATCTGCGAATAATAAATCTAAGTATCTAGATCGTTGTCCTATAGTTAAGTTACAGATATGTTACGGCTTAGTATCCAGATACTAACTGCTAGTATCCAGTTTTCTCCGTGTATATAGGAACCTATATACAAATTTTCAGTAGGGGTTAACGTTAAGCTAGCATGACCACAGGTTTTTTCGAAAAATTGCGGAGCATTAAATTTCACAATAGGGTATTAAGTGATCCCTAAATTATAGAGAAAAGAAATGTTGAAAAATTAGTTTTTTACTATACGAGGGTGGATTGATAAGTTTCCGGCCTGACCAAGAGATGGCGCCACTAGGCCTACCTTGAGGTGGCGTTCTATAGTACCATCCTTAGATA
>NC_046663.1:78535778-78541244 GCF_010883055.1 Belonocnema kinseyi
GCCTTGGAGGAGATTATGTTGAGAAATAAAAAAAAAAAATTCTTAAAAACGTTGTTTTTCTTGGTCAGGCCGGAAACTTATCAATCCACCCTCGTATGTGGTTCTGCTATCTTAATCTTAAGCTAGCATGACCACCGATGTTTTTGTTTAAATGAAGAGCATTAAATTTAGCAATAGGGCATTAAATTAGCCCTAAATTCCCTATAGATTTTCAGTCCATTTTTGCAATGTGGTCCTGCCAGCTTAACGGACCTCTTTGGAATCTTTAAAACCGTTGTGTAATCTTTGAAATCTTTGTGAATTCGTTGAAATCTTTTGAAGTACTTAAAATCTTTGTGAAATCTTTTGAAATTTGTTTGAATTTTTGTATAATATTTGAAATCTTTGAAATCTTTGTAAAATTTTTTGAAATTTGTATGAAATCTTTAAAGTATTTGTGAAAGCTTTCTTTAATCGTTGTTTGTGAAATCTTTTGTGTTCGTTTAAAATCATTTGAATCTTTTGAAATCTTCTCGGATTTGTTGAAACCTTCTGAAATAGTTTAACATCTTTGAAATATTTGTGCAATCTTTCATATAATTTGTAAGTTGAATATAAAAAAAATGTATACTTTAACATTTTATGTTATCGGAGATGGCTGCTCATTTCAATCTATGGAATTATTGGTAAAGTATAGAAAAAATGCCTAGAAATCTCTTTATTCATTCAGTAATAAGTAAAAGATAATTTATATCTTGATAAATAAAAAGCTTTTCAGCAGCAAGATTGCTTCTAAACGAGATGTTTATTTCATAATGGACATAAAAGATTTAAATTACTTTTCGCATTTCAATCAAATAACTTTTTTAGAAGAAAAAAATTAATTCAAAGTTCTCGTGAAAAATTCAAGGAGATCTCCAGGTTTTCAATGTTTAAAAAATGAAAGGGGAATTCTAGGTTTTCAAGGTTGTCAAGGTCGCAGGACATCATGCGTTTATTAGAGGCCCCTAATATACAGTACTCTTTTGCATTTTATCTTTTATTTCCCATAATCATAATTAATATTTATTCATCGCTCGCTTCGCAGGCGAAAAAAAGAGAAAAGGGAGAGAAAGGGGATTAAGTAAAAAAGGGGACGAACTCTGATCCCTGTATTATTATTCAAATCGAAGTCATAATTATAGAGTAAAATATTAAGAAAGAAAATTGAAGAATTTTAAGAAAGGAGAGGGTAAAATGGTTCAGAAATGTAGAGGCATCACACTCATGTCGGTGGGATATAAATCTATACGGAAGTTCTCAGGAATAGGTTAGAAAGATAGGTAAAAGAAAAATGAAGTATTCCGCACAGCCAGACATGCTTCAGGAAAGGAATGGGGACAACAGATAACATTTACGTGCTAAACTATCTACTTAATAGGATTTGGGGCGCGAAAAAGATAAAACAAATTTTTGTGGATACTAGGTTTAGAGTGAGGATAGGAAATGATAAGGAGAGAAATTCGTGACAGGAAGAAGGCTCAGGCAATGTTGTCCGTTGAGTCCGCTATTGTTTAGTATAAGGTTGGCAGACTTAGAGGAAAAATTAAAGGAGAAAGGCGAAAAGGGGACGATCCTACGCAGCAGTGATATGTACTCTTTAGCACATGTGGATGATTTACTTTTAGCAGAGGATGAAAAAGGAATGAACTTGAAGGTGAGAGGGCTCGAAAAATCTGTAGAGAAAAATATTTAATGATGAATGTAAGTAAGTCCATGATAATGTGCTCCAGGAAAAAAGGCAGGAGAATGGTGGAACTAGTGTAAAATTGTGGGAGTACAATAATGGGCCAAGTATGGGTCATCGAGAAAAGAAGATTCAAGGACGACTGCTAGAGGATCAGAGTATGAATGTACGAGTGTTAGCCTGGGCAGTTTTATGTTATGGAGTAGAAATTTAGGGCTAGAAAGAGCATAACAGAGGAAAAGGTCTTTACGAAAGTTTCTTGAGGTGGGTCATGGGGCTGAGTTGGAGCTGCCCAGGATATATGTTGAGAGAAGAATTTGAAAGAGAAAAATTGAAACTTAAGCAATTTAAGATAGCCTGACAGTTTGAAGAGAAACTCAAGAAGGAAGAGGGGAGCAAAATTGATCACGCATGCCTATGTGAGATCAGGAACAGAGAAATAGAGAGACGAGAGGCAATATAGAAGGTTCGAACTGTGATAGACAGCAACTGAGGAAAGAATTCGGTATCCAAGAGGGGAGTATAGAATGACAAGAGATATAATTGGAGATGGCAATGAGGTGGGGAGAGAAAATATAAGGGAAGTATTTTTCAAATTTTATATGCAAATGAACAATTGAAATTCTAAAATGTCTTTATTCATTTCAACTTCCGTCACGCAAAAAAACTAAGAATAAAATTTGTTGTAGGACATTTTTTAAAACGATAAAGTTTTGTTAAGCCAACTTCATGTCTTTCAAAAAACATGTGTTGGTTATGGAAAAACGAAAGAAAGTTTAACCGATATTTGTGTAAAGTTTATCCTGTGAAGTTAATTTTTGTTGCAGAGAATCTTTCCTCCACGTTTCGAGACCCCCTGAAACCGAAAATCAGGTTTTCACGATGGCGTCTGTCTGTCTGCCCATCCGGCCGTCCGTCCGTAAACACGATAACTCTCGAAAAAATTAACAAATCAAATTCATCTTTGGCCCACTTTCTTTAGGTCCTAAAAGAAAGGACGAGTTCGTGAACCAGCCATTTTTGATAAAAATTCAAAAAGTGAGCGCATTTTGAAAATTTTTGAGACCACTTTTTTCTGATGCCTTTTTTCGAAAAAATGAAAATTCTCAGAGTTATAGCGTTTTCAAAATTTGTTTAATCAACCGAAAATGAAAATTTGAAGCCGAAAAACGCACGATACAAAAAAAAGTCAAGAGAAGAAAAACATTTATTTTTGAAAGCTCTAAAAGATTATCATAACAAATTTTTGGATTTTCTTCAAAAATCGAAAATTCTAATTTTGATTGCACAAAAAAATAATGGAAAACAAAAAATTCCATTTGGTGGACAAACTGTGTAGGATACGAAAAAAGATGAATTAACAAAACTGGTTATGCCAAAAAAGATCTACAACTTCGTTAAGAATCACCTCTTGATAGGACGCCCACTTTTTGTTTTATTCGTGAAAAATAACGTTGAAAAAAATAAAATAAAATAAATGTGTGGAAAAATGACGAAAGTTACGAGAAAAAAATCCAACAAAACCTGTTTACAAATGTCTGCCGGAAATCGAGCACGCAGCGCTAGTGTCACGATGAGAATGTGTACCTCAAAGCCTACAGAGCTTTGAGAAATTTAATCTTTGACTATACTTAATTAAGTAGACAATTCAGAATATGAAGACGCATATAAATACTGCCATCTAAAAGAGATCTTTTGATAAAGTTTTTTTCAAGCATTCCAAATGCAAAGAATAAATATCCGAGCGCGAGGTGTAATTATGTTCCAGCGCGAAGCGTGAGGTACCCTATTATTGAGCGCGAAGCGCGAGATTCAACCGTCGCGCGCCCCAGGCGCGTTCAAACTTGCGAGCGAAGCGAGCCGCGCGCGTAGCGCTCGATGAGAATGTGCCCGCAAAGCGGGCAGATTTTTTCTGTGGTGACTAAAGTGCAAAAATACGTTCCTGCTGTTAAACAAATTTTACTTTCTACACACGATTAAAAATTTTTTCGACGATTGAAATTGAAAACGCTGGAGTGGAAGAAGGTGCAGTCCATTTCGATAATACCAAAATGTGACATGTGGAAGATGGAGATTGCGATGAAGGTGATATCAAAATTGCTCACATGGCCAAAACTGCTAAACACGATTGGGCTCCTCACCTTTTCTACTGTTATAAATATTTTTTACAAATTTTTGTTTATATAAATAAAATATTTTATAAGTTTTATGTGGGCTAAACCTTTCTTGAGATCAAGAAAATTTCTTGCTGATGAAAATTGAATTTTTGTATTTTTCTCGGAAATGGTGCAAAATGTCATAAATGAGTAAAAGAACTTTTTGTAGAACTCTCTTAACTGTGTAAAATATTTTCTAAACCTTTTTTCGTCTCTATTGTTGTTTGTAAGAAAAATGCGAAGAATCGATTTTATGAAAAAAAATTTTACAAATCACAAAAATACGTATCGCCTAATTTACTATAAAAACCAACATATTTCGTGCCCGAGAGATTCTGCAACTTAAAGTGCAGGTACCTGATTTAAAATGGATTCGATCGATACATAAATACATACATGCATGCAGACATATACACATGAATAAAAGTTACAAGAAAAATCTTACCATAAAGGTCGTCAGTGCCTTCCATCATTTTTAATAATGACATTTTTAACATAATGGGTTACAATCTAATGAGTAACTGCAACCTCGCGAATCGATAATGAAACAATCGATAAGATTAGGTTAATATGAGGGCTAACAACGACTGATATCGTCGTGCTAAAGACATTTTTAATGGGCAATATGAATGCGCAAAAAGATGCAAGATTTGGCATGCCATGTGCATTAAATAAGCATTGAATATAATTTAAAAGGAAAAGCTCTTTTTTGAAAATTTACACTCGAATTATAATACGACATATAATAAAAATTATTTTAAAAAAAGATGACCCTTCTGAATAGTTTCTTTTAATATGCTTCTGTATAGATTGAGTTAAATTAAAGATAAGAGTAACTGAAAAAAAAAACCGAGAAAAATCACATTTTTTCATCCTTACTGTAAAAATCTCCCCTAAGTCTCTGAAAGAAACGTCTACCTGAGAATAATTTCTATCTATAGTTATTTTAGCGCTAAAGCTGATGTTAAATTAAGAATTTCTAGTTCCTGTGATTGAAATCTTTTCAATATAAATATTTGTACTAAAAACGAATCAGAAGTTTGTAAAGGTCAAAGAACTTGCAATAAGGGGTTCATATATAATCAAATCAGCGCGATCCGAATTCTCAAGTGTATATTGAGTCTTAGTGTATAGCGTATCCGATGTAATTAAATATCTACCCTGCATTTAATTTAGCTATACAAGGTACTATCTCTACCAGGAAAATTTACCCCGCTTGAAACTCAGTTATACATAGTGAGGATTGTATAATTAGCGAAAATCCCTGCGTCTCGTTAGTTTGACAGTTAATCGAAGTAGAGGTGTGAAACCGGAAATTTGAACTGCATGAAGATAGCGCTTCACATTCATCGACTCTCACAAGCTGTTACATACCTCATTTTCACCGTTTCCCTGATTTTATAACATTTTCAGCAAAGCATCAATTTTTCAATAGCTTATGTACAGAACGAAAATAATATTGACTGATAATGAAATAAATGCAAAATAGCATAAAAAAATCGCACAACTTTTACCAGGTGTATACATATGAAACCGGTATTGCCATCTAGCGGCCAGTAGGCACACTTGTAGGCACTGTCGGAACTTACCATTTGTGCTAATTGG
>NC_046663.1:78541344-78546585 GCF_010883055.1 Belonocnema kinseyi
CCATCCACACACTACTCCTTTCCCCTGCCGAGTGAGTCACGCCTACCCCGAAAGGGAAATGGCTTAATGGTGTAATAATAATAATAATAATAATAATTTTCATTGACTTTTGTCGGATCGTTTTTTGTTGGGAAAACTATAAATATAAAATTATTATCGTGAATTTTTTAGGGAGATGGTTTTTAACGCTGTACACAATTAAAAATACATTTTTTGGAAAGCGAGACAATATTTATTGTGCAGTTAAAAACATTTATAAAAAAGCCTGATTTTCAAAAAAATTATCAACCGGTTTTCCGAATCAATGGCCATACAGTTAATTCACCAAGAAGCATTGTGTGGAAAAGACTTAAGAATAGGAATATTTTAGTACGATGCCCCCATCCGAATACAACCGGGCCAAGAGCTGCTTAACTTTAGTGAATCAAGAAACTAGCAAATGAAAGAAAAATGAATTAAATCAGTGAAAAGCGACATGGTGCTCGATAGATTCCAATTTCAATAGCACAAATGGCGTATCACTGCGGTTTACGGCTCGCCAAAAGGCAATCTATTAGTCCGTGGCAACAAAACTATGTTCTAGAAGCGTTTCAAGAACTCAGCAATAGCTGTTTTTTACACCGGAAATTGAATGTTGTCATCGAATTCAAATACATTGCGACTTTGATTCACGAAAGGATGTTTGATTCAGATTACACAGAAGACAATCAATGCACAAAATGAATTAATAAAAATTTGCCCCAGGAAAACAATACTTAACTAAAATTTAGTTATGCTAACTCAGGGTTGCCACAAAATTCCAATTTCGAAATTCTCTGAATTTCCCTGATCAATTTTGTGTTTTCTCTGACCATTCTAAAATTTTAAATAACCATTTTTTAACAACCTTAAACCAATGAGATCAAAAATGTTAATGCAAAAAAAAAGATAGTTTCTAAATTGATGGTGAACACTTTTAATGACATGGGTCATGCACAAACTACGCAAGACATTGACAAGAACTTAAACCAAAAATATTAATTTTCAGCAAATTAGTTGAATCATCAAAGAAAATAAAATAATTTTTAAACCAAAAAGCTAATAAGGAAGTCAAAAAACAAACAAAAATCTTATCCAAAATGTTGAATTTTCAAGCAAAAAATACAAATTTCCTGCAAAAAGCTTGAGTTTTCAAATAAAAATGAATTTTTAACAAATTTTGACAAATCTTTAACCACAAATTAAATTTTTAAGTAAATAGTTAAAATTTCAACTCAAAAGCTGAATTTTCTAAAAAAAATGTATCAACATACAGAATTTTAAACTAAAGAATACAAATTTGCAGCCAGAAAGAGACTGGTTAAATATTCAGTAAATCAATTCATATATATTCAAAAGAAGTTTTTTTAAAAATAGATTTTCAACCAAAAGATTAATTTTTAAACGAAACAGATATCAATTTTAAACCAACAACAGTTGAATTCAATCACGAATTTCAGGTTTCCTGACATTCCCCGAATTTATTTCGTAATCGGAATTCATGAGTTTAATTACTTAAATCGTTCAGAGATAAAAGTATATTAGCACGGTGACAGCGTACCATAAGTACATTCTCCGAGAAATAAAATCGGGTCAGGGACAATCGTTAGAAGTCGATAAATGAATAACCTAATCCACCATGCTCGTTAGCATCAACTGTACGATAATAGCTTTTTCGGTAAAAGGGACAATCGTGTCCTGATTGCAAAAGTATCATCAATCAAAACTAATTAAATCGCGACGAGTATCACAAAAGCGCCATTTCTTATAATGAATGATTGAATTTTGATTGCAATTTAAAAATTTCATTTTCGCTTATACACATGGGCTATAAGTAAAAGCCACTTCTCTTTGTATCTCGAACATTGATAGTTTTTGCATCAATTTAAGAGATTTTTTTTGGTTAGAATAAATTGGAATATAGAAATTAGGACAATGCATTTGTGTGTGATCAATATGTAAGCTCAGCTGATTTTTTAATTAAAGCTAATGAATTTTCAGGACCACAAGCTCGTTGATAAAAACTTAAACAAATTCTTAATATTTGTACATCTTAAATTTGTGTGCACTAAATTGAAACCAATTTTGTTCATTCTAAACCAATTTTTCTGAATTTGAGGCCATTTAATTTTAGGTTATTGCCCGTTGCTAATGAATGTTATTGGCGTTTCTTGAGGCTGCAAATTTTATTGGTTTGTATTAAACGAAAAGAAAAATATTTTAATTCTTTACTGTTCTGACCTGCGCTTTTTTCCGAAACTGCGTATCGGAAAAAGACTACCTGATCAAATATACTGAATAATATGTTTACGACAGAAAAATAGTAGACGTCCTAAAAAATAGTAGTATTTAGAGTATCTTTACTTTATTCGCTTACTTTACTTTTGGCTTTCTTATACGTATTTTCATTTTCTCTCGTAAAATTTGTTAACAAAACCAGAACGTCTTCTCAATTATAGAAAAAAATTTTTTCTTGAGATTGAAAGTTTTCATAGAAAAATGGTAATATCTGTACAAAATATTAAATAAGATTTCGCACATTAAGAACAATAACTCTTTGTGAATGTTGTTAAAATAAGTGTGTATTCTTTACCAAGGCGATGCAATTAGACAACTTATTTTTCTTTCTTTTAAATAAACTTATTTTATGAAATTTGAGTAGCTTGCATATTTGTATAGTATAATTGGTTATAGTTACTTCATAATTATGCCACGTGCTCTTACAAAATAACAACTAAATGATGAAATAAGAAATTTCTGCTGAAGTACACAAGACGCTCTTCTTCGATAATAACTTTAAAATCATTTTACTCATTATTTCGTAACAATATAATGTTACTATTGTTAATATTATTTAAACTCTCTATACTTCTATGACAAATTCCCGCAGCGTAATAAAAAAACGAAAAGCTTTTTTGAGAGAACGATAGTTATCGTACACTACATGTATTGGATAACTTACCCTATTGCATATGTATTTTTTCATGTTTGGTAAACTTGATTTCGCAGATTCAGAAAACATAAAAAATGTATCCTTTCAGTAATTAGGCACACCTACAGCCTACACCATTAAACTGATTGGTACACTAATTTCAATATAAGTATGTTGGAAGCAATTTTTACATGTTTTTCAGGAATTCTTTATTCATTGATTATTTTTAGAGATTTAATACTTTTTATATGCAAAAATCGATTTTTTAGAATTAGCCACGACCAGAGCCTGCACTATTAAACTGCTTAGTATCAACATTTTATAACAATTCTGTGGGATGAAATCCTCGACAGGTTGTTCAGGAAATTTTAATTCATCAATTATATCTCGATATTTTGACAATTATATGAAGAAATTGACCTTTTTGTAATTATTCACTCCAATATGAAATTTTCGATAGGTTATTCAGGAACTTTTGATTCATCAATTATTTTTCGATATTTTGTGCATTTTATGAAAGAATTTTTTGTTGAATTAAGATATCTTTTATAATTATTTGGTAAATTTGTATTTCATAAACTATGTTGATTGTACTGTAATTGTTTCATTCAGCCACTTTTCTGAATTTTGTAGTACACCAAACTGTCGCTTTCAGTCAAGTGTCGGGGGTTGCCATCAAATGCCCTAAGTTGACACGCTGGGGCTTACCAAAATGTATGCAACCCCGCATACACTCCCATATAAATAGCATTAGCGTGTAAGACGGGTTGCATACTTTTTGGCAAGCCCTAGCGTGTCCACCCTGCATATAATGTCGCAACCACTCTCGCCTTGCTCCCCTGAGAAACTGCCTGAGCCAGCAGCTCTAGGAAGACTGAGAACGGGGTGACTGAAAGCGAGAGTTTGGTGTAAAGTGTTTAGAAAAAAAAGGTAGTCTTACTTTTATAGATCGTACTTCAGCCGTTATCGGGGAATCTTCGTGTAATTTTCTTTTGTTCAATAACTTAAACATTAATGAAATTGTTGATTGTTTCACACTTCTTTAAATATAATGATATTTTATTTTTGGACTAGAAAGAAAGTTTTGCCAAAGGTTTCAAACCATTTACTCCAAAATTTGAAAAAGTCATCAAAGTAAACAAGTACCGATTGTCAACTAACGGTTTTTCACTTGGCGCAATCTGTTGGTTCATAGAAGGGTTTGGTGAGATTAAAAGTATTTCCATATTAGCGCGTTAAAGAAACTGTCTAGTTTCTGGATTTGGAATAAATGAAATAAAATAAGTATAAAACGAAAAGACTAAAAAACAATATAAACACTAACCTTTGGGCAGTGCGTCAACACTATGTTGGAAGTTGCCAAGCCGCAGTGGATGATGATCAATTGGCGTAGGAGAAGCTTCCCTAACGCAACCCATTAGGCTAAGAGCACCTCCGACGCTACCTCCGCTCGTACCTCCACTGGTAGCGGTCGTCATTCCGGTCGTCTGAAACATGTCGAAAATCCAGGATCCAAAATACGATTCTCTGACTCTCCTTATCCAACCAGCGAGAAGCGAGTTCTCCATGCTGTTCCATCCCTTTCCCTTCTTCCATCCTTCCATT
This sequence comes from Belonocnema kinseyi, assembly GCF_010883055.1. NCBI lineage: Eukaryota > Metazoa > Arthropoda > Insecta > Hymenoptera > Cynipidae > Belonocnema > Belonocnema kinseyi. Next base: position 78,545,900 of record NC_046663.1, read on the forward strand.
CCCTTAAGTTCTAAATTAATCTTACAATTAATCACAACCACAAATTAGGGAAGAGCACTCAATATTCAGTGACAATGAGAACTTCACTGGAAACCACATTCCCGAAACTGCTCGACGCGCTTATCGATCCGCACCCTGACCTTAGTTTCTACTCGCGAGTTGCTCCTCGAAAGAGACGATTCAGACTAGAAGGTTGCTGGAGAATTGCGGCAGATCAGGCAATTGAATAGGGCAAAACAGGGGGAAGAGATAAAGCGATAGAAACGGGGAAAACGAGGAAACAAGAGGGAAGAACCAAGGTGAAGAGGGAGGAAAAGATCTTGTCCGATTGCCAAGATTGTATGTAAAATCGATTTTAATTCTTTGGACCTGGATGATTCTGCGGCTAATCAAGGTCAAAGGGTATCAGTCAGCTGACCGTTTGTTTTCCCAGGATGAACTGGACCCGGACATTGATCGAGCGGGTCAATCCAGGAACTGTGTTCTGAATGATGCTCTAAACAGATGGCATATTATGTTCGCAATGGGTCAGGAGATGGTTTCCATGGTTACTGCAGAGGGTGGTTGCAGCATCCATCGATTGCACCCTCTTTCCCGTGCAGCCTTGACCTTGGCACAGCTGACTGCGAAGACAACACGCTCGCGCAATTACCTCGAGCATCCCTGTTCCCGCGAGTAAGAATTAA
>NC_046663.1:78546685-78564369 GCF_010883055.1 Belonocnema kinseyi
TTTGAGCAGGAGAAGGATGTATCGACAAAACAATGGTAAAGCATTCAAGTTCGTGATGCCATGTCATCGTGTGGGAGGAATAACTAGATTATGATGAGATTGAAGTGTCAGTTTTGTAGACGCTTTCCATTCATTGTTCCTGAGTTATACTACAGTAATCCATCATTAGGAGATATTTGTTCTAATGATTCAACAATGACACAGCGTGGTTACAGAGAAGAAACACAAAGAAATATTCAGAGCTTGAAGCATTTAACACTACATATATTGAAATAAGCATTCAACACTGAACCTATTGGCGATAAAAAGATGAATTGCTTAATTCTTTTCGAAAATAGGTGACGAATAGGCGAACGCAAAAAATTATGCATAAGTCAAATAAACATGAAGGAAGCTGCCTTTTTCCTATGCTAAATCCATGGGTTTAAATAATGTTCCCGGAGATTTAAATATTGAAATTAAAAGTCTTAAAACTGAATTAATAATATAAAGTACGTATTCAAACAAGAACACCTAAATTCACAAATTTAATGCACAAAATTCTACATTTGAATTTAAAAAAGCTAAAAATTGAAAATGAAAAGTTAAAGACTCTTGAATTTCAAATTATTAAACTTGCAAAAATATGATATATCTATAAAAGGTTTTAAACAAGAATTATTAAATTTTTAACACTATAGATTTGGAATGATCTAATTTATCATGTTTCTAGTAAAAATGTTTAATTTTGAATCGTTTGAATAAAAACTCCCTTACCTATTAGGGCCTTAATTTCTTAAATATAAATGTTTCAAAAATTTGAATTTTATCTAATAAGTTTTGAATATATTTTGAAATAAAAATGTTACAATGGCAATCCTTTCAATTTTAACTATATTCTGAAGGTAATCGCTTCTGGTAGAAAAATTAATTATGATAGTGCACACATTTGGGCAAAATGGAAAAGTTTTACATATTGACTTTGAAATAAAACCATTTTATTCCGTTTCATAGCTCGATAAAAATTCTTCCTGTTGTGTTATTCATCGTGAAAAATATTGTACTTCAAGTGTAAAGAACAAATTAGTTTTTATATTCAAATAAATTCAAATACGTTATTTTTAAAAGTGACATACTTTAGCATAGTTTTCCCTATTCTTTACTTAAGTAATTTATTCAATTTGAACGATTGTTAGACTCCAACCCATCTATTATTATCTTTCTACTTCTCAGACCTAGAGAAATGATATAAACTTCAGTTCGAAAACTTTATTTACGGAGCTTTGCTTATGCATTGTTATATTTTGTACAACTTGTTATTACTAGTATAGTAGTCACCGCTGAATGCATGCCACGCCACGCAATCCTATAAGTCTTCCCACGTAGTAGATGTCAAAACTTCAAATACATGACGCGACAAGCAATTAATTTAGGTAAACAAAGATTACACAATAGAGTATACTACTATAGCTTCCCGTGTGGAAATAGTCCGGGTTAGCCCTGACACAACAAGGTTTCTGGTCGGGAACTGACCAGGCTATGTTTATTTTTTAAGAGCCTAGCCGTGCGCTGTACGCACACTTGCTAGGCAAAATTTATGTTAAAATCCCAGTCGGGGGCTGAATGGGCTCTGATCGGGCAAATCTTATGATCGAATGCTCAGACGGTAGCTGGCCGGGCACTGATTGGCAGTAATAAAACTGTTAAACTTTGTTTGTAACTTAATTACTTTTTCTGATTTGATTAAGAAACGGATGTTTATACCCGTATGGATGTTCCACGCGCGGAAATATATTGAGTGAATATCTTTTAAACACCATAAATTTTAAGGTTTCATGAGTTCAGACTTACAAACAATGAATTTTGTGACAAAAATTCGATGACACTTTTTTAAAATTTGAACTGTTTTTTTTTTAAGGAGAAAATTCTAAGTTCCATCTTTCTGAAAAATTGCAAATGTTCAGAAACATTCACATTCAACATTCAAGTTTAAATTTCTGAGTTCCGTCGTTAAAAATTTTTAATGTTCATAAAAAATGACATTTCCTGTCATTTTAAAAAGTTTTAAAATAGTCTGCAACGGGTAAAAACAAAATATCACGCGAAGAAAAATTGTAATCGATTTAAATTATTTATTTAAAAAGTATTTCATTGATATTCCTGTTAAAAGTTCGTGTATTTTATATTTACGCAACGTCGCATACTAATAAATAATTAGAAAAAGAGAACTTTTTCTATTTTTACGAACATTTTCAAAATTTTCAAAAGTATTTAACTTCACTAATCTTCATCGAATTTGTAAAGGTTATTTTGGTAATTTGCAAGTCTTCTAACCATCTATAAGAAACTTTGACAAAAATTCTGAAATAAAAATTTTTTATTCATATTTTGAAAAGCTCTAAATTTTTTAATTTATAGTTGGAAAGTCTGACTTGATGACAGATCTGTCAAAAGTTAGAGTGACTACAACATTCATGTAACCATACATACAGACAGACAGACAGATACCGACAAAATTGTATGATTTTCGGATTCTGTGAGTACCGAAACGTAAAGATCCGTTAAAAACCAGATATCGAAGATTATATTACACTCTCATGAATGGGAATGTAAAACGTTGAAAGTCAGTAATATGGAGTTAAATGTAACTAGAAATGACTACTACTGTCGTATGTTTATTTCCATTCTTTTCAAAAGGAACTAGAACACCAGAAAATTATAAATTTAAATAATTTAATTTTTAATATTGCCGACTCCGCAGCCCAATATACATGAATTTTTAACAAAAAATGTAAACTTACAAGCCACGGAATATCTAAGTTTACAGTTAGAAAAAATAATTAAATTTTGCTAACAAAATATTTCAATTTTTAACCGAAGAAATAAATTTCCAACTAAAATAATTAATTTTCAACCAAAAACAAACATCTTTAAAAAAATCTGAATTCTCAACTAAACAGATTATTAATTGTCAATCAAACAGTTGTATTTTGAGCCAAAAACGGTGAAATCTTAACAATCAAAAAGATTAATTATCACTAAAAAGTTAATTTTTGATCAAGAAACCTAAATTTTTAACTAAAGAGTAGTTAAATTTGCAACCGAAAAAGATTAATTTCCTATCAAAAGATACATTTTAAGTAAAAGAGTTAAGTTTTTATTTTAAATGATAGAATTTTTTTAAAAAATGTTGGCTTTTAATCCCGAGAAGATACATTTGCAACAATAAAGTTGATTTCTAACCTAGTAAGATGATTTATCAACCAAATAGCTGAATTTTCAATGAAAAAAGACTTAATTTTCAACCAAAAATAACTGGATTTTTTATTGGGTTCAATTAATTTAGTTCGCATTTAAAGAAAAAACAAGAAAGGGGGAAAAGAATCTTAAAAATAGGGGGAAAATCTGAAATCTTAAAAAGGACGGGAGGGGGGGGGGTGTAGAGAGGATAGTGTGAAACCTGATATTAAATAGCATTTTCATAATATGGATTACTATAGAAATCGTACATAGACTTTAATTAAATTTTATGTATTGTTGTGATAAAATCTGAAATTAGATGGATTAAAGTGGCTAAATTGGCCTTGTTACTTGATAAAAAGTGACTACAAGTGACGTAATTAATGAACGCTCAGTTTACGAAATATATAAAAATCATCTTTTGGATTAACTGTGTCAAACTACTTTAACGTTACTTTTGCTTTCTCTAAAAAGAAGGATTGCACAAGCCAAGAACAATTTAAATATAATGATCTATATTGTCAAGATAATTTAAAATCTTAACGCCTTTTATTGATTCTGACTGTGAACCAAAGTGCTCGTTGCTGTCATAAAACTGTGCCACAGCTGATTTCAAGACGAAAGACAACTTCTAGTCGACAAGTATCAACGATTATCGATAAAATGCGCCTACTTTCGAAGGAGCAATTTTCTCAGTTATACGTCGGTTATCAGTTGATCATTATCGTCAGCGACGCCGCTTGGACAATTTTCCGCTCATGGCAAAAGTCAAGATCAGGGTTCGAAAAAATCGTGGAAAACCAGTTAGATTTTTAAATTGCACAATAATTTTCAAGCATCAGTAAGTGCGTTGTCCTTTACACATCCAGGTTATCATTGTATTATACCAAATGACAATGACATACTTTCTTTATAACTTGCGTATATCGATTACAGAGATATTTTAAAATCGGATTATATACGTATAAAATGTTTCAAGAGAGACTTTCTCACCTTACAAGGAGACCGACATCGTAAATGGAATCCACGTATTCCGAAAATCTGGAACAGAGAAAAAAATAAATTAATTTAGAAGTTAAAGCTTTATTTTATGTTAAAGATACATTGAATGCCTACAATTATAACCTTCTTCTGAAAATTATAACCAAAAGTGGTAACAAGTCGAGCAGCACTATATCCCTGGCAGACCAGAGAGTGCAAATATTGATGAATTTTAAAAGTATTATTTCGAGAGTGAAGACGATAGCTTAAGGGGGGAGCCTGCTTTGGAGGCTTCAAAAAATCGATTTTTTTTTGCATAAATGTCTTCCTAAACTATCCAAGAATGTGTCCATAAAATTTTAGAAGCATCCTCGAAATATTTTTGGAGTGTACAAAAGGAATAGTGAGTAAGCGTCGAGCAGGTATACGATCGGCCGGGTCGCTAGGAGCGCGCGCAGAGTCGGCTTGAGCCAAGCTATACTAGCATTTGAGTTCAGTTTTGTTTTGTGTTTCGGTACGTGAACATCTTGCAATTATATGGACCAGGAATCGCCGATTAGCATACTTATGTGGTAAGTGGAATAAAATTACGATTTTTTATATACGAAAACTTTGATACGCGATTTCTCGGTTTTCCATTTTCACGATTTTTCCTAATTGGCGGGAAAGATAGGGAAAAAACTAAACGTCCTATCGCAACGAGACAAAATGAATTGTATTCAGTATAAAATTTTCTTCAAGTTGAACCTAAAAAAACTTCAGAAAGTTGAGATTAACCCACTTTTTAAACAATCTAGTGAAATTTTTTTTTCATCTGGCGAGAAATTATTCAATTTTTCACTTATTATTGAATTTTCTTGGTTTAACTAGAAGCTACACTATTGAAGAATAACATTTTTTTCTGATTTTTTGTTTCAGGTGGAAATTGCGATCTGCATTTGTCCCGCCGCACGACAAGTGCATAGTGGAGGCGCCTCGGCCAAATGCTTGTACTAGGCATAATATGATCTGTATTTGAATGAAAAAATTTGAAAAGACTGTTGAAATATTTTATAATAAACCCTGGAAGTTTCATTTCAATCGGATATTTCATTCTTTCCCAAAAAATTCTCGAAAAAATCGATTTTTTGAAGCCTCTAAAGCAGGCTCCTCCCTTAACAACTAATAAATGCATCCGCATCTAGTACAACGGCTCGCATCCAGTTTTGACCGAGACGTGAGCTGCTTAACTTCGGTAATCGAACTTTTTACGTGTCGAACGGACAGAAAGTAAAAACCTGGAAGACTTCCAAATTTTATCGTAAACGCTTCAAATATAACAACTTTAAAATTAAAGAGGATAGTGACAAATTGTAAGCGTATAGAATTAAATAACTTAAAGTAATTAATTTATTATTGTATAATTGAAAAATATTTTGAACTAAAGGAGCTCAAATTTTTATAATTTAATATTGGTTCATGGAGATAGGCGAACCTGCCATAACAGATTTTTCAATCGAAATTGGTGTAATATATTCCTTTATGTATAAAAAAAGTTCTACATGTAAAATGGTTCAATAAAAAATGTCATCTTGGGCTCATTTTGAATGAAAATACAAATACGCATCTATTTCATTTGGACTTTTTAAAATCTAGAAGTCCCTTAAAAAATCACACACATTTTTTTGGAGAGCACAAAAAATGAAAAAAACAGATATTGTTTTTTACTATAAAAAATAAATTTTCTGTTTTTTTGAACAAAGCTTAGGCTGGGTAATATTCGTTGACTGGAAGTGTATCTAAAAAATCCAGCTATTCGCACCGTAATTTTGGTGAAAATAGCCCCCTACACTTCACCTTGGAATTCGTACGGTAAAAATTCAGCAATTTGTACATAAATTTGGAGCATGTAACGATGGCCTTTCGAAAAATCTGAATAATCTGGAAATAATGGACATTTTTGTTATTTCTTGGGCTCAATTTCAATGTAATGTCGACAATTATTTGCACAATTATTTGACACAATGATTGTACTCACCACATAATTCAAAAAAATAAAAAAGAATAATATTTTTATAAATATTGTTAACAATGATTAAAATACGACAATGCAGTGGACATTACCGAAGGATCGGTACATGCTACCGATCCTCTTGGTTTGCTGAGCTCTTAGCAACGCAACCTATCCGCGCGGACCACCGCGTGAAATCACGGCGCTATCGGCAACGGATGGATTGCATCACCTAAAAAACATTCCTTTTCGACATTTCTGTGACAGTCGTCACATTACTCCATATTCCCACTTAGCAAGGAAGAAGTTTTATAAAAAAATAACACAATTTTGGATGGCACAACTTATTCACAAATCGCAAGTTTATGGGAGTAAGACGTGTTTGTGTTCCGTTACTATTTCAGCTTACGTATATGGATATGAGGCAAATGCGAGATCTTTTGTTTTGTGGTGCGATGGAATGGGCGCGTATTCAGAAGTCGTTCCCGTGGTCGCCACCTCTCAGTTACAAATGGATTTCGAGATTATTTTACACATCGCAACTCGTGTACTAGTAGTGGTTAAAATAATTGACTTGCGTGCTTAGGTTTGTGCGTTCGAATCCCCCTCCCCCCATTGCGTGCGCAATTTTAATTGTATTATAAGCGTTTTAACTTGAAAATATAGATTAATTATAATTATATTCGGAAATACATATATATGAGAATTAACTGTGCGCTTATTTATTAATTATTTTTTAGTAATACTTTTTCACAATTTATAGTGCTGTCTAAACTATAGTTTACACCGTTAACACAACTTAGATCTCTTTATATTATTTGTTAAAGTGACATGATAATTCGTAATTGCAGCATCGAAGAACTGTGCAGAATAGCGACTAGGTCGGTAAAATCTGCTGAACCGTAGATCAGCACCACTTGACAATTGGTACTGGTAACCACCAATGATAGTCATATTTTGTTACCTATATAATTGTAACGTTTACTGAACTGTCGCGGTGTTCATATACGTACATGGAAGATCAGTAGATTTAACTTGGTTTTCAGTAAACATAGGGTTCTTTTTTCTACGTGTAAGTATTATTAAATAAGTATTATATTATTTTTCATTTTGTGACTTTTTGCACCAACTTTTACCCTAGGGCAGAATCTGAGGAAAAAATCTAAAAAACCTTAAGAATTTAAAAAATACTATGGACTTACCTTTAAAATGATCGCAAGAACTTATAAATATACCCCGCAGCAAATGTACACGAAATGCCTTTCGGTCGATTTTGATTAAACTACGTAAAATTGTAGTTCTCAATGTCTAGATCAAAAGTGTTGGAGGGCACAAAGTCCGAAAGTGGACAGTTTTCGAGTTACAGAGGGTTAGACATCCAACCCTTTTAAGAAACATTACCAAATATCTCGAAAACTGCAGCTCTGCGAAAAAAATGTTCCCTATGCAAGTTATTGGGCTCTAACGGGAAAATGCAAAGAAAGTCGTGGCCTTAAGACACAGGTCATTTTTCAAGGTCATTCAATGTGAACTTGTCATTTATTGCTAATATTCAGCCAATCAATATGAGATATAAAGAGGTAATCAATGTAGAACCCATAAAGGCGCGATGCGCATGCGCTCGAACGGTTTTAACATCTGAATGTGTTTCAGTTTAACATAAAAATATTTTTACGCCTAAAATCTCAAAAAGATGTTAAATGTTTGGTATGAATATCTGCGTATTAGGTGCTACAATCTTACCCTTTGAACATCTACATTTGAACATGCATTTTTCTCCGTGCGCTCTACCAAGGAGCTGTCGCCACTTCCAAATAGTTTTGCATCAGCTCGATGACCTTCTCGAAAATTGTTAAAAATTTCAATTGCTTATTTTTCTCTGAAAACCTCTGGCACGTAACTTTCATTAAGGAGAGTATCAATCAAACAAAAAAAGCTTACCTAAAGCTCCCCTTCTTAAATCATTCAATTTTATTTGTAAATATTAGTGTTGACATGTTTTCATAATACATTTGTAATTATATACAAATTATTGGTGAGATTACAGAACACGGGCATCAACCTTTTTTTGTCTGAAAAAAGTTTTGTTTGGCAACAAACTATTAGAATCTTCAATTGAACGATAAATGAAGCGATATGACCAAGCTAAAGTTTACAGTAATTTTTACTTTTGTTACTACGACGTCTCAAATATGGGTCTGTCACGATATCAAAATGATCGCAAACAATAATTCATATCAGGCAATAATTAATTATATCAATTTTATGTCTTATCTTATCCTTTCAAATTTTATTACGAACTATTTATAGATTTATAACTTAAATAGTCAATTAATAACTCGAAAATAATCGATATCGATTAATTATTTAAAAATATTAGATCTGTTTTACTAAAATACTGGGATATTTTCCATCCCTATCTATTGCATATGCAGGATCAGTATGCTGGATAGCCACCGTACGCATCTAATGCCAGCTAACTGCTACACTGTCAGAAAAATCTGTACGGGGTTTAATATACATGTGTGTGAAGCAAATATGCACTACCGCTACTGAAATGTAACATGCATTGGTTTAGTGAATTTGATATACATGTGCATTACATTTAATATACAGGTCAGTATAGCAATGGGCGTGAAAACTCAACGTGCTTTAATTTCTTTAAATCTTGTCAAATATTCTCAATTAAACTCATAATCTAGAATTTGTCGACTGAATTATTATTTATTATGAAAGTGCAATGTACGGGTAAAACTTTTTCCTAATTTCGCTCTGAGTAGTCAAAATTTAAGGCGAAGACAGTTAATTGTAGGTTAGGTCTTTATTTATTTGCTTAATTGAACTTTTTGACTGGAAATCCAATTGTATTTCTGGTTAACAGGAAGAAGGTCTCATGTTTTATTATTTGCAATCGAAAATCACTGCTAAACTTATTTTGAATGTGTGAAAAATGGAATTATCTGATTTTTCTTGTAAGTGATTAACATGAATGTATATGAAATTTAATATAGTCGCTCTTAATAGCGATTTCATATGCTTGATATATTAATTTTAATACACATGGGTATATTATATTTAATATTATTTTTAACAGTGTAGTTAGTAGCTACACTTATCTAAGGTGGTTCGGCTTAAAATATTACTAGGATGCGGAGAACAACCATCCAGCATGCCGAGGCTAAGCAGAATATGCAGACGCCAGCTATCCTTTTTTTCATTGTAGTTATTTTTATTTTATTTATAAAAAATCTTTGACAGAAATTAAATACAGTGAAACCCTTCAATAGCCCTTCCGAGAATTGACGCCAAGCCACAGGTAGGTGTAACAGGAGCTGCGCGGGGTCTGCGGCTGTCACTCAGGCGAGCACTCACGCGTGAACAAACGTTCTAAATATGTTCAAATTAATTACATCTTGCAACATTACATACGTTACATGACGGCGTGTCGTATGCATTTCAGGGAGTAAGTGGTTATAATGTGGTTTTGTACTTTACTTTGATTGACCAGAAAATATTAACTTATAGTTGAAAATGGTTGGAGTAATTTTTCTGCTTTACAATCTCCAGAAATAGTTGCATTTACAGCAAAAAAATTAAATTTTCCAACAAATAATAGAATTTTTAGCCGAACAAAATGAATTCCTAACCAAAAATTGAATAGCCACCTTTTCACTTGCCTTTTATACTGCCAGGCCACTTTTTCTTTTAGGACTGCACCACTGAATAAATGGCACCCCTAAATATGGGGCAGTATATGGGGCAAGCCGGAGGAAATGCAACACACATGAATTAAATAAATATCAAATAATGACATGGTTAAAAAGAGGGATTTTAAATCGCTGACAATGTGAGCTTCGCTTTAAAAAAATACACACATCAAAATCACATTTCAATCATAATTAATACGGTATTTAGGTCAAAGCGCACCAACATACCCCAGTCTCCCCTAATATGGACGATGATTTAATATTGAATAGTAGCGAATGCCTTCTGAACGATTAACACAGGAATTTTTTCATCACTGATTGAGCGGAATACCAGTGATAATTGCGAGGCCTATGGGAAACATTCTCAATCTCAGCAGAATCTAAGATTCGACCCTGAAGCCAGACTTCCGTAACGGATTGAATAGGAACAGTCTAGTGTTCTTCACATTGTCGTGCCCTCGCGGGACATTGAAAGCAGAAAAAGTTTACCAGGTTTGCCACGCCCGAGACGTGCATCAAGCTTAAAGTTGCTATTTATAAAGAGTGAACGAACGCTGAGGCATCAGCCACCGATGAATAAACCAGGAGGAAAATACGAATCATACACAAAACTGGAATTTTTGCTGAAAAAGGTTTATATCAAAATATGCAATTAATGGAATCATTTTCCAAACATTAGTATAAAGCATAAAAAAATTCAGTTATATTTATTTATTTCTACCAATTACCTAAATCATTACTTATACATTTTGTTCTAAATGCGTGAAAATTCATTCGATTCTTCACCATCTTTTGTACTGTTTTTCCTAGTGAATAATTTGATGATAATAATTTCACAGAATAGTAATTTAAAGTTAAGGATAATTATGTAAAATTGAATGCTAGAACTCAAGTTGAATTTTGTTTTATGACATGTATATGAGTGAACGAAATAAATTGAATAACAGCAGAAGCATGGTCAAAAATTATGATGCTCATCAGTAAATAAGAAAAGTGTTGAACCCTTTCACAGAAATTATTAAACCTGTGGTTGAGTAAAAATAAGGAGAAAACAAGAACATGTTGCTGTTAAATGAAGAGGAATTATCTTCAGGTTCATTATGTACGTGTTTCTTTAATAAAAACATTTTTAAGGTGTCAATTCAAGGTCTTTTCCAGGTTTTCCAAATCAATAAGTCACGTTTTTCAAGGATTTTCTCTTTATCAATCAAATATCCAAATAACTGTTTTCTACGCAAAAAAAGAAAGTTTGCAGTATTTGTTGCCCGAAAATATGTGTACTGTTGCATTTTATTAAACAGGTACTGACTAGTATTACTTATATTATGTACCTTAGTGATCGAAATGATTAAGAAATTATTGACTTCTTAGAAATATTAAAATTACTATACTTTAAAGGTTATTTTAGAATTTGATAATATTTTTTCTATAGTTAATTAAGCTCAACTGGTGATGTCGAACTACAAAATAGCAAATCACTAAAAAATGTATGAAATTAATTTTGAAATCTTTATGAAATCATTGTGAAGTCTTTCAAATCTTTGAAATCTTTTTAAATCTTACCGACATAATTGTGAAATATTTTGAAATTTTCAAGAATATATCGAAGCATTTTGTAACCGTTTGAAATCTTTGAAATCGTATGTACAACGCCTTCGTGAAATCTTTTGAATCTTTACAGTATCTTTAGAAGTCCTTGAAATGTTTCTGAGATCTTTGAAATACCGCTGAAATTTTGTGCAACCTTTCAAATCTTTGCGAAATAGTTCAATTCTAAATCTGTTGAAATATATTAGAAATCCTGTGAAGTTCCTTGAAATTATTTAAAATATTTTGAAATCCTTTGAAATCCTAAAATTAAATTAAAATCGAGAATTTCAACTAATAATTTTGATAATTTGTAAGTTGAATATCCCAAAAAAGTATACTTTAAAAATCTTTACTGCAGTTTAAATATGAAAATATCAAACGATTAGGATAAATACTAAAAGAATAAAGGATGTAAATTAATCTTCCGATTTTAATAAAATAAATGTTTTACAAGCGAAGAGTAAAAAATCAAATTTAAGGTTGTTCTCATGAAAAATTCAAGAAGAATTCTAGGTTTCTGAGGTCATTGTTATATCGTCATTCAGAAAACGAACAGCTTGCTCAACAAGTGCACATGCTTCAAGACTTATTCCGCGCACCAGAACTCGAGGAAGTGTGCCTATTCTCTAAAAAAATTCGAACGATACGGGCTTTTGAAATCCAGACCTGCTGTAAAATTACTCGTTTTATGAAGTGCAGAAATTTAAAAAAAAAGCAAAAGGATTTTAAAACAATGATGCTTACACGGAAACTCGGTTGGGTGAGTTTAGTCCTCGTCTAGAATTTTCATTCGTCCGCATTTTTGTAAAAAAAACTCGATTAAAAACAAGTTGCTCTCCAAAACGAGGTACGATATTGCTTCATTACTTTTCTAACGAGTAAAGCTAGAAACGTGCGAAATCTTTTCCCGTTAAAAAATCCACTTTCCTTGTTTAAATCAAGCAAAAGCCTCTTCCACGTATTCACACAAGATTATGCGCTCTGAAAATTTTTCTAATTGTAAGTACTTGCTACACACGCAAAAAAATAATTGAATTCAAAACAAAATTGTCACGAATACAGACGATACAATATTTTCTTGACCCAGGATCATTTTTTTGTCGCCCGAAAATGATTTTCATTGAAGATAATAGTGTGTCTTCATGAAAGAAAATAGAATTTCTTCATATTGAAGAACGTATACATTTCCTTGAGGCAAGACAAATGTTGTTGGATAAAAGAAATATTGTACTGTCTGTATTCGTAACAATATATTTTTTAAATCAATAAAGTACTCAAAGTTAATTTCTTTTAAATTTAAAACTCTTAAAATTCAGTACAGTATTGAACATAACAAGTTTCCCCCTTTTCATCTGAATGTTATAAATACCAAATTTGCCCCCCCCCCCGAACATTCGATACAAATTTCGAAAGTAAAAGTTTGCATCTTACAATTTAAAAAATCAATTATAACCAAAAGCTCCATCCTTCCAACTCAATAAAAATGTTCAAAACAAAAAAGGGCCTCTTCCGGTTTAGAAAAACTGGGACACCAAAATTTCTTCTCGTACAACTCTCGATGAAAATCTTAAAAATATAAAACGTCTCTACACCACTTAAAGAAAATACATAAAATTTCCTCAAATGAAACTCAATTAAAATGTTAAAAATTACTAATTTTACCGCCTTGAGCCTAATAAAAATCTGAAAAATAAAAAAGTTCCTTTTTCAATTCGGAAAAAACTTAAATACCAAAATTTTACCCTTTTTTGTTAATTAGAATTGTGTAATTCAAACGTTACTTTGTGAGCTATGCTCACTGAATTTCTGCGAACTTACATATTAAATAAAACATACATATTTCAGTTACATATAACATTTGTTTTAATTGAACATTTAAAGTGGTAACGTTTAAAGTTTAAATTTAGAACTATGAAATTGTAACGATTTAAGGTTTTTTATTGCAAATAATTCAGTTTAAAATTGTTTAGTTTTGAATATTTAATTTCTAATTGCTCATTTTAAACGAACAGTTGAATATTGCTAGATATTCATGTAACAGTCTTTTTAAATTCTCATCCTAATGAGAAGGTATTGGTTTTATTTAAAATTTCACTTTAGTAGTCTGTAGGCACGATAACTTTCGAAAAATTTATCATATTGGATTCGTTTATTCATAGTACGCAGAAACTCAAGGAATTTATCCTTATGACTTTTTTCTATAAAAAGAAAATTATCAGAGTTAAAGCATTTTCAAAATCCACAAAAACAAACTAAAATGAACATTTTAAGCCAAAGAACGCATAATTTGAAAAAGTCAAGAAAAGAAAAACGTTGGTTTTTGAAGGCCCTATAAGATTATCACAACTTTTTTAATTTGGTCGAAGAGTTGAAAATTCCAAATTTGGTCGTACCAAAAATAATATAAAATTCAAAGATTCAAGTTTTTGTCAAACTATGCAAGATACGAAAAAAATGAATAAGCTGAAATTGCGCGCCCTAGAAAGGCCTACACGATTATAATGAATCACTTTTTGATAGAACGCGTAGTTTTTGTTTTAGTCGTAAAAAAACAACATTAAAAATAAAAAAATAAAATTGGTTGGACTAACGACACAAGCTACGAAAATAAAATGAAACAAAACTTGTTTATCCAAAAAATAGCTTAATTTTTGATAGGAACCGTAGTTTTTGCTTTAGTCATAAAAAATTTATTTTATTTGATATAAACGTGTTGTGCATAATGTGGAAAAGTTGACATTTTGAACAAAATCGAGTGCGAAGCACGAGATACGTGATGATAATGTGTTTGTTAAAGCCGAAAGAGCTTTAACAAAAGAGAGTTCACAATCACAAAATTACAGTTGTCGGTCCGTTGATCTTTGACTTTAAAAGGTCTGTGCACGAATGCGGGAGAAATGCAAAGACTGAACGCGGAGTGTGATTGCCATCAGTCGAGTGCCGCAGGTGCGCTCAAACTCTCGAGCTGAGTTCTTTTAACAAAAGAGAATTCACAATCACAAAATTACACTGGTGGATATTTTGAGTCTTAATTTTAAAGGGTTTGCGCAGGAATGTGCGAAAATATAAAGACCGAGCGCGAAGTGCGAGGTAAATAGACAATCGAGCGCGAAGCGCGAGAACCAACAATCGCGCGCCCTAGGAGCGCTCAGACTTGCGAGCCGCACGCACAAATTAAATGTCAAATCAAATGGGTTAACAATGGAATATTTTAGACTGAAACCTTATTTGAATAGGATTTGAAATTAATTAAAAGCATCCAATAATTACGAATCTATTAATTTTAGATTATTTCAATATCGAAAATAGTTCATAAAGTTACAATTGGACATTTATATTTTTTCTAAACACTAAGGCTTTCGAATTGAAACATCTGTATATTTTTTATTTTTTACAGTTTCAGAATCATTCTGTAATAGTAACTTGTGCCCCAAGGCAGCAAAGTAGTCTTTTTACAGTCGAGCGTGAGTTTTTTTAACACGCGAGACCGTATAAAGACAGCTGCCTTCGCACACGATATTTTATGTAACAAGAGTGCGGTTTCCAAGCTTTCTCATGAAATTATGTCTCAGGTTTGAGGTTAGTTTAAAGGGACAAGTACCGCACTGAACAGTGCACGTGGGTCGAAGTAACAAATGCGCATGGGTGCGAATTTCCCGCGGTCGTCAAAGTACACTTTTACGGTCAGCCGCCGGTAAAATACAGTGCCACCGGCCAAGACCGACTACGCTGTTCCAAACCACGCCAAGAAATCGAGGAAACCATGCGTTACATAAAATCAATTAAGGTTCAGTTTTTAATAATAGAACTACAATTCAGTTTAAAAAATAATTTATTTATTTATATTTAGAGTTAATAAAGTTGGAATGTTTTTATACCCAATTTCAAAATTCAAACGCTTTTAATTTTTAATTGTTTAAGTCTTCAATAGAGTATTTTAACATTTATTACACTGGAAATTGTACGCTTCAAAATGAAGACCTAAAATTAAAATTTCTGAAGTAAAATATTTTAGAATTATGCATTGTAAACTGAAATTTAAACTTAAGCAACTTAAACTTAATATTAAAAAAACAAATTGAAAAAAAATTTATTTTTAATTGCATTGCATCATGTTTCAATTCAAGAGATTGATTTTCCTCCTGAAAATTTGTTTAATTTCCGATCAACAAAAGAATTTACTGTCATTTCCCGGTCTTAAGAAACATTCGATCCAGTGCCCATCATGTAATTCAATTAGTAAGAAAAATCTTCTCTACGAAAAAATTAGACAAAATACCACTAGTAAAGAAATAAATTCAATTTCATTTCCCCGTTTTCCCGGCCATTTCCAGTTTCTCGGTTCTGCGGCCTCCCTCAGTAATTGCGCATCTTGGAATCCTAAATGAGATTTGTTTTGATGTTCGTTGCGTGCACAGGAATAGAAAATTTGACTTGTTTTCTGTACAGTTACAGGAAATTTTTTGCTAGTTCTAAAAGACCCGTTTCCGATGCATGAAAGCGTATGATTTAGCGCGCTCGCTATTCTGACATTAGCATATTCGCCAAGTCTCTGGAAAGATGACTATCGAGGAGAAGGTCGACGATCTCTTGAACCTCATGGTGCACGGGCCAAGCTCCATCATGCCGAGTATCATAATTTAAAATGTACGCGAGGTACCCCCATAACATAAGTGCGTGACATCCGTTTGACATTTTCTTCGCACTCAGTGCCTTCTCCGCCGGAAACACCTTTTCAGATGAGAGAGAACAAAAATTCAGAGATGTAATTCAATTGCATTCACACTGCATTCTTGATATATCATCTTGAGAAAATTCCTTTCTGAACTAGTTTTTTTTTCTTGCAAGCAAATTAACATCGCATATGATATTAAAATAACAATTATTTTTTCTAGCGTTTTAAATCGTCTGGAGGCTAGAATGCAGGCCTACCCCTTTTTCCAGACACACGAGACGATTCATGTCCTACGAAGAACCTCAAGCACCTTTGAATCAACACCAACTATGGATTAATGCACTTCAGAGCCCGAAGCTTGTCCGTACTTTACATTGAGAGATTTTTCAAATTTTCCATTTTTTCAATATATTAAAACTAGGCATATTCAACCACAATTCTTGAAATGCATCTATATACATCTTTTCCTAATTGAATAACCTTAAGCGTAATACAATTAGAGCAATGAGTCAATTTTAGGTTCCTCTAATAATCCTCTTCAATTTGAAAATAGTAACAACCACACTAGGAATTTGTTTGAACACTCCAATATTTTATTTAAACTCAGATCCCACTTACCTACTCACATGAAATTGCATTTTGCATAAGAATCGTGGGTTGCAACTACATGAAAAGGTATACAACTTTGACGAAAAAGTACATCACATTTCAAAAGTCTTCTTCTTGTTCTCAACTACACATTATTTATTTGCTCCTCAGAACGAGATGAAAACTTGGAAACCGAAGAAGAGAGAAGGGTCTTATATTGACCAAATCAAATACAGCAGAAATAAATTATTCCTGTGAATTGTAGACATAATTATTTCTGGAGCCATTGTAAAAGAAGACGATTGAAGACAAAGTGGCAAATAAAGGTTCTTAAGAAAAGTGTGTGCATCTTTATTTATTCAGCTGCGTGGGCCGTTTGCATACAGGCCTGATGCCACTCTGACGGATTTTCTGTTGAATCCACCCAACTTCCCTTTGATGACTCATTGACTCCTACTACTATCTTTACTCCTATCGACTAATGCCGCATACTTGTCGGAGGAGGGCAAGATCTCTGTCACTCAGGCCAAGAGCAGTTGACCGTTCGAAGAGAACGACCCGGCATATAATACTCAATAAACACAATTAGCTAAATGAACGATTCAAATAAAAGAACAAATAGATCAGTGAAGGCTTTATAATCTGAAAATATTGATGCACGTCTCTGAAATAATTAATTGAAACAATCCAATTTTTCCGAGTAGAAAATTCATTGCAGCACTGACCCTGTATCAATGACATTCTCTTTTTCTTTAATATAATATAATACATATAGTAAAAATATAGTAGAAATATATGTAGAAAACTCAACAAAATGCATGTTGTAGAAGAAATAGTTCAACGATCATACCTAAAGACAACATAGACTCATAAATTACTGACAGCGTGTTGCTTACAGTTAAACTAGTTAAGAGAAGAATATAAAACATCAGTG
>NC_046663.1:78564469-78577978 GCF_010883055.1 Belonocnema kinseyi
CAAAATAATATATCTCAAACTGCTTGGTAAAATTTACATTCTAGTAAGGCTAAAAACATCAAATGAAACAAATGAAAGTTTCCAAATCCTCGGTGAAAAAATCTCCGGAACCTTCTCTCATCACAACAAATAAATCAAATACGTATATAATGAATCATAGGAAATCTCTGAAGTAATTTTCATTCTAAAATTGAGGCAAAAAATCAAAAGGCTGTCCGAACACAAGTAGTCAGTCAAATAGCTATCAAAGAATAGTTACATATTTGCAGTATTTCGCTCCAATAGACTATTCTTTTCATGGTAGAAATTTTACCACTGAATTAAAATTGCAGAATGTTTTAATAACAAGCATACCGGTAAAGGTACGAAATAGAAAAGAAGTAATAATGGATTATGAAGGCACCATAAGAATTCTTGAACGAGAAGCTTACAACTCGTCTTGAAATCAACTTCACAAAAGAATGTAGCTTGACAAGCTGGCAGTAGAATCACAAGCAGACGCAGCATCCCTTTGCGGAAAGATATCCTTCCCACATGGAATAACGCACACAGCCGACGATGAGTATGCCGCCTGTTCAAAATGCAGACTAAATACACAATCTCTCCGCTTTGTTACTTTATGGAGGAACAAAAAGCTTTGTCATGCCTCCTGTAACTTGAACGCAGCGAAAAGGCCATCAGCATATCCTTTAGTCTATCCTATAGACTACACACACTTTCATTAAGGTTTCGTATTAGTTTAAATTTCAGATCCACAGCGTAGGTTTTTAGTCACCTAAGTTAGTAGTCAACTAGACAAATAGACAATGAGACAACTAGATGATTATAGAAAGTTTCTTTAATCCAAGACGGATAAATAATGTTGCCTCTTCTTGCGCTCGATAACGAATAGAGATTCGCTGTGGTCGTTTCACAAGGTATTTGTATATACAGCTTGGAAAATGATGTTGCAAGCAGCATTGTGTGCAATTTTTTACTGAAGAATACTTGGGAATATGAGTCAAGAAATTCTGGGTTCCATCCCGCTCATAATCAGAACATTTCGATAACTTTGAATGTTTTCATTCTTGGAAGCAATATGCATTGTGTGTAAATTTTGAGAAAAAAAATCCGTATATAAAAAATTAAATCTTTAGTTGCGGCTTTATAATGTGAGATATAAAATAGGAATCTTTTACAAATAAACTTTTGAAATCTCATATGTGAAAACATGATATATCAGCACTTATATTGTTAGAAATTTCTGTCGGAATTTTCAGAAACGCGTGACTACAACTTTCGGCAGCAACTGTTTCTAAATATAAGTAAACAGGAACGGAAATATCAGAAACGACAGTAGTTACAAAACTAAGTCTCATGTTTTAGAAAATTCTGTTACAATTCAGGAATTTTTAGATGCAGTAGCTTAAAACATCAAGAAATTAAATCCTTTTTTCGATTAATTAGTTTTAAACTTAAATATGGAGTATATATTTTCCCAGACAATATAAATAATAGTAAGACAATATGAATAAAGTCAATGTAAATGTATTTGTATGTATCCATGTTACGATGAGACAGAAAAACTAGTAAGTGAAACTTGCAACAGAGACCATTTTTCGACACACATAAACCTGGTTCATATCGTCTTAAAATTTATTTATATTCTTTGGATAAATATAAACTGCATACGCAGTTAATAATTAATAAACCAAACTTTTTACACTAATTTTTCGTTTTTTACGGACTCAGCTTTTTACACCTATTTTTCATCAAATTCAAATACACGCACACAAGTTAAAGCAGACAGATTTGCCCTTCGTGAAGCGAGGAGTGCGCAACAGCAATACTGCGCACTCGTTTCTGTCATGAATTTTAGGAAACTATTTGTAATTCTCAGATACCGTTTCTGAACGCTAATACGAATTTAGTAAATTTACTATAAAATTTACTGAATTTCGTTTGCATGAACCTAATGTCGTACATTTCAGTAACATTATCAACTTATATGTTTCGAGATTTTTATAACATTTCTAGCAGTGTAGATAATTTAAAACTTTAAATTTTACTAAACATCAAATATTATGAATGAAAATTGAATCCGACATGAAGCAATACTAGAAAAATAACATTTACTATCTCAGATCTTATCATCACCAAGATTTTACAGCTTCATATATCTAGATATGAAATCTTAATTATATGCTTGTCCCACGACCCACATATTCTATAGTAACATATAGATTTTTTCCATGTTATTTGTAATTGGATGTATTAATCTAACTGCAGACAGTGAAAACTGAAGTATTGCTTAAATTCAATTTCGGGGTTTTAAGGAGTTACAACAAAACCGAGCACATCAAAATTTAAGAGAAACCTTTTTGAAAAATGACTTGCAAGAGAATGAAATTATTTTCTCCAAAGCTCATTATACTCATTTCTAAAGTGAAAAACACGAATGCGGAACCTTTTTCAATGGAACCGATAACAGTTATTATAACTCGATTGCATTCCTTATTGTTTCTTCGTTGTAAAGAAGACGTAATTAAATTTCACGGGGCTCAAGAAAAGTTTAAGTCACTAATGTCAATTTAAGTTTTAATCTTTCTGTTGGATTCAGCTGCTAGCAGGTGACTTCTTACCCCGAAACACCGTCTCAACTTATTGCGGAACATCAACCCAACACTTTCAGTAGTTCAATTTTAGGTACAAAAAGTAGTTTTTTCAAACACGGGATGTACTTGAAGTTACGAACGTTCATATGAACGAAATTAAATAATTATTTTTGTTTGGCCTAAATGATTTAGGAGGACAAAAAATTATATTTACAACAGGCACACCTAAAATGTTAAAAATTAGAAGTTTGATTTCAATAATTGAAAATATAAAAACGTCAAAAATCCTCTTTTTTTATCTCACGATTTATGGATTGAGTGAGAATGTTCGGCAAGACTCCTAAAGACCACCCTTACAATATGCACATCTAAAATGTTAAAAATGACCAGTTTGATTGTCGATATTTTAAAATATAAAAACGTTAAAAATCCACATTAATAATCCGAAGAATTATTTTCCGAAAAAAATTTTCGTGAAAAAAGACAAAAAAATAGGCATATTTGGAAGGTCATCACTCGTGACCTATTGTGGTCACGAATCTTTTCTTTTTTTAAACTTAAGCAGAATTAAGTCCTCTTGTATTCATTCTCTATGAACATTCTTCTGTGACAACCCGAAATGAGCTATTTACAAAAAACTGAACTCTGGGAATTTACCTGTAAATTCACCTCGAAATGGGTCACCTTTGGCAGGTGCGGACTCGCGATCTATTATAGTTAGGATAATGCTCTTTTTTGAGAATTACAGGTATTTCCGTCTATTTTAATTCCTCTGTTGACCATTTTTAGATCTGGCAAACAATAGATCCGAGCTATAGAGGAAGAAAAAAAACATGTGATTTTTGGCAAAAAATTGGAAAAAATCAGGTTTTTTGAAAGGCCGTATCTCTAAAACTATTGGTGATAAAACAGTGTTCTTTTTTAGTTTTACGCGGAATTGTATCTACTTTAATTATTATTAGAAAACTTTTACCTTTCAAATGCACAGGAAAACATCAATCCAATGGAGTGTGATATTTTGCACCTTTTCCCAAGAAAATTTCCGTGTTCCGGGACGAAATCCTGATCACAGAACCTTACCCCATATTATGCATGAATTACTTAAGAGAAAAAGAATGATTGCCCCAGAAATTACCATCTTCGCCCTATTTTCCGACCAGATTACTGGACTATAAACTAATTGATTAAAAGTTAAACTACTTCGTGAAAATTCATAATATTATTTGAGATGAAAATAATATTTATTTATGCTTGAAATATTAGAAAGTTAAAGCGTTTAAATTGGAATTTTATTTTAGTACCTAAATTAATTTTATTTAAGTGAATTTACTCCTTTATTTCAGTGAAAATTCACCTTATTTCCTTTTTTTTAAAGAGGATTTTTGTCTGCGTAGCGCTAAGCCTGTTATCTGTACAGAAATTAATTGAAAACTTGTAAAAATGGGGTAATATTTTGTAAAAATTCTCGATTCTAGGTGTTCTGAAGATTTTCCAAATTTAATGGGGGGGGGGGCGTACTGCGATCCCCCAACTTTAAACCAGTCTAAATTTTAATGAATTCCCCACATGAGAAACCCCAAATTTCGGAACATTCCGTGTAAGAAACGTGTAAGATGCTACAGGTCGAGACACGCTGCAGAGCGCAGCGAAATTCATGTATTGTACGTCAAGCGGCATGGAGCGCGGAATGTCAACACGAAAACATGCACAACTTTTGATGATATGCGAGTTCCCTAATTTTTTTTAACCAAAATCTTCGTAATTAAACAAGCTATCGTAATTAGTCAAGTAAAGCATTGAAATCAATTGAGCAGTGACAACGACTTTTATTCATTCATAAAAATTGTTGCTAATTTCATCAATATTTATGCAACAATGGTAAAATGATTTTTATTTTATAGAATGAACATATTTTACGAAACATGCAAAAAATGGTCGCGATAGTTTGTACGGATCGGGAGAAAACAATTAATTACGAGAACAATGCTAAAAAAGTTAAATAACAATAAAGACTCAAAAAATAAAAATTTTGAAAAAATATTTTAGGGCCATTTTATTTATATAAAACTCCAGCTTATCACACATTCCCGAAGAAAAATCTTAAACCATAAAAAAGTGGCCCACTTGAAAAATTTTGACACAAATGAAATTGAAGCTGTCGAAGCCAAGATGGGGACATATCGATAACCGTGTTCCACTTAATAGCAAGTGTAAATGAGCATCAAAAATCCAGCGTGAAGAAGCGGTCTACGTAAGGTGCTACAATACAGACAATGTAGTGACAACCAGTATAGGGTATGTATGTACCATTGTTGCAGAGGACGGGTAGAATAATACGGGCAGGAGTGAAGCCCCGTTACCGTTTTATAATAAATTTCTATCCGTCTCGTTCACTACTTACTCGCGAATCACTTCAGCAAGTGCATCAGACGAGTGCGGAAAAGCATCCACGAGCAGCTCACGGTAGCAGAAAACGTTACTAACATAGACAGAAGTTCGAATTCCCACGCCACGAAACGGAATGAGCATCCCACACAGGCGAGATCGTGGACGCAGATACGTGCAAACTGTAGAAGCTTGAGAAATACGCGATAAATAATACATGAAATGGTACGGTCGCGGCTGTACAACATCATAGAGGATAAACGATATATACAATGTTCCTCTTATGCTCGCGTGTGACGCACGACGCGACGCAACGTAAATACCCCTGATCTACAAAGGGCACGTAATTTGTAGGGAAAGGGGAGGGACCTACTTTATTGAATGACGTTTTGTAAAAGTCTGCTTCATGGGATGCTCTCATATTGATGATTGCATGTTTGGTCGAGCTGTTTACAAAATAAAGGGGAACTTTAACCTAAAAGTAGTTCTCATATGCTTTATAACTAAAGATTAATAGATATTTCATTTTATGAAGTTATTCAAGTTTACACGCGGAGAAACTATATTGGTTGTGAAATTTGGCACAATAATATTTATTTTTACAAGAGTTCCATGGCAACCTAGGATACAGGGGAGAGTGGGTTATGATGTCGCACGTTGAATTAAATGTCCTATAAATTATGCATTGAGAATAGACATACGGAGACCAAACTAGTGGAACTGAAAATGAACCCTTTTCTGTTGCTAGAAGTACGCACGCACACATGTGCAAAATGACACTTACGTATAGATAAAAACTTCCCGAGTGTGGCGTGCCAACCTCACTGAAATAAAATATGGCCGCCGATGTGAACGCGAGTAAAATGTAAATAAATAATGATTGAATAATTAATAGTTTGCGAATAAAGGCAAGGATGTTACAATTAAAAATCGCTGTATAAAAGCGAAAGTTTCCAATAAGTGTGGTTTCAAGTGTATAGTGTACAAGACTTTCAGAGTGTTGTAAGTTGTATGTTTATTGTTTTTGTTACAAACGCGTCAAATACCTGTCGCACGCATAGTGTTGGTAAAAGTAATTTGATATTTTCATAAACATTTTATAAAATCTTGTCTGATTATTAATTATTTATTTGTTCAAGCGACCTGTCAAAACAAAACAATGGAGGCGGCCATATTTTTTTAAAGTGCGGTTGGCACGCCACGCTCGGGAAGTTTTGAACTATACGTAAGTGTGATTTTACACATGTGTGTGTGCGTACTTCTGGCAACAGAAAAGTGATCGTTTTTGGTGAAGTCCATGCATTACAGATTGGTCTCCTTGTATCTATTCTCCATGAAATTATAATTCAAATTTGATTATGATTTGTGTAATTTTTAAAGTGAATCTTACATTATCGGGGCAACGTGACGAACGTTCCACGAACATCCAGACATTTTCAACATTAGTTGAATGTTTTCTTATTAATAAAAGTAAATTGTGTGACAAAAGCAGTTATAACCTCTTAATCCTTGCTGACATACATGGGCTTGCTGCGGCGCGATATCATGCCCCATATGTGACGGCGCAAAATGGAATTAATTTTAATATATTCAAAACGTGTATGATGGGATCAAATCATGATATCAGAAGTTTAATCAAATACTTTACTTATTAAAGTCTAAATGTTGTATGCTTTAATTATTACAAAATATGCTGGAACTGCTTAACTTCTGCTGAAGACTTTTTTATCGATTTCCGCCAAAACTTTTTTTTCATCATTACTCTTCTAAAGCTTATTTTAAAACAGAAATTGGATCAAATCAATATTTTTATAGGCATAGAAAGCTCTTTTATGTAATAAAATTAATATAAAAATAAAAAAATACGGAAGTTATTTGTAATTCTAAGCATATCCCGCACGGAAACCATAAACCACTCTCCCCCACATATAGTGGAAAAAGTAGTATTATACTGCCACAGCGAAACCAAGAAAAACTTTATCCATATCAATTATAAATATACTTCAAACTCAATAATTGTCATTTAAAGTTTAGTTTTTTTATTTATTTTAGTTTAGTTTTTTAGTTTAGTTTACGATAGAAAAGTGAAATTAGGAAAAAGCGATATTTACAAAACAAATAATAAAACCGTAACTACAGTAACTAGCAGTTTATATAACATAAGTTGCAAATTAGGTTAGAAAAATTAACATTCTCAATAGAAGTGTGCAATGTTTTTATATTGCTCTTCCGACAATGGCACATTTTCCTATTTTCTATGGGAAAAATAAGAAATACGTAGAATGGATATAGAAAGAATACCTTTTCTGCTTTGTTTTGTCAACTTTAGAGCCTTTTCTAGGAATTGTAGAAACTTTCTTTTGGTATGAGATTGAAGTTTTAAAATTAGAACTTTATTCATTTCAACCAAAAAGATGACTTTTTAACGAAACAATTCTATTATCACAGGAATAATCGAATTTCATCAAAATAGTTGAATTTTAAACCAAATTGTTTATCTGTAACCTAAAAAAATGAATTCTCCGCAAAAAATGTAATAGTGTATATTTAAATTAAAAACAAAAACGACTTCACCAAAAGATAACTTTTCAATCAATCAAAATTTTCCAACCAAGAATGAAAGGAAATATCATCGAAATTGATATACTTTCAACGTGTTTTCTTGAAAGTAAGTTTGAAACAAAAAAGTAAAGTTAAAACTTAAATTTCATTTTGGTACTTCTACGGTACACGTAGCAAAGGCTGATTCGACATGTCAAATCTTGCAAAAGGTAAGGAGGCTTCCATAAACCATGAGGCCCAATTTTGCCGCTTTCTGATCCCTCCCCCGTATGGTTCCCCGTGGCATTCTCGCCGACCCCCCCCCCCCCCCCCCCCCCCCCCACTCCTAGGGTGGCACGTGGTTTATGGAAGGCCCCTAATTAACAATTAATGTATTTTGGTAAAAATGTTTTTTTTTTTAGTAAGAAATTATACTTTCTGGTTTAGAAATCTACTATTTGAGTTAAAATTTAATTATTGTGTTTTCTAATATTTTTGGACTTTATTGTTTTCAGTCCAAAATTTTCTGTTTTCTGGCCATGCGTTTCTTTAACATCTAAGTGGAAAAACACATGGCTAGGAATCGGATAGCCCCCTCCCACCATGTCGTACAGCGTGACCTTTCATCGACCCCCCCCCCCACCTCCCAAAAAATACGTGGTTTATGGAAGGCCCCTTAGCGTGACTAGATAAGTGAAAATGACACGTCATGGTCAGACGAAACTTGCCAGTAAAAAAGACTTGTCTGGTAGGCCAATCTCGTTTTTTTTAAATGATTCGATTCCATTTAAATTCAAATCTAAAAATACAGCAGTTACAAAATCGAATTTGATTACAAAATGACTGCAAGTAAATTCAATGGAATAACTAAATACTTTTAATTTAATCTTAAGTGCTTCAAGTGAAATCAATTGCAATTGTAGCTTTTTAAGCTGACAATCATGAAAAATTTAGAAGTGTACTGGACATTTTTTATTTAGAACACTCGACATTTAACCATTTAAAATTGAAGTATTAAAAATTAAGCAATTCTATGAATTGAAAGTTTTTGTAGACTTCAAACTTAAGCAATTTCTATAGAGGATGATTTTCATTGACTTGAAAACACCTAAGAATTTGAACGCGATTTTAAGTTATTAATTAAGTCTGTGATTGTTGCAGTTCGTACCGCCGCTTACATATTCGTATTTAAAAAGGCATTATACCAGATTTAAACTTAACACTTGAATAAGAAATTTAAAAATGATAAAATCTACTTAGAATGGAAGATTAATGTTTGAAACTAAACGACCAAAAATTAAACGAGTGTTTGCCCGTAAATTCAAGTTAAGCACATTACACACTGTCTCAACCATTTAGCGCAGAGATCGAATTCGCCTAGACTTCAAAGAGCAATTTTTATGTCCGATGGCCAAGATTCAAGTTTCTACGGAAGAAAGACATAAATGAAAGTCGCAAAAAGGATAAGCAGTTTGTTGTCAATATGCTGTATTTATTTTTATTGTACATCTTTATGTGGTTACTCAATAAAATAATGGAACTTAAAATAGCATTGAATCACGAAAAGAACGATATTAATGAGGACGATACAATATTTTCTTCGCCCGAGACAACTCTTCTTATCAACTCTTCTACTAATTTCATTATACAATTTAAACACTACAATTTACATCCTTGAAGAAATAATTATAATAATTATACTTTCACACATATGCTAGTTCGACTCCAGTGCGTAATAGCACGACATCTTCGCATTTCCGTTATTGAAATTATCATCCGAGTTTCACCGATAGTAATATCGAAAGTGTTCGCTTAATGATAGTATTCTGTGCCAAGACTCACACACCGGAAATTCTACTTTCGATTCAGAGCCAGAACTGTTCAAGTGTTAATTGCAATCGGGTTTCGGGTTCCTAGGGAGTTGAAACAAACCCGAATTCAGATAGGCGTAAAAAACGCGAAATAAATTAAAAGAATCTTTCAATCTCAACACTCTCTAAAGGAAAGTTTACTAATTGTATAATAGCGATCTTCACTAAATCTTCTTTAAATTAATTTACTTTCAACGATAATTTCGAAAATATTCAACATTATACTTCTGCTCAGAAATCTTTTGCAGGAAGTATTAACCATTTTTAGATTCAAATAAAATATTAAAGAACTTTCTCAGCATCAACTTGAACACCTCAGCATTCCAGGAATCTATTAATTCACTGCGCTATAAAATGTGAGACATAATTAGCTTGTCGTCCGTAAAGAAGAGATTTGTGTTTAGCCACTTCTCTCAAAACGATTAATTGCAGCGAAATCACGCAAGATTATTGCGACCGGAGGTTTAAGTTGGCAGAGGTTCAAGAAAAGACGAGCTTATATTATAAGACTCTGGAAACTATCTCGGAACAGAAGTGTCAGATATGAAAATCAGTTCCAGGAGAAACGGTTCTTTCGGCTTTCTGGAGAAAAATTAACAATTGAAATGAAATTTCAAGTTTCAAGTTTCCAATGCAAGATTGAGAAATAACAAACAAAGAAGGTTTAACCTAACCTAACCCTCCTTCTCAATGTTAAGGGCACACTCAAGGGGAATTCCCGGGAAGTATGTAGTCTGGCAACGTCACACCCCTCGACCACGGATGACAACCTCCTTATATCCGATGGATTAAGTCCATGATGGATGTTACTTTTCGTATTTCATTTAAAGCTTTCAATCATCAACTTCGCTTAGATGAGTCGAAAATTTCGAATTCTAAGTGCGAACATTTGAAGAATAATTAATACGCGTGCACTAACAGATCTTAGCTTTCACATTTTTCAGAACTGCTTTTCAATTTGTAATAATTTTACTGATTTTGGGGATTAACGTGTTAGTGAGAACTTTTATCGTAACTAGGGTTGCTACGAAATTCTACTTTCGAAATGCCCCATCTTTTCCTGACCGTTAAAAATTTTTATTTCTGATTTAAAAACAAACTAACACCTGCAGGAGATCAATTATCTTGAGGAAAACAAATTTTAGTTTGTAAATTTATCCTAAACATTTTCAGACAATTGTCATATAGAATTTCATAAACCTGAAATTCAGTTTATGGAAAATTCCTTGACTCTTTCAGCTCTTCGCTGACATTCCTTGAGTAATAAAATAATATAAAATAATAAATAAATAAAATAAAAATGCTCTTTTGTGATAAATTGCATTGTAAAACAAGAAATAAATTATTTTAAGAGAAACAAATTGTTTCACGGCCACAGAATGAAAAAGTTGGGGCTTTCCAGAAAATCTTTTTTTTTTAATCGAATTTTGAAAAGCTGAAAAGAATATTTTCTCTTAAGCGATGCAAGCTGTCACAAAAGAGAAAGACGTGTTTTTGTAGAGTTTTCTCCAAGTTTTCTTTTACAATTTTTTGTACCTTTCGCCATTTCCGAGTAAAGTGCAAAAATTCTATTTTTTAAATAATGTTTTTGAAGGTAAAGCAAGAGATTTACAAAGAATAAAACTAGTGCGAGATGCGATACATATTGCGATCTAATTCTATAAAATATATACATTTTTATTTAGAAAATTATGCATTTTGATAAAAGTATTTGTCAGACTTTGAGAATTCACAGGTAATTTCATTATAGAATCATATATGCAAATACTAAATCATTTTGACACCATGGTCCATACTTGTCTTAAAATGCTGTCTTATTTGAAGTGGAATTGGGCATGATATTAAGGATTTTTAAAAGCATTAACATGTACAAACTTATAGCAGTGAACTAACTGTACTATAAAAATCAACCATTATAACCAGCGACGATTAAGATTTTAAATTTAAAACTTAAAAATGTAGGCAACTTTATTTTTAATTGGGATTATGATCATTTTATTTTTTAATTTCAAAGCGAGAGTTGACTTTAAAATTAAAAGCTTTTAAAAATATGAGAAGATTTAAATCTAATCTTAAAACTAATTTTCTGATCTTCTAAATTAATACTGCGCCCACTGAATGAATATCGCACTTATAGAAAATAAATCCTCTGTTAATATTCGTTAAGCAAATACTTCTGCCTGAAATTGGATAAATTTTTCATCAATATTGGAAATCGATCATGTTCTCTAAAATGCTCTATCAAATTCCAATAAATCGTCTTATCATTTATATTATCCTTTATTATGTTTTGTAATTGGCTCAAAAATAGATTGAACAAAAACCGACATTCTTTTCCGAAATTATAATTCTCACTTTTATTTTATTATTTTTTAAAATCAAATACATAAAATTGTATTTATTATTCATCATTCTCTGTGTTCGCGAAGCGGGGTAAAAAAGGACTCTTTCTAATCTTGTCAGTTCGTTTCGTTCCGCATCTCTTTTTTTAAGCTCGCCCACTTCAAATTGCTCCTATTATCTACGCAAGTAACGTGGATAAAATAGGTAAGGTATTGCTATAGAAAAGTTTCTTCAAACGAAAATACCGGAACGTATTCTCCAGTATAATTTTTTTATTCATTCCAAAGTCAATGTCCTTATTTTACACTTTAACGAAATATAGGTTCTCATGTAATTTTTTAATTATTAATTACCTACCTGTTTGGTAATGCGGTCCGCAATATTGATCTGATCAGGTTCCAAATCAAAAATAATGTTATAGCTATATTTTAGAGAAGAAAAAACAATTTATTTTCTGCAACTATAGTATATTTATAAACTAGAAAAAAATAATTAGTTGTTTACAGTGCTTCCGAAACAAAAGTGTTTGAAAGTACACAGAAGAGGTCTGGTTTCTTTAGGTCTCGATTTTTTTATACCTAATACCTAATTTAATCTACGTGTTACATAACTTACCATAAAATTATCGATTGTATTTTTCTTTCTATAGATTGATATACGTTATACGCAGCGCATTATCCGCTTCTCCCTTATGTTATATTTTTGCAATTTGATGCACAGGAGTGCACCAAGAAACTTTTTGAAAATAAAATACTCTCACC
Organism: Belonocnema kinseyi; assembly: GCF_010883055.1. NCBI lineage: Eukaryota > Metazoa > Arthropoda > Insecta > Hymenoptera > Cynipidae > Belonocnema > Belonocnema kinseyi. The sequence goes on from NC_046663.1 coordinate 78,576,965, forward strand.
AGCGCCCGATTGGTACCCATCTAAGAATTTTTACAAAAAAAGCCGGCAGTAGATAAAAATGATAATTCTGTTCTGAAACGAGATTTTTTATTTCTAATGCGACTTGGATATTAGAAATTTTAATTTGAATCTTTAATAACCACTTTCATGTGACTATAACGGTATGCAGAACCCACATATAAGCATAAGATGATAATGTCTGGTCGAATTGCGAATAATCAATTGAACCGGTCGGGGAGAAGACAAATAACTTGGGGACCCGTACTTGCCGGTGTAAACCGTTACGCAGGTGTGCATGGACTTATCTCTATAGATAATACAAAGTACCCACTACCCACCCGCCAACCTTGATTTTGCACAGGACGTGTAGGCGAATGAGTCTGCAGGTCCAGAGCCGAGAATGACTTCCGGGCCATCGACGGCTCGTCCAATTTCGAATTAATTGCTACAAACGCCTCAACCTCCCATGGATAATTGGCACGCTAATTGCAATCGTCGATGCGTGCGCGCCCCAAGCACCACGCGGTTAGGAAGATTGAAGTCGTGAACCTTCCGTTAAAGACGTCATTGCAGGCTAATAATTAAAGTTAGCATAAACTGTGCCTTTGGTCTTTTCCCCTTTTTCCTTTTTATATTATATGTAGTATGAGGGGCTTGTTGTAATTAGAAAGAAGCCTTGTGGGAGTCTTAGTTATAGCCAAGATGAATTATACGCCTTGCAATGTTGCATTTCCGACATCTTAACACCTAACTGTTCGTTAATTATTTTACACGTTTTTATCAGCAACAAATACCTTGCAATTGAAAAAGATTAGAGTCACACTAAATCTTCGTTATAGCTCTTTTAATTTAAACAGACTTCATAGCACAAATTGCTCTGAAAACTTTGTAAATACCGTAAAAATTCCCTGATCTCTTATGAAATCTTTTGAAATTTCTTAAACCTTATATTTCTAGAAATTTTCTATAATCCTCTACAAAATTCTTTGAAATCTCATGAAATTCCTCGGACTT
>NC_046663.1:78578078-78580510 GCF_010883055.1 Belonocnema kinseyi
CTTTCAAATTAGGTACACAGAAAAATGCTGATTCACTAAAATCACGTAGGTCTGCTAAAGTTTCTACAAATCTCTGAAAATCCATTGAAATCTTTGAAACCTCATTAAATTTTTAGAAATTCCTTGAAAAGTTTAGAAATTTTTTCAAATCCCTTAAAATCTTTGGAAATTTTGGTTTTTGAGATGGCAGATATGTTATTTAAGCCAATCTAGCACAGAAATTAAAAATTATTTGTCAAGCCGAAGTAAAAAAATGAGCAAGAAATTTAAGAATAGTGGCGTCAGTTCGAGCAAATAACTATTAGATGACAACGAAACGTTAAGGTTTATTTGTAGGGGGAAAAGAAATTGGAGTTTGGAACTGTTCAATTGGATTTCAAATTTAAAAACTTGACAACTAAATGAAAGTTTGCAACGTCATGATCTTGTGAGATTTATTCTGACATTCATATAAAATATGTCGACTTACAAAATATGAATTTAGTCATTCTCTGGCAAGTGGAAATTTCAGTTACATACCTGAAACAAAAGAAAAGGAATAATGGTAAATAAAAGATTCGATGCTAGATTTGACGTAAAATATAAGTTTCTTGCAATAATTCTACAAATTAGTTTGTCAGTTTAAAATGAAGCATATTATTCAACTTAAATTAGAGTTCCTACATCAGTTTATGCATGTTAGATTCATAGAGATGTAGCAGCTTACTCCCAAATTCATTATACAGTTTCCCATCTTTTTCTGCATTTGAGGACTTGCCTGATCTCAAATTCTACGTACGTCCTTGCATAAGTGTCTTTCGCATTTCCAAGGAAATAGCAGCATTTCTTCCAGGCTATTTTCGGAAGATCTTGTTTACGTTAATGGACCAGGTATAAACTTATTTTCATATGTTAAGCATGTTTCTTTGAAGGCAAAAGGATCACCTATTTCTTCTGACTTACGGTAAGTTTAATTAGCAAACTAAAATTATTCTTGATTCAATATTTTTAAATTGATTTTGTCCAATGAATACTACAGTCCCAAATTTACCGTCTTTTCCCTATGGGATGTTTTATGATCTGTATTATAATTATGAAAAAAATATATGAGGTAACGGCACACCGAATAAAAAAGTGTTCAAAATGATACCGAAATCAATATCGTTTTGCTATGCAACAAAAATGATACTTAGAACAAGAGCATTTTGATCAGCAGGAATGAATGATCGACTTTTGAGTTCATAATGATCTGATTCGGGATCATGTATGAAGTCAAACCAAGATGGCTGACGTTCTGAGAGTACTTTAGCTCATGTAGAAGCTTTTTATGGTTTCTGATCGTGCAGTTTACTTGAAAAGTTTAAAAAATAACAAAATCTGATATTAGAACATATCACCTTTTAAGTGTAGTTGTCACATGCGTGCAGTTAGATACAATTTTTAGGTTATGTCGTTATGATACAAAACATAAGATCAAATTGATCCAAACGGACAGATCATTATGATCTCGAGAGTCAAATGATCGTTGGAGCAAAATGCTCTGCAACAAAATTGATCCTTTTTTTACTGTGCACAGAAAGTCTTGTAGAATACGGATTAGTATAAAATGCATTAGTTTCATTCTGCAGTTCCTATTCTTCGCAGCTACTGTGTGTATATTAAACTCAATACAATATTTTACGTTCATTTTCTCATTACATTGTAGAGCTGGTCCTGTTATATGAAGCAGTTGAACTGAAATTCAAGCCAAACGTAATCAAGAGGTTCCATTTCGCTGATTTGAAATCTAGTTCGAAAAATGGTTGTTCTAAACGCGTTTCGACTCGTCCAAAAAAGGAAAATTATTTAAAATGCTTTTTTATTGATTGTAAACTACTTTTACAGCTGTGAAATAAATCAGACTAGATTGAAACTTGCTCTAAAATATTCCGCGCATATCGATACAATGCCCGATGGCATTTAAAACACCGTTATGATTTACCTGCTCGAAAAGTGAGGTAAATGTTCGAGTCGCTTCCTCTATCGATAATGAATAATGCATATCACTATATAGTTGAAAAACCACAATTTATATATACAGTGTGTCCCATATTTATAGAGCCACCCCATTTTTTAAGGATAATTTTTTTTCTATTGGAACAAACTGCACCAAATTTTTTGAGTGAATAAATGAGTCGAGTTAACGATTTTTCCTCAAATATAGAGCTCGCAATTCCATTCGTTCATTTATTTGGGCATTTTTTCGAAAAAATCGGTGTCCCAAATTATTAGGGCCACTAAAAGAAAATTCAATTTTTCCGAAAGAATTCAAATTATTCAACAAAATACGTACATATAAAAAGATTTTATTGAAAAAATTAGTAATTAATAGTATTTCCGTCATTTTTGAATACCATTTTCATTCGCTTTACCATCGATTTATTCAGATTTTCGAGACTTTTCGCGGTGACGTT
>NC_046663.1:78580610-78582346 GCF_010883055.1 Belonocnema kinseyi
GTGGCACGCAACCCTACAAAAGGGCTTTAGAAGAAAATGAGACACGGATTTTAAAGATCACATTGCGATTTATTAGTAAATATCGGGTGCGTCGTCAAGGAGAGGAGAGAATAAAGAACGGGCAATGAAAACTATAGTTCGCCAGGCGTATGAGAGTTGATCTCAGGGCGGATTCCCACCACCCAACCGGTCACGAACTAGGGTTGCTAGACACGGTCGCAATGCTCATGTCAATTGGATAATGCCAGTTTCACTATCATTCTCAACATCGCGATCACCAGTCTATGAGAAAGTCATCGAGTGGGGATAGAGCTACTCTTTAAGGACGATTATTTTCTTTATTATATTATTTCTTTATTAAAGAATATAAAATAATCAACTTTAAGAAGTTCAGGAATTTACGAAGCATTCGCGAAATTCACTTATTATTGAAGAGTAACTTAAATACAAATAACTTTTGATTAAACACACGACTCATTTATCTTCGAGAGAAAGTAATTACATCTTTAAATGAAAATATTAAAACTGCGGATGCCCAATGTTTGCCCTCAGTTTTGCCATTCAACTTCCTTTAAGTGTTCAGGCTGATCATAAATTAAGCATCTTGCACAGCCGACGTTCGCAACCCAAAATATTTTAATAAGTTCAACTCAATTTAACCTTTATCGAATCCATTCATCTTTCTCAAAGATAATTATCGCAAGTGCACTTTCTAACCATGAATACTAAAGCCCAAGTGTTCACTGTCTAGCCACCTTTTACTCGTTCAATATTCTTCTGATATGAGTCACCCTTTCACTGGATTTGTGTATAATGCGACATGCAGACGCCACTGAGCGTATAGAAAGTCCGAAATTCATAGTGGGTGTTAATTTTCATGAAATATAAAAAAAAAACATTCAAAAAATGGGAAAAGAGGCACGTGCTAGCAGATAAATTTGCTTTCCTACTGCACATCCTAACTATGCAATGAGCAAAAACGTGGTAATGTGGACACGCTATCGCGCAAGGATCTCGACTCCTTAGAGCTTGGCAGTAATGTGGTCTGAATACTTCATAAGGTATTGCACCCGGTATTCACGATTATGCTTATCTCGTCGATATTCAACGGGGACGCGTGGCTTCGAAAACGACACCTGATACTACTCGAGAAGCAGCTGCAAATGTTTTTACATAGAGTGAAAATTACGTAAAAGCCGAGAAACTAAAACACTTTTTAAAAAGGAGTTATTTGTTTAAAAGATATTTAATAAATTGAAAACTCAAATGAAAATCAATCGAATCAAAAATGATACTTTCGGATTTAGTAGTTTGAACTATATTGGATCTTTATATTTATCACCTTCAAATCTATAGTTGTTTCATATTTGTAAGGACGCATATTCCAATTCTTAACTGTAAACGTACACAGTGAACCCCGGGATATTAAATGGCTGCATGTCATTCTGACTATCAACTTATTCACACAGAAAAAGCTGAAGTTAAATTTTGTTGCATGTAATATTTGCCGCTGTTAAAGCTTACACGCTATTTGGCGAAAGATTACACAGGCCAACAATTCTCAGAACCAGAGACCAGACCTACTATACCCGAAGGTTTTTGCTGCGCTGAATCCGAATCTGACCTCAGACCTCAGATTTTTCATAGCCGAGATATGGCGGATTCAAATATGAAAAATTTCACCCCCAAGCCCGGTAATGATAATGTATACCCGGTATATAATGTATACCCGGTAT
>NC_046663.1:78582446-78612648 GCF_010883055.1 Belonocnema kinseyi
TGAGGTCGGATTCGGATTCAGCGCAGCAAAAACCTTCGGGTATACTAGGTCTGGTCTCTGGTTCCGGACCTTTGTCAAATTTTGTCGGCCTGTGTTATCCTACGATGGAATAAAAGCTGTCGTCTGGTATGGCGTCCTTAGCAGCAATCGGGAACGAGCAATGTAGTTGATTCGAGCTATAGATCGGGACACTAGATTTAAAACGATACAGAAAAAACAAAAGTTAAAATTTCTGCAGGTGAGACATGTAACGGTTAAAAATTAGAAATATTTCGGTAAAAGTTTCACCGAGGTTAGGAGAATAATTCTGATCTCGCCGACTGCGTGACGCGGAAGTGAGAAAATGTCGGTAAAACATGTAGAATCAGTAATAGAAAACACGAAAAAAATGTTTCTTACTGATATATTTCATCCGAAATAAATTATACTATTTTAGAGAAATTAAAACTTACTTAATACCATTTAGCAAAAAGCGCAAAAAGCAACTAACAGATGGGAATCCCCGGTTCTCTACAATTTAATGAATTTAAACGACGATAGATAGCGCTGGCGTCACAATGCTCTCTACATCTCGAATGAAAATGGAGCGATTATAAGGCGACAGATTATCCAGACAAGGTTAAAAATCAAAAATTATCTTCGATTCATGTAAAGTTTATCCAGGCAGTTTAATTTTTGTTGCCGTGAATCTTTTACCTGGAATCGATGTAAACTTTATCTTTCGTTTTTTCTGTGCAGATAAAAATTATCCACTTTTCCAGATCCAAAATTAATTTTTACATGACATCATTCATACCTGGCGAGTGGCAGTTGTTATACTTTTAATTGAAATTAGTACTTTAATTATGACCAAAATAATATTTCTAGAACCAGAAATGTTGTTAAATAATTTTGAATTTCTAGATAAGAGGAAAATTTTAAATTTCCTATATTGGGCTAAAAATCTCTATGGCTCTGGGCATTAATTTTCTTTCTCGCTTTCGACAATTTTTCAACAAAAGACATGAGTTTTGAACCAAGCGGTTAAATATTCAGATAAAAGAGATAGATTTTTGACCAAATAATTCAATTTTCAACCACATAGATGAATTATCTATCTAGAAGATTAATAGTTCAGTTTTCAGCTAAAGATGTATTTTTTTGAATTAAAATGATGAATCTTTTCAACCGAAAAATAAATTTTTATTAATAAAGTTCGAGTTTTGATCAAGCAGTTTAATTTTCAAAAAAAATTTAGGTTTTAATTCAAAACAGTTCAATACGGATAAAAAATACGAATTTTCAACCAAAGAGATCAATTTTAAACTAAAATGATGAATCTTTAACCAAGAGAATGTATTTTAACAAAGTAGTCCAACATTCGACCAAGTAGTTAAATTTGTAACAAAAAAATATGAATTCTAAACAAAAAATGTAACATTTGACATTTTATCCCAAAAAGATTTTAATTTTAATTGGAAAAAACCGTTGAAATTAAAAAAAAGAGAGAAATTTTCAACTAAAAAGAACAACTTTCAGTTAAAAAGATTAATTTCTTGCCAAAAAGACGGGTTTTCATAAAAATAGTTTAATCGTCAACCACAAAGATTATTTTTCAACCAAGAAGATTAATTTTCTACCAAGAACGATGAACTCTCAACAAAATAAGTGAATTGAAAAAATGGAATAATCACATTTTCATTTTAAAAAAAAATTTAACAATAAGCAAAGCATTTTTTTTGTATCTGAATTTAACAGACAGGCTAATTTTCAACAGAAGAGTTGAATTTGCAAGCCAAAAAGACGATTTTTCTTCAAAAACATTTAAACTTTTGACCCACAAATATGAATTTGAAACAAGAAAGTTGGTTTTCCGTAAAATAGTTGAATTTTTAATCCAAGAAGTTGAACATTCAACAAAACCGTTGAACTATGAACCAAAAAGAATGACGTTCTAACGAAATTGTTGAATTTTCCACAAAATAATACAAATTTATCCTAATCATAACATTTTTACCATAAAGATGAATTATCTATCAAAAATATAATAATAATTATAATTATAATAATAATAATAGACAAGAAATTAATTTTCAACTAAAATGATGAATCTCAACTTCAATAGTTTAATTTTTAGCTAAAGCAGTTAACTTTAAACAACAAAAAAAGAATGTTCAACTCTGAAAATTATTTTTTTCTAAAAGTGTTTCGATATATTTGCCTTGTTCCGACTCCCACTTCCGGAAGATAAAAAACTTTCTAGGACAATCAAGAAATGTTTTTAAAAAATGTTTAACTTCGGTGTAAGAGCAAAATTTCCATTTTCCTACAATCTTTATGGCTGTGTGAATTATATTTATACCGTCAAAAAGTGTTTCTTATCATTTACGTAGGGTACAGGAGGGTAAGTTGGGAGAGGAGAGTAAGTTAGGAGAGGAGGGTAAGTTGGGAGAGGAGGGTAATTTGGGTGAGGGGGTAAGTTGGAAGAGGATGGTAAGTTGGGGGCGAGGTTAAGTTGGCGCACTATATATTTTTTTTAACTATCATAGTTAGGCTAGCGAAAATGCTTCTATCATGTGAATTCTTGCGCAATATGTCATTGATAAAAAATACTCAGTCAACAAATTTTTAGAAACATATTTTTATTTTGTTACTTTTTTAAGGCAAGCTCACGATTAGGAAAAATATTTTCGTCGAATAAATGAATTATTTGGCGCAGACGTTAAGAAAATGTAGAAGATTGGTTTGAAAACTCATATTTCGACCTTTAATGTGCATTCAGAATTTAGATGGCCATGACTTGAATGCAGTATAATAATTGACACGCGAGAGTCAATTATTGCCTGTCAATCAATTGCCTGTAATGAATTTAATTGAGTAGCAACTTAATTAAATTCATTACAGGCAACTGATCTTGAGAATCATATTATTCTGATACGCAATTTGCTGATCAAATTAAAAAAAAAAAACCCGAAATCTATATAAAATTGTTGATTACCATTTTGATTAAAATTCGGGATCAAAGTGACCAACTGGCATTTACTGTATAATGAAAATAAAGAGGCTTTGAAATAAAGGCATATATACTCCACTCTATTTAAGTTACAACATAGCAGCATAGCTGGTAGACTGTAGAGAGTGCAAAGAACTGAGAAATTTCTGTCACATGAGAGAGTGCATTTAAAATCGCAATACAGAGGTCAGTGAACATAGGTAGGTACCTCTCAGGTAGGCGGAATATACTGTTATCGATCGTTCGTGAACCAGCGGCCTACAGTTTTGAGGTCGTCGTACTGACTGAGCCGAGTTAGATAGAATAGGCCAATGTAAGGTCCCACTTATGTCACCTATGTGTCTTTGTACAATGTATACATCGTAGTTGTACAAGGCGAAAGACCCCCGTTCCACGATTCAACACGTCCGATATTCAACTTCGATTTCAATTTGTACCCGCATGTATTTAACACGTTCTAGAATATAGATAATTTATACGGTTTTATACAAAAATAGGTCATCATTTCAAACGAAATCCCCAGGCATCAAATTTTACTCAAAAAGTTTTTATCAATTCTTTGCAGTGCGGAAAACATTTGACAACTACATAACTGCTAAATTGATAATTACAACCAACCCTCATACCTTTCTACACTGAGAAAACTATATCGCATAAATTACAATATATATATATAGTAATACCGGCACTATATATCGTAATTATCGCATTTTAATAGTACAAATTCGTGATATCGTACATTGCAAGTTTTTACATTATATGCCGCATAATGGTGCAATCTATAACGTAAGAAAAGGAGGTTCCCATCCGTCAGTTACATTTTGCGCTTTTGCTAAATGGTATTAAGTAAGTTCTAATTCGTCTAAAATAATGTGATTTATTTAGGAGGAAATCTATCAGTAAGTACATATTTTTTGCGTGTTTTCTGTCGTTGATTCTACATATTTTACCGCAATTTGCTTACTTCAGCGCGACGCAGTCGGCGAGTTCAGAATTATGTTCCTAACCTCAGCGAAAATTTCGCCGAAATCTGTTTAATCATTAACAGCTGCAGGTCTTACTTGCAGCAAATTTTTAATTTTTTCTGTAATTGTTTTAAATCTGGAGTCCCGATTTATAGTTCTAACTTACTCCGGACGCCGTAGCAAACGACAACAATAAAATTTTATTTAAATTTTCTATGTGATATTACTGCATTATAATATCGTACAAAGCTCTGGGACCTGATTGTACGTTATCATATTGCGCTTTCTTGCAATATAGAGGTTTTGCGATAACATTTTCTCCGTGTACGTAGATATCAATTAGATTTATTTTTTAATGATGAATGAACATCCCATGCAGAAATTTCCCCATCTTTCCCTATTTGAAGTTGTGTTCTGATAGGGCCCCTAACAGAATATCTAGTCTAGAAAAAAAAGGGTTGGGCCCCCATAGGAATATCTAGTCTAGAAAAAACTGATGGATGCCCTGTCAGGTTCTAGTGAAGAATTCCATGCTTCGTATAGGTATGGCAAATCTATCTGTGTCTAATGGGGCCCCGACCAGAGAACCCCTAAAATCTTATATTGCCTAAAATATAATTTTGAGGCTTTTGAAGGTTTCAGTATGCAAAAATACAGTTTTTATAAGTATTTAAACTCGTTATTCTCGAAAACTTGATTTAGGGCACTAATGAATAATTTTTTCGGGGTCAGGAAGATATTTTTCAGTTAAAGTTAAAGAACTTATGTCAAGTACAACTGGCCAGTGCTGTTTTTTAAAGAAATAAATTCTGAATCCCATCTTTATGAAAGATTCTAAATGTTCAGAAAAAATTACATTTTAGGTTTAGGTTTAAATGCTCATAAAAAATTTAATACTCTGTCACTGTAAAAAGTTGTAAAGTAGTCTACAATGGGAAAGAACTAAATATCATACGAATAAAAATTTCAGTCGATTACATTTATTTATTTACAAATGATTTTATAGATATTCATGTTAACAGTTTGTATATTTTGCATTTAAGTAATGTCGTATAATAATAAATATTTAATTAGAAAAAGAGAGTTTATAATTTGGTGTTTTAGCTTTTCTAAGCTGTACGTTATGAGGATAGCTTTTTCACCGAGTTTCAACTTCTCGGCTTAGCGCAGTGGTTAGACTCCCGACTCTTAGTCGATAGATTTAGGCCGGTCAAGATATGTAGGTTCGATACCCCCCGTAGCGTTAGAAATTTTATTTGTAATATAATGTTTAAGAATGATATATATGTATTCACTATAAACAAAAGGGACCATTAATATTTAAAGAGAAAATACTCGCAATTAATTAATATTTATTTTTTAAATACTTTTTTTGTCATATCGTTAGAGTATAGCAGTAGTGGGTGTTAAAATGACCCAAAATATTTGCATGAAATTTCAATTCTTGAAAATATAAATGATATTCGGATCGTATACAGTCATATGATGAAGAACAGATAAAAGTGCTGACTGCCAGTATCCTGTAAGAATCCCTCACAGCTACTTTTCTCTTTAATTGAATTGTAAGCGGGCTGACCCCACTAGAACCCTACTAGAAAATCTAGTATGGCCCCCGTGGCCTGAGTGTTACATTCCAGATGGGGTCCCGGATAGTTTCCCTCACTAGAACCAGGTCAGATCTAGGAAAAACTAGCCAGGGCCCCGCTCGAGCCCTTTCGAAATTTTTGCATGGTATAGTGTTTTAAGTTTAGCTTGGACAGAGAACAACAGCTATTTAAACTCCGTTGTGCCTATAAAAAGGAAAGTGCAAGAACTTTACGTATTTGAATGGAGCTCTTTGCAACTTAATTTTAATATTCATGTGGACCCGTACTTCCATAATAATATCGAAATTTGTCGATTGATTTTTAAAAATGGAAAGAATTCTTCCTAGCCATTCGGAATCCCATTTCCTCGTCGACTGCCTCAAACTTAAAATAACCGGATCAGCTAAAGAATTTTTTAAATAGAGATCATTAACCTTCATAAATTCTATCAGAGGATTCGGTTATTCATTTAAGTAGAATGATAGTTATGGTTGAAGTTTGTAGTTGCAATTGTGGTTGGTTTGTTGGTAAGTGGTACTTTGAACATAACCACATGATTTAAAAAAGCACGCGAATGCGATAAATAATAGCGCGTGTTGTGAAATAGCATTGTAGACGAAGAGAGGAAACTGTTGAAATGTAAAAAGGAAAATAGAGAAACAGATTCAGACAGGATGGAATGTGGGCGATGTCAGAAGCGATATAGGGGAAACAAACTATAATGTCCGGGAAGTTGTCCAGCCAACCGATATGCCAGCCTCTTCCACCTCATAATATTTTAAGCAAATAATTCCAGATCATTTCTCTAACTACTTGAGGTAAAACCATCCTCTTTTCTTATGTATCCTTCTAACTTATTAAAATTGGCTCTATGATAGATTCAGTTCTTTGAACAATTCATGGGTCAATTAAAAATGTATGTATAAGAAATGAGATAACTTTGATCAGGGATTGTGATTATTGATTAAGAGACATTTTAACTCAACGGGTGGCAAGATATGGTCATTGGATAGCATAAAATAGTTAGAACCTAAAAAATTAATAAAAATTGAACCAGTCTTCAAAAAATTTCAAAAATGAAGACCTCAATTTCAGTTAAATTGAAAGAATAATTTCTATACAAAATTACAGTAATTGAAGCATCCCAGGGAACAAAAAACTGTCTAGCCATATCACATTTTATTTTTCTTATGTTAACATGAAATTAATTTTGAATTATCTTAGATCTGTCGAGCCATAAAAGGAAATTCCTAAAAGTAAAATCAAGTAATAACTTTCGAGCTATTATTTAGCTCTATCAAATCGCGAAAGAAGCTCTTCAAAAAATCAACAATTTGTAAAAAAAAGTCCTTTTCAAAGAATAACGCGTCGCAAAAAAAAATGCCAGACGTGCGTCACACAACAAGATGTAGAATTTTTGGATTTTTCAATTAAAAAAAAGTAATAATAATAGAAAGCACTTTCAAGCTATAACTCAACTCTTTTAAACCATGAAAAGAAAATCCTGAAAAAAGAAACTAACTCTGAGAAAAACCGTTGTCAATGGTGCCGTGCATCCCCAAAAACAATAATATTGAGTGTTTATGCTGAGTGCAAAGTAAACAATTTTTCTCTTTAAAATAGTTCTGAAATCATTTCATGTTTAAATTTTAAAAGTGAAAATTCTTAATTTTTTATAAAACTTCGATGTTGAAATTGTTTACTGTTTAATTTTAAATGATTTTCACTTATAATTGTCTAATTTTGAAAGGCTTCGATTTAGAATTTGTTCAAATAGGGTAATAAGGTCAGGCTGTAAAACCTATAAGCTGTGGAATACATACCATCGAACTTTTAATTTAAGATCGATAGGAGTAAGCGTGATACAAAATTACAAAGTTATACTTTGATAAATGATATTTCAAATATTTAAGAAATAAATAAACATGGAGATTAACAATCGAAAATTTTTTGTCTGCAAAATATTTTTTTCGCGTTTTGTGTTCGAAAATAATCGACACGCATTTTTTTAAATTTGGTAACCAAGAAAAATTATTTGTTTTCAATTGCTTAGTGCAAAAGAAGTTTTGAATAGAAAAAATTATTCTTGTATTGAAAATATGCATTCACCCACAAGCTTTGCAAAATAGTATAACATACCTCCCGCTATTTTCTTTTCATAACAATATAGTGCATTTCTATAAACAATTTCATTTATTTTGAATTTGGATCATTTTTTTCCGTTTTTTTCCCTTAAAATTGTTGTTCAAGATTCTCAAATATGCAGGAAAAATTTAAACACGGAGAAATGAAAACTCCAGTTGTTAGGAATTATTATAATCCGTTGCGCACGTTTCAGCGGGCGAGCTAGCGAGCACACTTAGACGACGCGATGTCGCGTGAAAAATTCATAACACTTGGAGTTTTCATTTCTCCATTCTCAAATTTTTCCACCATATATGAGAATCTTTAACAAAAATTTTAAGTTAAAAAAACGGGAAAACATGTTCGAAATTCAAAATAAATAAAATTGTTTATAAAAATGCACTATATTGTTATGAAAAAAGCAGGATGTATATTATACTGTTTTGCAAAGCTTGTGGGTGAATGCATATTATCAGTACAAGAACAATTTTTTCTGTCCAAAACTTCTTTTACAGTGAGCGATTGAAAACAAATGATTTTTCCTGATTACCAAATTTTGAAAAATCATATCTCGAGATTTTCGAGTATCACATAGAAATAAAAAATACTTGCCGAGTATTTTCACTTTGATGTATCTTCTGAATTTTACAGTAAATTCTTTGAAACCATATTACCTAATAATTATTATTGTGCACTCACATTTTTATTGAAAAAATTAGGTTCATGAACCTCTCCAACTAACCTCGGAATGTTGACGGATTTTCGTATTTCAAAGGGAAAAAGAAAAACAAAAAACAGATAAAGAGAATGTTACAATAATCATGAGACCTGGTTGTAACTTGAATATATTGTTTACACAAATATTTTAAAAGTAACATTTAATGATAAAACTCACTTATTTTTCGCATTCTATAATAGCAAATAGAAATTAAATTCATTCAAATTAAATAAAAAGTAAGGAAATTAACATTGTGTACTGGGACTAAGGTCAGGATTACTCGCATGTTTACTTAATCGCATATTTTAATTTTTAATCATGTCATCATTTATCATGAAAAATAATAAAACTGTAAATATTAAAAAAGAAAAGGATATTCAAGTCCAATATAACATTTTCTTCCATTCTTAAAGAAAATTTATACGTGGGGCGCTTTATACGTGGAGAAAATTCAAACTAAGAACCCAGATTACACAATTATTACTAATTGGAGTTTCTAAAAGCTTATTAGTTGATTTAAAAATAATTGAATTAAGCAATAAATAGAGGCAGCCACCTTTCGCATACAAATAATAAGATATATAATCCTTATGTTCTAATAACAATGTTTTTCGCAACAATACTGAAAACAGTATAAACAACGATGGCTTGAGCCTGAAATGTAGTTTAAAGTATTCTATCGCAAAAATAAAAAAATGACATTTCGAATAGTGACTTATTAAAATTAATTCTGCACATAAACTTCACGTTTCACAAAAAACTCTGATATCTCGATTACAAATCTCATATAATTTTTAAATTCCACTAATTGAAGTGGAATCAACTGATCCCAATTCAGGAAATAAACAGGGGAGTATGTGGGACAGTTTCAATACATCTAGGTTTCAGATAATAGCTTCTTTGAGTTATTCTCATTTAAAAGACTAAAGAAACCTCTTCCCCAGGGCTGCCACAGAGATGTATTTAAAAAGTTAAAAAGCGACTAATTATAGCTAAAAAAGTAACTAAAAGTGCCTACTGTTCACATAAAAAAGAGCTTTGCAATAGGAAATAGAAAATCAGAAAATTACTATAATTTAAATTTTTATATTGCAGATCATGATAAATTTCCGACTAAGAAATGCGAGTAATAAACAAAATACAAGACAAAATAGATGAACTTTCAAACATATAGTTGACGTTTCTACAAAAAAAGATAAATTTTCAATCAAAAATGGAATTGTTAACCATTTAGAACAAAAATTAATTTTTGACGAAATAATTCAATTCTTAACTAAAAAGGATTGAGTTCCCAAACAAAAGAAATGAATTTTCTGTCAAAAGAGATTCAGCCAACTGTTCTGAAAAAATTGAATTTTAATCAAGAAACAATCAATATAAAAAAATTAGTTTTTAACAAAATATCTGAATTTTCAATGAAGCAAAATTAATTAATTTTCAGCAGTACAGTTACATTAAGAACAGTTGAACTTTCAAGGAAAAGGGACGATTGATTATCAAATGGACGAAATTTTGAACAAAAAGTATTAAACTTCAACCAGAAACAGTAGCATAAATGTTAAATTTTCGATGCAAAGGACGATTTTTTAAGAAGACATTTGAATATTCATAAAAAAAAATTTAATTTTCAACCAAGAAAGACGAATTTTCTATAAAAAACTAATTTACAACAAAAGAGTTTAATTTTCAATAAAATAATAAAGCGTTTAATAAAAAAGATTTTTCGAACAAAATCATGCAATAGAATAATCTTTCAAATTTAAAATGTTGGATTTTCTTAGTGGATTATATTAATTCAAGTCGCATTAAATCAAGAAAAGCAAGAAAAACGATAAGTTTCTGGGCAATGAGGGGAAAAGGAGGAATTATTTTTTAAAATGTCTAAAGCGGCTTTTTGCTTTAGGTAACTATTTCTTTTAAAAGTTACTAAACAGTGACTAAAAGTGACTAGGTTACTGTGTGAGGGCTTTCTTATAATCTTTGAGCAATCTAGCATAGCAAAATCTATAGATATACTTATCCTATATAGCTTCCTACTCGTTCTTGTCAGACTCAGAAACTTAAAATCAACAAACCAGACTCCTAGTACATTGAAGGAAAATTCCAATGACCTATATAAATATAGAGACCATTAATTTTTTATGATCTGGATCAGGTGTTTTGAAACACCTGCTATATCTGGGTTCAGCCTGGGGATTCGGACAGGACCAGGTCGAGTTCGACTTACAACGGTAATGGAAGCCTCGACTTGGCTTCCTTCTATGGGACTGATAAACCTGCTTCTCGCGTCTTAACTCTTAACGATCCAGCTTAAACGCTTCTCAATTCAAAGGAATTTTTTATCGAAAGAAAAATGCGTTATATCGTAGGGTAGGTTCGGTTGTCCCAAATTTAATGGTTACATGCTCACTTTACTTCTTCGAGATTAAAGAAAAAAAGCTAATTATGTAAACATTTTTATCTAAATGAAGCATAATACAAATACAAGTAGTAGAGTCTTAATTGCTGTTTAGACTTAATGAGTTATAATTAGGAAGTTTCTTTGCTAGGAAAGAGTTATTGCATCACGGTTGCTCAAGGTACTAGAAATCATGCACAAATATCATTCCAACTAAATCAAAATGCAAAACCACAATAAACTGCAAAGCGCAAGCTAAATTTTAGTTTTAGAATTTCGTAAATATTTTTATATTCATTTTGCTAATTCAAGGTAGCTACAAAATCCCTACTTTAAAATTCTCTGACTTTACCTGATTTTTCTTTGACTAATTTCCCCTTTTTCCTGACTCTTGTAAATTTTTAACTCAGTTATGTAAAAAATGTACACCTAGGAGATAAATAATGTTAATGCAAATAGTAAATTTTTCACAAAAACCAAAATTTTAATTTTACATCAAGAATTTGTTTTTGCAACCAAATAGTGGAATTTTCAAAAAAAAACTCAACTTAAAAGCAAATAGGTGAATTTTTAAATAAAAAGATTAATTTTCAACCAAAAAGGAGTTTTCAACGAATGAGTTCAATTTTCTACCAAAGAGATGAATTTTAAACTAAAATAATAAATCTTCATTAAAAAAATTATTTTGAACAAAGGAGTTCACTTTTTAACCAAGCAGTCAAATTTCCAATAAAGAAAAGGATGAATTTATCAACAAAAAAGGTAACAGATGATATTTCTACCAAAAAAGGTTTCTATTTTCATATAAAATTAAAAGTATTTTAATTCAAACAAAAAATATAAATTCTCCACAAAAAATGTAACAGTTGATTTCAACCGAAAAAGAAGAATCCTGAACAAAATAGTTAAATTTTCTGCCAAAATGATTTTTTAGTCAAAAGAAAAAAAATGTCAATCAAATTGTGAAATTTCCAAACTCAAAAAGGCAAATTCTCTACAAAACAGTCGGATGTAGATTTCAGTCAAGTAGTTTGATTTTTGACCAAGAAAGATGATTTTTGTTATTAGGATCTATTATTTCAGTTTTCATTCGAGCAAAAACACATAGAAAAGTGTAAATTTATTGAAAACAGGAGGAAAAGAGGAATTCCTTCCAAAGGGAAAAAGTGGAAAGAGTGTGATGTCTGGGCAACAGTCAAACAGATTTTTATAAAGTTTAACTTCAGTTTATCGAAAATTCCCTGACTCTTTTAGATTTTCCGTGACCAGTTTTAAATTCCCTGACTTTTCTTGACTTTCCATAATTCTCTAATCTGTAGTAACCCTGCAATTAGAGCTATTTATAAGTATCAGCATAACATTGATAGGATGTGTCCATTTTCATTTTTCTGACTCCCTAAATTTGAATCAGGAACATCAATTTTTCTCCGTGTTGCACATAGCTTTACTAAAACAAAAAAAAACTATTTGTAGAACTAACAAAAATTTTTCTAAGCCGAAACAAAAACAGAATTTTGTTCCACAAATATTTTGCTCATTGTAATTTAATTTTTTCGATGCGAATGTATATCGTGTGCAAATATTTTGATGGCTGGGCTACATACTTTTATCTTGTTTATCTGCATCGTAAGGCCGATTCGTGAGAACGTAGAATGGAGTGCTGCAACCGTTCTTTACCGAACCAATTAAGAGCTGCGTAGTGGAAAATAATTTTGCCCTGGGTAAAGTATCTTCGTATTTCTTTGTTCGCGACGGAATTAAGATTCCTGACATAAATTGTGTTTTTAATATGAAATGCCTTCGCCCACAAATTCGCTGCTGCTATACTTCAATGAGAATTATATCCCCCTCTTTGGATCGTAGTTTAGCATCAAATTAGTATAATAAAAACGTTTTATGAAAAGTTTTATGTTCTCTTTGTACTCTTTCCTTTGGGATTTTATAGAAATCAATAAATTTCTGCACTTAATCTTTATTTTCAGCGTTCCTGGGAGGGCCGCATAGTGCATGACGAAGGGAACGAAGGACGAGGAATCAGTTGATGTCTCCTGGGAAATTCGGAGATTTAAAGTTAATTTTTAATGACGCTGCGGTGCTTACGTCAATTATTCGCGTTATACCTGACATGTGTATCGAAGGAACCGTATTATGAGTGTATTAGGTATAAGGTAAAAAATATTATGGTCCAATTTTTTTAGCTTACTTTACATAAACTGAAAATAACGTAAATACTATTTTTTAAACTAAGAACTAAGTTTATATTGATATCCTGCGAACATGCACAGCAATGAATTAGGCTTTCAAGAGAGAATTTTAAACTGAAAATTTAATAATAATTTAACCGACTTTCACATTGCTGCGATTAAATTCAAAGAAAAAAAATAAAACGGTGAGGGCCAATATGGGCTATTTTTAAGCAAAGAGCGTCGCATTTTTTGTTTACATATTTTTGTAAACTGGAGGCTAAGAGTTATCCGAAACACCCCAAAAAAGCCTTTTTACGTTGGGCAAAACGAAAGATTTCGGCCATCTAAGCATGAGTAACTAATAAAAAGTTGTTTTTTATGCAATAATAATTCAAAATGAGTGATATTATTGTAAAATCAAAAAGGAAGACTGGCAATACACGAATTAATAAAGTCACCTATGAATAAATAATTACCTTTTAACAATCGTATTATTATAAAAAATAGTATATATTTTATGATTTTAGATATTTATTAAGCGGATTTTGCTTTTAATTTAATTTCATGTAATATTCGAACATAAAAAATAGAATAAATTATCATTCTTATTGTTATTAACTAATTGCTTTAAAACTTCTTAGATTGAGCAATTTTTTCATGTTTCAGAATTTTTTTTCAAAGTGCTTTGTTTGCCTTGCTAGTAATAATTTAGTAAGGTAAATAATCACTTCATGACAAATTTAATTGTTATAAACAAATTTGATTAAAAAAATGCTTAGTGCAGAATTGTCACTATTAATCTAAAAAGGTATTTTCCATGGAAAGGTATCTTAAACTTTAAAAAATTGCTCAAACTGCTCATTTTTGTAAGCAATTTGTTTATAACAATCAAATTTGTCATGAAAGTATAATGAACTGCACTGAATAATCACTGTCCATCCAAACAATGTTATTACAAAACAAGTACCAGATACAATTATTGCTGAAACTCAAATTGTCATGTGCAGAAAAGTTAATTTCTATAACCTAAATCGTAAAACTTGATAATGAAACGAACCACGCCACTTTCTTTTATCGATTCCCTGAATTACGAAACTTTGTTTTGAGTAACTTTCTGGCACAAAACCCCACATATACAACTGCACAACAGTTGCACACGACTTGAAACATCCATTCGTCAATTGTATTTGCGGCGTGACGCTAAACCATAAATTGGTATTTGACGTCAGGTGCATTCGATTTCACCAGGTGGGTCATGTAATGTAAGATTTAGTATAACACGGAGAGTCGAACGATTAGAGCGAATCAAAGTGGCTCTTACCAGACGAGAAAGGCTCTTGACACGAAAGAAAAGAAGAGCCAAACTCTCGCTCTTTCGAATTACAGCGCTCTTACGGTTCATTATAACGCTAACGGTCTATTTATTGCAAAAAGCGTGCAACTCTTTCTGCTAGAAAAAAGATCTGCTTGAAGGCGAGATTTATAGACTGATATGAATGATCCATAAATCATAGATGTTAAGAGGAATTATATTACCTTACTTTCCAAATAAAAAACGAAGATCAGCATATTTACAATAAACATAGTCATTTTCATGCAATAACTTATAGTCACAGAAATGTCCTCAAGTGCAGGTTAAGGGGATTTTCATTTTTACAGTAAATATTATTCATGTGCCACAAACTTGACATATAATCTACCAGCCAAATAATCTGCTGTGCACAAAAGAAATTTACGAAGTTCGAAACAAAACACATAAGAGGACGATTCTTAAAATATTAAAAATAAAATTTATAGCTGATCCTTCGTTCGTAGATAATCTACCTATTTTCAGTATTGAGATGGGGCATCTCAACGTAAGGGTGGTCTACGGCTACGCCACGACAATAAAAATAACCTTAAATCGTCTTTAAACTGCCTGACAGGGTTCTTTTGAGCGTCTGTACATTCTGTTCGGAAATCTTTCGTGTGGAACCGCATCAGAGCTCCCTGGAATTTAAGCCGCAGGAAAGACAAAAGTGTGATGCGAATAAAGAAGAGCGAGACGAAGAAGGCAATGGTGGTAAGAATTCCCTTCAGTAGTTTTCTCACAGATCACGTGAGAACCGGAGGAAACCTCAAAGACGCGACGAGACGAAGGATGTGGGTGGTGTCGGATTGCCAGCTTCTTCTCCAAGCGTTTTACGAGGAACCACTGAGTCATTTTGGTCGGAAAGCGATCGGCCCTTTCTGGCCATTTTCTATTCCGTCTAATGACCGATTAATGTCGCTTCTAACCATATCGATACTTTTCAAAGACCAAGAAAAGGAACAAAAAATGACCCTAATGACCTAGAATCTCGGTAGTAGTATAATGAATATTGACTACTTAAGAGTCATTTGAAACGGATCTTTGAATCCGTAGTTTTCGAATTCAAATGTACTTTGATTCCATAGTTAAATTACCGTTTGAGGTTTAACTGAGTTCTTTTTGAAGTAGTTAATTTAACAGTACAGTAAATTATAAATTAATGATGTCCATATCAAGCGCATTTCTACGCTTTGAGTCTGACCTAAATGTTTAGTCATCCAAAGTCTACTCGGCCTGATCTTAAGCACCACCCAGACCAGACTACGAACAATTTTTGTGCAACATGTGTCAGCATCATTCTTGTCATTCAAGCTCAACTATAACAAAGGAAAGTATTTTTGCATAAATTTTTGACATCAGTTCACATCAACATAGCAAATGATATACAATTACGTTCCCTGGATATATGCATAATTAATTAGAGCTTATGGCAATGCTTCATTAGTCGAATTGCTTGCTGATAAAATATCCAAAACAGTATAGCTCTGTTGATCTTTCAGTTGGAAGGTAAATTACGAATTTTCCACAGCTACCAAAACATTTAAGCCAAACAAAGTACCTTCTCAGTAGCGGCGGAAGGCCGCAAAGACAAGAAAAAGCTGAGGAAGATAGAGCGACTGGTTCAAGGAAAAAGAGGATAGTCGGTAATGAGTCGCGTTGTCGGCAGCAAGCAGAGCGTAGCTGCGCGGGCCAGTGCGCATCGTATCACATCGCATTTGTGCCAAGCTCTTATATCTGAACAAACTAGCCCGTAAATTACAGCGTACAAATAGTCTGATTGAAAATTCCGAGACAAGACGAAAAGGGCAGATTTCAAAGACAATGTATGTGCCTTTCACAGAGTTGGTACTAGAACATACATAGTAAGTCTTCAACAGAATATGTTGCTGCGCGTTGTGAATGATCCCATTCAATTTTACGAAAGCAGTATGCAAACAGTCAGCATCATGGCAGAAACTTCAGAAATTCCTTTGCATATCATCTAACAGTTTATACGGTGATGAATAAAACAATTGTAGTCCCTGGTTCCCACATAAATTTACCCAATGAATTCCGTCAAGTATATTCATGATGTGCTATGATTTATTAGGTACTTCATCTCTTTAAGCATTGTTTATGTTATATTTAAGGCAATTTCATTATTGAATAACTGTTCTGATGCTCAGACTGCTTTTACCATATACAACGTTACATACGCAAACGTTACATCCACATTAATATATATTCACATAAACATTAAGTATCCTGTTGTTGTGCCTTTATGGCCATTAAATGATCATAAAAGCATCAATTACAATCTCATTACACCATTTAAGACAATTCTCACGTCTATTATATCTTTCAAAAATAGAAAATTTATTGCGAGATCGTTAACCTAGTCCAACTCATTTGTAATTTGATGGGCAAAATCATACCAGCAATGAGCTATGTCAAGGACCCCAATATATGTAGAAAAACACTGTGAAGAGACTATTGTATTGTCTGAGACTCTTCACACGTCGGGTGTTTAAAGTGGCGGAAATATTTTTTCATTCAACATCAAGGTGAGATTGTCTGCGTATCCATAAGAGGAAGAATGTGCAATATATGCAATCGGATATTACAACGTTCATAACACACGTTATATTCACATCCTGATTAATGTATACGGTATACACACTGAGCTACATATGTTACATATTCTAGCACTGAATAGGAAATTAAAGGCAGCTATCATTAAGGATGTTACAACAGGGATATTATTAACTGCACCTTATATACATAATGGAGAGTAATTGAAGATTGTATTGTGATAAAGATATTACAAGGATATTTTAGCAAACTTATCCCTTATTAGTTAGAACCTATTAAACTACCGTAACCAAATTTGATAAAATTCGTATTTACCTTCTTTTTTTCGTAGCATTAATATTTTCGGAAATATTCAAGATAAATGTTCAATATGACATAACAAAAGAAAAAATCATATTGACCACGTGCATAAACGTAAAAAAGATGCAAGATAATTTTCGAAAACGTAGGATCATAGTACATGCATCAGGCGTCAATTTCAGACATATTAGAAACCTTTATCATTTTTGGTTTGTTTGATACAAGACTTCAGAAACAGACAAAAATAGGGGCTTTTCCTTTTTTTATGAATGTTTTTCTGAAAAAAAACACGAAAAGATAAAACATTTTCACCTTCAAGTTCGTATTCTACGGGGAAAAAACATACTGAAATGTCCCATTAGTTGATAAAAAACCATATCTTATTACTTGGTGTTATACGATATACTTCATACCTTGTAAAGTCTTCCCATATAGCTGTAAAAAGGCTGGCCATACCAAAATTCCCTAACAGATAAACTGAATCATTATTTTAATCTTATACCTCTGCAAAAGAATATTTTTTGCTACACAGAAAAAACAGAAGATAAACTTTACATCAATTTCCGATGAAAGATTCGCTGCAACAAAAATTAACTTCATAGGATAAACTTTAACCAAATATCCGTTAAACTTTCTTTTGTTTTTCCATGACAACACCTGCAACAAATTTCATCATTACTTTATTCTGTGTAACTAATATTTGTTTATCACGGAATGTGTTTAATTTTACATCAAATAACAACTGTAGTTCAACTCATATATTTTTAAGAGCTTTTAAATGTTAACTTTGCGGGATCATATCCATTATTTTTCTCAGAGGCAAATGGTTTTAAATAAATTATATAAAAGGCTCAATTTCAGTTATGCAAGGAGAAGACTATATACTTTTGTAATCTCCATAAGGTGGAAGCGGTCAAAGCTTTCTAACCACGAAAGGAGCAAAAACGATCACAAATCGTATCTTGAAAGGATCACACGTAAGAACCATTATAATTGAAATGCAGATGACCATGATCCGTGACTCTGCGGAGCGAAACGAACCAAGACGAATTACCAATACAATCAAGAGGAATATGAAACTATACTGTTTCCCAAGACAATGATATAGAAAATTAATGCATTCAAACTTTCACTTTTCTCGCCAAACACTAACTATTTTCGCTTCATGATTCGTGTGGGTGTTCGAAATCCGTGTCCATATTAAAACGGATCCAACTGATGTAATGGATTG
Source organism: Belonocnema kinseyi (assembly GCF_010883055.1). Classification (NCBI taxonomy): domain Eukaryota; kingdom Metazoa; phylum Arthropoda; class Insecta; order Hymenoptera; family Cynipidae; genus Belonocnema; species Belonocnema kinseyi. The sequence continues at coordinate 78,600,869 of NC_046663.1, forward strand.
ACTTTTAACTTTAAATCCTTGGGTCCACAAGAACGTATTTGTAATCTCGACTTTCTAAGAGGACCTCGTGAAAATTACTTATCTAATGAAACTGCACGTATTTGCTAAAACCCATTATTACCGGAGTTTAAATCACGACTCGAGACAGCTGATTGGATGAAAATAAACTTATTTTGTAAGAAGAGTATTAAAAGAGTTAAAGAGTGGTTCTTGCATTACTCAATCGCGGAATACAAAAGGAAGTCTAAAGGTCATATCGGCTTCATATGGACTTCAACTATTTTATGTATTTCAAATCAAAAGATTATTCATTTAGCAATAACGCCAATAATTTGTAAATAAAAAGATTTTTAGGTTCAATTATTTGTATGTGAACAGATTCTTGTATAAGAATCTTGGAATTGCTTATTAAAGTGTGAAAATACAGAATTGAATATGCATAATTTTTTTTGAAACTCGGCTTATTGTATAAAAAAATTCCTAAATAAATCAAATACACGATGAGATGAAAAGGTTCGTTTGCATTATCATTTTTCAATATATGCAATAATAAACACTTTGTGATGAAAATACTTGTTTGACTTCTCATTTTTTAAATATATGCAGTAATAAAAAAAAGTGAAGTTGAATTTCAGATAAAATGTCCGAATAGTAACAATTTTTTTCTTTCCTTCACGATATTTTTTGAGGTTATTATCGTTTATTGAAAAATTCTTTTTATAGTCCTTTCACCAAATAATCGTCTATAGCAGTGCGATACCACCACACTAAATTTGATATTCGTCGGAAGAGAAAACTGTGTCTGTATCAAATATTTGTTATTCTTATTCAGCTCTTCATATCTCGGGAATAAGATTTTTTTTGTCAAAAATTGAAAATTCGATTTTCAATCGCTGCCGAAACTCCCGATTTTCAAAACCTGATAAACTTTAGCCTCAAAATTCTTCGATGATTTACACGGAATTGCGTTCATTTATTTATATAACAACTTATTAACCCTCATTCAGAAAATCAATATGTCGGTTGTAAGTTTTTATTTTTTATTTAAACTGAAGATTACATTTTTTATCGCAATACGCAGCCTAGCCTGTTTCAATTCGTGGTCAGGGTCACTTTAAGATTGTCAGCTGACACAACTATTTCCTTGAGAACTTTAAATTATAATAACGAGAATTAACGATTCACAGATCTCTTTACATTCATATAAAGAATAATATAACCTTGGCTGTTCTTTGTCGTATAACGAAGTAAAAGAAATACAAGCCACGAGTCTGGAGAATCTCACAAAGGTTAGGTCAGGATAGCGGGACTTTATCCGCGGAAGTTCGCCTCGCCTCTTCACCTATACAGGGATTTAACGCTGCGCCAGTTTCAACAAAAAATGTATATAAGAATTGCGACGATCCCGCCAATTTCATGGCCTTCAGCAGGATGGATCCTTTTCGTCAGGCCCTGACAACTTGGTCATCCGCGAAGGAAGCTAAAATGGATAAAGAACTGTTCAGAATTTTATATAGGAACTTCAGCCGAGGGAAATATAAATTTAAATTTCAAGGTGAAAACTTTTTACACAAAAGTATCCGGATTTTAGTTTAAAATGACCTTAACCCGGTTCTACCTAAATCCAAATCCGCTCGCTTTTGAACAAAATGATGATTGAATGAATAGATATAATAAAAACTAGTTAAATAGTTATAAAAGATTAAGAGAAATTATCATTATAGAGTTTAGACTGTAGCATTGATCCCAAAAGATACTAAATGAACATGATGTATAGGGTAACATGTAAGTGAAAAAAAACCAAAGGCGAGCACAAGACGAGTGCGTAGTCATAGTACACTTCAAAACAGTCCTGAGTTACGTGTAGTAGACTATAGTAAGTAAATTTATCAGGTATGTTGGGATGAAACCTAACCTCAACATGAGGTTATTTATTTATATAAAAAAGTATAAGTAATATTTACTGTGTTGAATCTGAAAACGAATTAGATCAACAATGACGTCATAAACATAATTATTTTCACGTATTTTTGGGTGATTTGATAAAATCGTTATATGAATACAACCTTCTTATTGTAAAATAGTGATTTTTGTAAAAATAACTTAAAGGGCCAGTGCAATATTCTAATCAGCTTATTTCAAAATAATTTTTTACATTTAAGTTCAATATAGAAATTTAAAGCAACTTCAATTTAGAATTTGAAAGCAAAAATATATTACAAAATACTTACGTAATTTATCATATACAAATATTGGCTGTTATATTGCTTCTTTCGACTTGTTCGGTTTGCTCTAAAAAGAAGTTCTTTGAAAAATATTTTGTTCCTAATCTGAAATACTCCAATGTTTTTATATCGTGATCTGTTTGATAATCTCGTTTTTATTTTCTCAAATTTCAGTTTAAGAGGTGATATATACGATTTGAATATTGTTTTATTAAAAAATCCCTTTTAAGTAAGAATAACAAAAATAAATTAATATGGGCCCAATTGGGGCCAGACCGGGTTATCTATCTCGGCGCTGAAATTGGGTCCCGGTCGGGTATTGCGTTTCTTTTCGAGTCTAGCCCCATATAGATAGCCCGATTTGGACCAAGTTCTGCCCGATCGGGCCCTGAACAGGTCCATATTAGAATTTTTGCTAGGAGGGACAATATTACCCTTTGAACATCTACATTTAAACATCCATTTTTGTCCGTGCAGAGGAGTTGGACATCAAATTTAAAGTTATTCGTTGGAAATTATTTCTTGAACATTTCTTAATTAGTGACTGAAATTCAATTTACAAACATTTACAAAAATTCAATTTACAAGTCTAAATATCTCTACTATAAAAGTACTTTTTTTAGATTCTAAAGTTACATAAGCTAAATAAAATAAGCGAACTTTTAAACATAGTGCAACGTGATTTCAAAAGGATTGGACTCATTTCCTGCTTTGATTGTAAATCTAGCCCCTAATTTATCTAATGGAATTTGCCTTCTCTATTGCAGCTATACAAATACTACTTTATATTGAAAAATGATCACGAGTCAGCAGAATGAATACTGCACGATAATTTGGGTTGGTTAAAGCGTCGAACATCTGTCGCGGATTCATGAGTCGTTGCCTGACACCTGTCTTGATTCTTGATGCAAAATGCAAATGAGTTTGCTAATAGCTAATAGGCACAGTACAGTTGTATAAACTGTCACTGCCACATCATATCGATGTGAGTGTGCACAGATTTGTCAAGATAACAAAGTAAAGAGGAGTATTCCAAAGGAAATTAAATGTCATAATATAATTGTAATATAAGATCTAAAAACGACTCAAGTATCACAAGGATTTACCTGAGTCACTGAAGAGCACTGAAATGTCTCGCCGCATGCACGACAGCATCCGGAATTCTTAACGGAAACAGAAATAATTGTCACTTTCTTCATTTGGATACTTTTCCAAGGTTCGTTAAGCTGGCAGGACCACATTGCAAAAATGGACTGAAAACCTACAATTCACTCTATATGAACCAAAAAAAAACTTAATAAAAACCGAATATTAAAGAAAATTTCCACTGTTCCAACCGAAACTACGATTTTGGATGAAATTTTTGAAAATATTTGTGCTTATAAAAATATTTAAAATAGATCATATCATTTATATTTGTGGTTCATGTGGAGAAGTTTTTAATACTTTACAAAATAAAACTTGAATGAGGTCAATAGATTGAATAGTTTTCGAGAAATCGTGCACGCCGTTTTGAGAAAACACGCTTAAAACTTTCAATACGATACAACATTATAGTTACACAACATATTGCGATGAAATTTTAATCAGATACCTTAGGTCCATATAACAATATCCATTTTTCGGATGCATCTTTTAAGACGAGAACTCAGTAGTAAACGTCGAATGCTGGGCCGACTGGATAAGCACGTGTACATGCGACGCGAGCAGCACCGAACGTCGGCACGCTCGTGCACTCTACTGGGAATATCTTCCGAAATACTTGGAATTGGAAGCTACCATTTTTTACGGACGTTTTCCGATAGTTTTTGAATCGATTTCACATCGGCCGTAATTGCAAAATTTCCCGAATTTGAAAGAACGAGCACAGCAAAAAAAAGTACTTAATTTAAGGCGAAAATTCGGCTTATTTTAAGGTGTCACAAAAAGAAGCATAGGCAATCAGTAATTAAGAATCACATGTGAACATTAAATGAAGGTAATTAGATTCCTGAAATTCAGGGAGATGCGAACTGAAATTCAGATATGCTCGCTCTTCAATTAAGAATATATTTATACGGGAAAAATCGGTATAAAAGGGGCAGGTGGGGTTCAAAATCTTCTGAAAATTGCATTACGTAATAGCTTGAAAGGACGCTCACGTTACGAAGTAAAAAGCTTCGTAATAATTTAATTATTTTCATGGGTTTAATAATCCAAATATTGGCTGACAACTGAAACTTTTGGTTACCTTCAACTTACTTTCAGAACTGAATATTGAAATTTAGGAGCATACTTTACTTTACTCCAGTAGAAATATTCTGACTTCTTATTTGAAATAAGTTAGTGCTTTATTCAAGATAGTTTGTACACTTAAACTCTGTTACTTCCTTAATGCAAGTAAACTCTGAAATTAAGTCGAATATAACTTAAAGTATTTATTTTTACTGTGAGGTAAATCGCGTAATCATAAATAAAAATATCCACGTAATATCCAAGAGCTATCTAATTACTGGTGTTAATGAAATGCAGAACAAGATCTTAAAACTACAGTAGAACATTCACCTACAATGACTTACGTATAAACACGCTATCGTTCATTTTTGTATACTTTAGAAAGAAAGTAAACTATTAATATAGTTTATATACGAATATTTATGTACGAAAAAAATGTATATTGTATATAATTATATGTATGTACAATCATCATTTTTCTCAATCTATATCACTAACTCTTATCATATTTTTTGCAAGTGATATTTATCAATGTCAAAGACAGTTAGTAGAAATTGAACAACTGCTGAACATGTATGTTTACTAATTGCAGCAGACGTGTCAAATAAACAATTTCGAAAGAGGAAGAGTGTGCAAATTAAATTGAGAAAGTAGAAAATGGTCGATACAAAACAAAATGATTGACTCAAGGCATTACAAAAGTACAACTTCAGTATACAAGACTTGAGCAAAAGAACTGGTTAAACTTAAAGTTATGATTCACATTTAATCAAACAAGTTCCACGACCAGATTTAAAAAAATGCCAATTTCTAAATAAGATTTCTAAACAATAAATTTAAAAAACAGGTTTAATGCTACTTGTGTCAACCGTTAATGTGACGCCTCCACGATTTCACCACGTGTCCAAGATCATAAACCCGTAGCATATATTTCTCTACAGAATTAAAGAAGATCTTGCAACGGAATCGCCGAAGGACACGAAGCGCCTTTGACTTTTGTTTCCGGCGTTGGCATTGTCCGGAACATTATGATACTTTCACCGATCGCTTGTTGAATTCACATGAACTTGCTGCAACCCGCGACATTTCGCTTGCAAGTCACGAGATCTCGACAGTCAAGAATGCCAAGATACTCTAGCTCTAGGGTACTAATTGCTAGTCGTAAATTTTCCGTCACTTATTTATTCGATATTACTTTCACTGCGCTCACGAGCACCTTACTTTAATGTCATCTTTGTAACTGTTATATGTTATATCTTTTATATTTATGTTATATCTTTGTACTGTTATATGATTCATTGGGTGTTTAGGGATGTGGTTTGTTTTGTTTTAAGTTGCAACAAAAGTGAGACAGCGGAGAATGAGAATGCAGCTATGTTCATGTTATGAACATGTTCATTGGCTAATTACAAGAACTTTTTACTCTTGAAAATTTTTTCTAAAAGAGCATCGTTTATTGTAAAAAAAATCATGAATGTTTGCATAAAAATTTTGCCATTAAGACGCCATTTTGAAAATACTAAAACGAAAAATCGATCTTTGAACTATGGATTCTCAAAGTTTAGACATTTATTCCACCGGTTAGTAGGGTCCCAGAATAATTACAGACTCGGAAAAATTCGAAAAATGGATCACAACAAAAAAATAGGCACGAAAAATCACTTTTTTTTTTAAACTGCATTTTGGAATAATAAATAATTTTTTTCAGGAATTACATTGGTACCTTTGGAAAGAGGAGATCTTAAGCAATGAAAATATAAGTATCTCAATTTTTTGTATTGTCGAACAGTCTTAGTTATTGGCCTTCGAAGAGCAGTGTACCGGTCGTAGCGTTTTGGCAGTTTAAAGGTTAATGTAATTTAAAATAAGTTCAATCTCAACTTTTTTAATCTCAGGTTCAATTGTTAACTTTTTCAAGTATGAAATTATTTATTTTACAATGGGTAAATCATAAATCTTTATGTTAACATTTTTTGACTTTAGGTCTTCAATTTTAAGCATACATTTTCGATTTAAAGAATTTTCAAATTTTAAGAAATAGAAGATTTTTTATAGAATAACTTAAAGTTGATCCACTTCAAATATAAATTAATTCATTATTTTAAAAATTGAAATGTAGTTCAAGTATTAAAAATTTAACAATAATTTATTTTAAAAGACGATCTGAATTTGTTAAAAACTTAACAAATTACAGATTTTAACGTTGAAATATGAACTGTTTTAAGGCAAAAAAGCCTTAGAAGTAAAACACATAAACGTCCAATTAAACTTTATAAAGTATTTACAATTTCATATCCTATTCAAATATTTTTCCAGTCTAAAAAATATTCTATTTCTAACCCATTAAATTTTTTTTTATTTTATAAAAAAAAAGCACACTCAATAGTTGGGTATATTTGACTGTTCATTTTAAATGAGCAATTGTAAATCAAATATTCAAAACCAAATAATTCGAAACTGAATTGCTTGAAATGGAAAGCTCTCAATGTCACAATTTTAATTGTTCTATTTAATAAAAATTTAACTCATGAGTGAAAGCATTGTATTTTGATCAATAAATAACAGATGAACAATGGATAATTTAAAAATTGACAGTTTTATTATTTTTTCAGGTTTTTTTATGTTAGGTAATATATTAATAATTAAAAACATATATTTAAAAGTTTTGTCCAAAAAGAATCTGCGGAAGATTTTAAGACAAGTTGATTCATTTTTAAGAATGTTGAACTTTTTTGAGTAAAAGTTAGAATAATTTTAAGATATTAAAAAAGTCTGAGAAAATGTCAAAAATAATTTAAATTTTGAAAATATTTCAGAAAAATTTGACTACAATGTAGATTTTTGAATATTTCGAAATAAAATTTTGAAGCTTTTTAAGAATTGTGAAAGTTTTGAACATAATAAGAAAATTTTTTTAATATTTCTGGGAAACTTAAAATTATTTTTTATTTTGTTAAATCAATTTTAAGAGATTATTTTTTAAAGAATTAAAAACAAAATTCAATATATAAATAATAACTGAACAATTATTAATTCGAAACAAGAAGTAAAAGTTTAAATCATTCAATTTTTGAAGTTTCTAAGTTCAAATTGTTTGAAATTCTTTAATTTAGAGCATTATAACTAATAGCGTGGATTTTTTTTACCAGAAATCTTTGAACTTTTCAATCTATAAAAGTTCGAAATTGTTCATTTTTTGTATTACCAGAATTCAATTTAAAATTGATGTATTAAAATATGTTCAGCTTTAATTTTAAATTCAAAGGGGTTAGCACTTTAAGAGCTTTAATTTGCAGCTTTAAGAGTTCATATTTTTTTGCATTCCAATGACCGTGAAAAATGTTTTGCAACCATGAAAAAACCGGAAATTTTTTTCCACAAAACATCCACCCTGAAAATTATAATTAACTTTTATCTGTGTGATAAATCTGCTCTGATTAAATTTCCTAGTCTCGGTCTATCTTGTTTTTCGAGCATAAGCCCCATATTTTCAATTCATCCGAAAGATGCACTTGTACGATAGCGCACAAAAACAATGTCTGATCATTATCAGGATACTCTGCATAAGACAGGCGAGGATGTGCAGTCTCGAGTGAATGAAAATTTACGCGAGCAAAATGTACAACATAGGAATCGCAAGGCTCCGCGCAAAGTAAACCAGAGTCCTAGCAGAAGGATCTATTGATTTATTCTTACGGTATAGATTACTTTTCGAGTAGAGAGAGAGAGAGAGAGAGAGAGACTCGTAGTGCGATAAGAGCAAGTATGCATGACGTGCGTTCGTAAAACCCTGAGTCTACCTCCCCCATCTCTTACTGATAGGATAGAATCAAGTATCCTCGCTCGTCGACCCTATAGGTTTAAGGTTAAAGACTTTATCCAGTTCGACCAGAGAAAACTACGCCTACTTATGTGCAACAAGCATTTCTTCAAAAGGAAGAAAATGTAGGAGATCTGAAGGGTGACAACTGCCGAGAGCCTTGAAAACTGCTATCTGTAAAAGCTCACTTCAAATTCGCCAAAAGAGGGTTGCCTCACTAATTTTATGACGTGCAGTATTCATAGTAGCAAAATATACATGCAAATTGCATCACCATTAAAGACATGATTATAAAGAGATTGATTATGTTTAAATTAAAACGAGAGCAGATAAACTATAAACATTTAACAGTGAGCCATTTATATCACTCTCAACGACATAATCATTCCTATCATTTAGCGATCAGACTTACATAGTTGCTTTTATCTTAATATATCATCAACGTTTCAAAATAAAATCTATTGTCTAGATACAGGAGCGTATGATGAAATTCTTGTGTAACGACATCTTTACCGCTTTGCCTTACAAATTTTAATCAGCGATCCTTAATCTCGCGTATACTATATGAACCAACAACGAACTTAATCAACTTCAGGTAAACTCCTCAACTATTTTAATCAATCTCTCTCGTTTCTTTCTTTTAATTATCAGAAACTCAGAATTTGACAGTTTGGATTGAAATTAATTTTAGTTTAAATTTCATATTCACTTATAATAATCACTCAGGACAAATATTTTTACTCTCTTTCAAAATTTCTTGTTTAAATTATGAAAACCGATTCGATGTGAAAGCATCATGAAGCCAAAGACAACGAATTTGGAAATTTTACATTCTGAAGATGTGTGAAATTGACATCGTATTACATTCTTTTTACGTGAGAAATTGGAATATCTGCACTACCTAGGAGGTTAATAATGTTAATACAAAAAAGCTGCCCGCTTCACATCGCTTGTGAGTTTGAGCGCGCGACTGTTGGTTCTCGCGCTTCGCGCACGGTCTTTATAATTTTCGCACATTCTAGTACAAACCTTTTAAAATTAAGACTCAAAACATTCGCCACTGTAATTTTGTGATTGTTAATACTCTTTTGTTAAAAGAGTTTGAGCGCAACTACGGCGCGCGACTGCTGGGTCTCATACTTCGCACTCGGTCCTTGCATTTCTCCCACATTCGTGCACAAACCTTTTAAAATCAATGGTCAACAGATCGACAACTGTAATTTTGTCATTGTAAGCTCTCTTTTCTTAAAGCTCTTTCGGCTTTAACGAACCCATTCTCATCACGTATTCCGTGCTTCGTACTCAATTTTGTCCTAACTGTCAACTTTTCTACATTAAACTCAACACTGTATATTAAATATAATACATTTATTATGTAAATCATGCGCGTGAAAATTTAAAGGGTATCGCTAATTGGCTCAAATTAGCACAGCGGACTCGTAACCAAGTGAGTGCATCTACTGAGGATTCATTTAAAATATCTTATTCTGTAAGTACCTGTTTTAAATACGATGCAGTCGAATGTCTGATAAAATCAGATCGACCATCCGAGATTTCCAAACCGACCCTTCACAATGATCGGGTCAGCCAGATTGAGATGACCGAGACGACGATCCGAGACAAGCGAGTCTTTTTCTTCGATTGTCGGTTTGGACCTCTTGTTTTTACCTTCTAGAGTAGTCACTTTAAACATATTCAAGAGCTGTCCTATAGTATAGCTATAGTCGACACTGAAATATGGTCTGACTGCACAATTATATGGCCAAACAGGCCTTCCATTTTTCTCGGTGTGCTTATTCAGATATTGCAAAATAAAGCACAAAATGTATTTATCATGATTACATTTTAATAGTTGTTTCTCATTTTGCTTTAAATTATATTCTGAGCAACACTGAAATATGTATCCTTTAAATAAATTTATATCATTAAAATTAACAATATGCATGAAAATTGAAACATACTAAATCTTCTTTCCTTTTTTTTTATCATTTTTCTTTTTAACCTTGTTTTCTACTATTAAAGATAAACAACCGCGCATCTGAATAGGGTCTAATACGGGAACCTGTATATGATACTACATAGGATCATATGTCCTCTTTCGTATCTTGTCCTTTTTCCAAAAATTTAATTTTTTAATTTTGAATGATATTTTTTACGATTAAAGCATTTATTTATTTTTTTCATAGCTTGTGTCGTTTGTCAAAAAATTAATTTTCTTATCTTTTATTGTTTTTTCCCATAAAAAAACTGCGCATCCCATAAAAAATAAGAATTAAAAATGTGTAGCTCTTTTTCGGATAAACAATTTTGGTCTCATTTTTTCGTAGCTTATGTCGTTAGTCCACAAATTTCATTTTAATTTTATTGTTAATGTTATTTTTTACGTCTAAAAACAAAAACTACGCGTCCTATCCAAAAGTGATTATAACAAATTTGTAAATATTTTCAGGGCGCGCAATTTTACCTTATTCATTTTTTTCGCATATTGCATAGTTTGACCAAAAATGGAATTTTTGTATTTTGAATTATTTTTTGTACGATTAAATTTTGAATTTTCAACTTTTCGACCAAATTAAAAAAGTTGTTATGATAATCTTGTAGGATGTTCAAAAAGCAACGTTTTTCTTCTCTTGACTTTTTTTTCATATAATGCGTTTTTTGGCTTAAAAAGTTCATTTTATTTATGTTTAGATGCTGAAAACTAACAATAAGTTTGACTGGCAGCTCCTGAATGGTGCCAAAGTTAACTGGCAGACTGTCAAACATGTAAAAAATTCGAGTGAAAAAACGTCATTTTAGTGCTCTTCAAATTCACGGGGAATGATTGTTTGGATGCTAAAAACTAACAATAAGTTTGACTGGATGCTCCTGAGTGGTGCCAAAGTTAAATGGGAAACTGTCAAACATGTCAAAAATTCGAGTGAATAAACGTAATTTTAGTACTCTTGAAACCCATTGATGATGATTGTTTTGGTGTAAACAACTAACAAAGAATTTGACTGGCAGCTCCTGAGTGGTGCTAAAGTTAACTGGGAAACTGTCAAACATGTCAAAGATTCGAGAGAAAAAACCTCATTTTAGTACTCTTCAAACCCATTGAGGATGATTGTTTTGGTGCGAAAAACTAACAATAAGTTTGACTGGCAGCTCCTGAGTGGTGCCAAAGTTAACTGGCACTGTCAAACATGTAAAAAATTCGAGTGAAAAAACGTCATTTTAGTACTCTTCAAACCCAATAAGGATGATTGTTTTGGTGCAAACAACTAACAAAGAATTTGACTGGCAGCTCCTGAGTGGTGCCAAAGTTAACCGGGAAACTTTCAAACATGTCAAAAATTCGAGTGAGAAAACATAATTTTAGTACTTTTCAAACCCATCGAGGTAGATTGTTTTGGTGCAAACAACTAACAAAGAGTTTAACTGGCAGCTCCTGAGTAGTGCCAAAGTTGACTGACATTTTAATCAGCAACCGGATGAAAGTTTTGTCCTTTTCATTAACTAAAATTTTAATCTATAGGATA
>NC_046663.1:78612748-78622758 GCF_010883055.1 Belonocnema kinseyi
CCAAATTCCACGGCTGTCCACGAGGGGGGGGGGCTCAAAAAGTGGTGAAAAATTGTCCATGTGGTATATGGATGGCCCTTATGCTTCACATTATTTATTCTGGTGTTACTCAACTGATTAATGAACAAGTCTGAAATCACTTAAATGTCTGATGTGAAATGAAATGTGAAATTTTTAACTACTATTTCAATCAGTGAATTTTTCACTAATTCATATTTAGAGAGTGGGGCACGGGTTAATACTGCCAGATTTGAAACAAAAATAGGGAATTTCTTTTTCCGAAAAATAAATAAATTAGGGTAGATTGACCACCAAACATAATAACAAAATTTTAAAAGGTATTAAGTTGGACTAAGCTATTATGTGGTTATCTAGGAATACACTAATCCAGTACGCAGTATCGAGATCAGGTCGTGACATTTCGATGTTGCAGCATTATAAAGGCGCCTTCAGGGCGCACCTAAACCAGGTCGCACGATACCTCTCCTCGTTTCCTGACGAAGTAATACGTAATATTGGATCGAGGCACGCCTGCCATAAAAGCGTTTGTTCGTTACGTATCGCAGAGATTACACAATTCATTGTACTATTCGCGAGGAGCATCGCCGCGGGATATACATACATCCGGGCAGTCTTTAGTTGCGACTACCTCTCAAGGTTTTCAAAATCACTTTTCGGAACAATCAGGAACTCTCATTTAATTCAACTTCTTTTACAAAACTCGAACAAATGGTTAACACCATCTCAGAGATTTCTATAAACAATTAAATCAATGACAAGCTGATGTTAAGTATTAACCATTCCTTTAAGATATATTTATAAATATCATATATGAGTGAAGAAAATATACAAGTTCCTCTTTAGAATCTGAAGGGCAGAAAACAATTTTTTGTCATGATAGACAGGAGAATGAAATACTTTCTATTTTACAAAGTTAGTAAAAAACAATCTTGAATTAAATTGATCGATTTTTTGGTAAATTGGTAAAACCATATGATAATGAAAGATTTACTTGGGTGAAAGTACCTTTAAGCAGTTTTAAACCCACCTTTTTTAAAGAGCTATCTATAGTCTGACGTCTGCAGAAGATAGTGGGGATAAGGCCTGAGAGTTGTGAAACCTTTGTTTACGAAGCACGTAATAAAAACAGAAGGCCGTGGAAAAAGGGATTGTACGGACAAGAAAGGGAAATTTAACTTTACATTGGTTTTGTAAATCTTGAGGTGAGGGTATAAAGCCTAGATTCGATTTAAAACGATCATAAATCTTCAATTGAATTACCGAGGAAATCGACAAAGAAGTGCTATACTTTGAGACGAGATCACATTCCACTGGTCCAGCTAACTTCAAGGCCATGGCGCAATGCTCCAGTATAAACCCCATTCGAAATGATTCGCTCACGAGATTTCAGTAACATTCAATATTATTGCATTTTATATGCTCAGAACCTCATCATTTGCCTCTGCATTTGCATTACAAATGTTTTTAAAATAAAAGAATTATGAGTCTTTTAAACCGTTTGTAAAGGTAGAAAATAACTGGATCGAGTTGAAAATTTTCAAGAGATTCTTCTTTCAAAAATGATTATAAACCCTTTTCTTTTAAATTGTTTTTGATCAAAATTTGTGAACAAAATCTCGACAATGCACGATTACTAATCATTCTGCCTGAAACCTCTACTTAAAAAAAGAACACAATCTTAAAATATTCAATATAATATATAGCGCAATAAAAAGAGGAAAACTGCCAGTAAAATTAGAAAGTGTTCTACCTTGAAGAAAAAAGATAATATTGACCATTTTTCCATGGGGCATAAACTGTTATTCACAAACAGTGCTCGGATCGAACAGTCGCATACAATTACAAAGAAAGTCTTATGAAATTTGAAAAAAATTCCACAAAAAGTCGCATCAAATTTTTAAAGCCAATGAAAAAAAAGCAACATCAGAAACTGGATTATTCAAAGCAGAACTTTTATTTGGGAATATAGAGTACATCATTTTAAATGTTTTTCAAATATTCTTTGCGCAATGAAAATAAACTTTAAAGCTAAAACAATTTTTTTTGAATAGTCATTCCGTTTTGAAGGCTTCGGAATCTGGGTTAAAAATATTTATTTTCGTTTAAACTTGGATCATTTTCAAATAAGGAAAGTTCATCATTTACGTTTATTTAATGCTCATGCTTCCAAGCATAACGCTTGAAAGCATGATTTTTAACTTTTAAACTCAAAAGCAGCACGTTTAAACTTATCAAGAGATAGTTAGTGCCAATTTTTAAAAAGCTCAAATATATATTTTTATAAAATTAAAAATTCAACTGGCGAATCGAAGGGCGGCAGTACAGAACTAGATATCCAACAAAATCACAATGCTTCAAGAGAGCGAAAAAACATTCTGTATACTCAAAATCGCCATTTACAGATACGACGGAAGTCAACTTCCGAGATGCGGATTGCGATAAAAAAATGTCATCTTTCGTTTAAATAAAAAAAAAAAACTTGTTCCCGAGATATTGAGTTTCCGAATGAGGGTAAAAACGTTTTAATCTAAAAAAGGGAACCAATCCAATAAAATCGTCCAACAATTTTGAGATAAAAATTTAACAGGTTTTAAAAATCGTTTTTCGGTAGCGATTAAATATCGAACTTTCAATATTTCACAAAAATGAAAAATTGGTCCCAAGATATGTGTAAGCTATATAAGAATGACAAATGTTTGATACGAACCAATTATTATACGATTATTCGGTGAAAAGGCTACAACAAAAATTTGTTTCAGTAAATGATAATAATTTTTTTAAAATATCGTGACGGAAAGAAAAAAAATTCTTACCATGCTAAAATACTACGCTAAACCTTAACTACAATTTTAACTACTTTTTTTCCTGCTGTATTAAAAAATGAGAGTTCGAACAAAACTATTGAATATCGGTTTCGGGTCTCGCTTGCAGTAACCTTCAAACTAAATCCAGACCGTCCGAACATAAACATACAGGCCCACAAAAATAATTTCTGTTGAATTTGTAAGGATGACGTAACCTGATGCAAATAAAGTGTGGGGAGTTCGACCGCCGAGCCATTTGTCATGCTTGATTGAGCAGCCCCCCCCCCCATTTTTTTCCGTCGCACGGGGGGGTCGTTTATGCCCGGTTGTTCTTTTTCTATCTTGAAAGCTTTAAAAAAATCTATAAAAATTCATGTGTATTTCTCGGAGTTTCTACTACATGTTCCAACTGTTTTTAAAATCAAATATGTAACTATTTACAAAACATTAATCGAAATATGAACAAAAACTTGAGAAAATGGTTGACAAAGTCATAACTCTGCAATAAATAAATATTAAGAAACTGTATTTTAGGTTTTTAAAGATCAAATCATGACCTGTCAGAAAATTATAATCCTGACCGATTAAAATGCCGATATTGGCCCAATATTTTTAGCCGACCTTTGGCTGCCAAAATTGGACCAACGCTGGGCCGTGTATTCAGCTCCGGCAATTCGCACTTGGGTATTTATCCTGCATAAAGTTGATACGATGCCA
Source organism: Belonocnema kinseyi (assembly GCF_010883055.1). Classification (NCBI taxonomy): domain Eukaryota; kingdom Metazoa; phylum Arthropoda; class Insecta; order Hymenoptera; family Cynipidae; genus Belonocnema; species Belonocnema kinseyi. The sequence continues at coordinate 78,616,291 of NC_046663.1, forward strand.
TTTTTATATTAGCTGCAACTTTAATATTTTTTACGCCTTTACAACCCAAGTGCAAAGTCACATACGGCCCAAGATTGGCCCATAGTCGGCAAAAATATTGCCGAAGCTCGGCTGCCATTATCGCGCCAATGACGGAATGATAACTATGGCCTGCACTTGGCAGCCAAGGTTTGGCTGCCATTGTCGGTCCAACACTGGGTACTAGTATTGGACCAAACCTAGCTGCCATCGTCGCGCCATTGCCGGATTGATAACTATGGCCTTGACTTGGCAGCCAGGGCTTGGCTGCTATTGTCGGCCCAACATTGGCTACGGTCTAAGCATATGACAAAAAAGATATTTAAAAAATAAATATTAATTGATTGCGAGTACTTTGAATATAAATATTAATAGTCCTGTTTAGATTGAAGACATATATTTCATTTTGAACATTATATTACAAATAAAATTTCTAACGCTACGGAGTATCGAGCCTACATCTATATACCTAATTCTATTGCCTGCTTTACAACTTTTTGGAATGACAGGAAATGTAATTTTTCATAAACATTAAAAATTTTTAATGACAGAACTTCACAAATTTCATCGTGAACTTTGACAATTTTTCAATAAATTTTTTTTATCTTTCATGTAAGATTTATTTATTAGGTGCTAAAACTGAGACTTGGCGAAACAAAGTGCCGATTCTGGGTCTAGTATCGGCGGAGACTCGGGAAATATAAATAGCCAGTATAGGCTGCCAGCACTGGCTCAACATTGGGCCGATTTAAATAAAACATGGTTTGCCGTGGTAAAAGTGACACTTGGCCCAGTAATGTGCCGTCACTGGGCCAGACTTTGGCTGATCCTCATGAAACACGGTTCCCCGTACTAAAAGTGATACTTGGCGCAATAAAGTGCCGATACTGGGCCAAGCATCGGTGGAGGATCGGCAAATATAAATAGCCAACATAGGCTGCCAGCACTGGCTCAACACTGGGCCCAATAACTTTAGCCGACCTATGGCTGCCAAAATTGGACCAACACTGGGCCGTGTATTCAGCTACGGCAATTCGCACTTGGGATATAATAAATGAATGAAAAATCTGCTCTTCTTTCAACAATCAATATTTATTTATTATATAGTAATCTTTCACACACCGGCTTTTTACAGATCGCGCAAAAATGCGACGTTTTTTTATCATCCTTAGATGGGCATATCGCACACTTTTTTCTAACTTCGTAGATATACATCTGCAAATGAGGAGTCATCCAAATCTTCGCTTCACACTAACGCGGTTACACAGGTGGGCCGTTTAAGGCACAAGCTTTATTTGAAGTCTTTCTTCCTCGGAAACACAATGATCAATTGAATGTTCCGTTTGCAGTTCAGTTCCCAATGCCAAGAAGCTTATGTAGGGGGGGGGGGGACCCCGCCATCTTTGAGTTTCGGAGATACATAAGCGGGAAAATTTGACTGGGTTGCAAACAACCCACCTGTGACGAAGGGTTAACTCCAAGTTACAATGCTCTTGGCATGATAAACAGTTTCTTTTCCATAAAAATTAACTTTTTTAATTCACGTATTGTATTTAGTAATGTGCACACCGTATGTCAAATTTTGATAGAATAAAGTGAAACAAGTAAAATAAAATTATGTGCCTTAAAAATGAATGTCAACATGTTAATTAAATAATGTACAATGATAAAAATGTAAAAGGGGATAATTCTATATGTCGACGAATTTAAACAAATGTATTTTCAAATATTAATAAAGAAAAAACAATAAAAAGGGCAAAACTCAATTAGGAGACCTCTAAATCACATAATATTTTGTATTTTCTGTTGTTCAAGAGTTTGTTGACGAAAAAGGCACAACTTAGGCTAGTATGCGTTTTCAGATTAGAAAATTATTTCTTATTTGCCTTATCAAATGAGTCACCCTAATGTATATTATATACTCGACTTTTTGCCTAATTTGAGATCAAAATAGTATTCCTCCTCTAGACACAAGAAGATGGCAAGTAAGAGGAGGTGAGAAACGAGACATTAAACGATGTATTTTCGCTGTATGAGTATCCCGAATGTACACATCTTCGAATTCCATTCCTTTCTACTTAGAGGGTGAAGGCAAACGAGGAATGCAGCGCAGATAAGACATGCATAAATGCAGACAACCACAAAGTCCGTTTGCTCACTTCTGAACTGGTCAGTATTGTCTGGAGTCCTGAAAATACTTTATAAGAGTGGGCGAAACTCTGAATCCTCAAAAGTAAAAGCTTCCTTGTATACTCAACGAATACAGGTATTCACTAAATAAAGAGATTCGATTCGTATTCAATTTTTTTATTTCTTCAACTATCTTGCAATCCTACATTTCCTAAAAACTCTTTAACGTTCTTCAAATTTACACCTAACACTGCACTTTTTTAATTTCTGAATTAAATACATAAATTTATACAAATTAGACGTAAATATTGCAACTCTCTAAGTTCAATCAATTCAAATTACCTAAAGACTTAAAAGTCGTAAATATAATTTTTCAAAACTGAATGTTTTACAAATATTCGAAAATAAGTTTCAAACGAGTGTTTAAAGCTCAGAACGTGCAAATAAACGAAATATTTATTTCCCAATTCTAGGTTGTCTACAACTTTAGAAGAAGTCAATGTGAAAATAAAACAAAATTAATTAAGATATAAAAAAATTAAGAAAAATGCAGAGAGTAATTAAAGTCTGGAATATAACTTTTTCCTGAGATATGGGAATACTGAATGAGAGTAAAAATAATTTGATACAACAAAAATGATTCTGTTCTGAGAACAGAAAAATTGAACCTCGCAATATTACAATGAGCCACTTTTTGCTAAAAATCCGAAAAAAAAGAAAATACATATACTTTTTTATTGAATCATAATAATTTTATAATGATTGGTTTGATGAGACAAACATATAAAATTATTGTTACTTTTGTTACTATGATGTCTCAAATATGGGTCTGTCACGATATATCGCAATGATCATATTTAACGAGAAGTTGGAAATGGGTAGTGATTTGACCAACATTATTCTTCTTACTAGTCATAGGGATGCCTTCCCGCCCCCCACGAAACGTTGGAAAAGGGTAGGGTTTTGATAAAATTATTTTTATTTTCTGTCAAAGGAGTGTTTCGGGCCTTTTGTATGTTTAAAAGCACCTAAACGGTGAGTTAAATATGCTCATTCTGATATCGTGACATACCCACATTTAAGCTAACGTAGTAACAAAAGTAACAATAATTTTTAACTTCTGTCTTCAATAGAGAATGCAAAAATAACATGTTCTGAAAAATCAGTAACATTAAAATAGTTGAGGTTATGTTTTTCTTTCAAGTTATAACAGAACAAAAAGATAAGTGAAAAACTACTCCGTTTAAATTGTCATAGTTGTTTAGTTAAATATGTATTTTAAAAAATGTACTGATGCTTTTTTATCTTCAGTGCTTTGATTTTCAGATTAAGAACTACAAATAGTGCTATCCTTTCGTTTAGACTGGACATAGCCATAACATTATTCTTGCAACCAACAGGTGGCTGCTTCGACATGCACGGCAAATAAAGTTGATAAGCAAGATAACAGTAACGGTAACCAGAATATGTCTTATCACTACCAATCACTGCATTTACCGGTTAAAAGAGAAACTCACCTTGAGGCTAGATGTTTCTTTGGATGTGGAAGGATTCCGCAAAATGCGGCGAGAAACAAAAGGACGGCGATAAACAAGGTTTGACACGATCTAGCTCACCCAGCAGTAATAAATCTTTCACAACTCCGATTTTGCACCTTTTTTATCTTCAACACCACTCGTAAACACACGAAATCCTTCAAGAAAGTCGAAAACGGGTCGAAAGCAACATGACGTATAGAACGACAGCATGAAAACAACATGCAAGCTGTTTAAAAAAAAGTATCACGAAACCGAACAACTACAAACTGTACGCGCGCTCAACCGTTGGGGAGCAAATGCGATTAAATGCGATCTACAGGACTACAGCGACTGTCGAGCAAGTTTACTATCGAAAAGCGCCACCAAACAGCCCGGTTAGGAACTCGGAAGCTAAATTTGTCGGTATTACAGTTTTGGTTCGTAATTCAATCCAATAATAATTTAATAATTTAATAATAATATATTATCAGATCATTGATTCAAATTAACAAATCGCAATCATGTCTCAATTCATATTTTGCTGAAAAAGAACATTAAAAAAATATGCTATATACTTTTAAGTCTATGTCATACTGCTAATTTTTCGACATGTTTTGCGACGGCGAATTAAGATATCGAGTTTAAAAAATGAGAAATAATATAAAAGGCACTAATAAACGTTTCTTTTTTTATACCCCTGAAATTTTGACATGAGAAAAAAAATTGTTTAAACATTTTTGTTGTTTTCGAGAAATGAAGGAAGATATACACATTCATTATGGTACCTTTTTAATTTTCCAAATTTGTAACTCTATATCTCATTCCTTTGGACGTCAGTTGTTGCACAATATATATCGAAAAATTATTTTGTGGATAGTATGATATGGCCTCAACAATATTACGAAACTTGATTTTAAAACTTCACTGTATATTTAAAAAATCATAAAGTATCTCCAAACAATCATTTGTATGGAATATAATAATTGGATCAAGAATTTCTGTTATTTATGTTTAAAAATATTACTTTATGTGCCACGAAAAAATTCTATTGTGAATAACAGAATGTTAAGTTTTAAATTTATAAGATATCTGATTTTTATTTAACAATGTTCACTGCACTTACGTTTTCACTTTCAAAGTATACCATTTTAAAACTTTCACTTTTACTATTTTTTTAATCTATCCAATTTTGATTACCCTCTTTTCAAATATTTTGAAATAGTATAATTGTAGTTTAAAATTACTAGAAAACTAACAAGCGCGCTGCATATGCGATTATTGTTTTATTTTTTTCTAATGTAATTTTAAAGTTAAAAAAATAAAATTAATATTAATACAAAATTTTTGTTAAACACATAATTTATCAGTTTCATTTTTGATAAAAAGTAGTGAAGTTAATAAATTTGAGCTACGGAATTCGGGGAAATTAAACAAAATTCCACGATGAAATTTCTGATTTAAAAAAAAAAACAAGTAAAAAATAAGGAAGGGGATTTGGAGGTTGCCTTCTTTTTCTTTCTGCTTTTTTTATTTTGCTGCTTTTAATTTCCAAGAATTTCATATTAAATTTGAATGTTGAAAGTTAAAGCAGAATTCAAATTTTAATTTATTCTCAGTTTAAGGACTTAAATTCTAATTATTTTTATTTAAGATAACAGATTTCTTGTAAGAAACTTTAATATTCAGAAATTGAAAATCTTGTTCAAACTATAATAAATTTCTGAAAGCTGAAATATCTAATAATCTATAATCATTTTTTATTATAACGCACATTTCCGGTATAAAAAACTAGCATTAAAATTGTTAAACCCTGTGAATCCTGATGACAACTTTTGATTTAAAATGCTAATTTTCACTGAAAAAAAGGCTAATACAACCTACATTTATAAAAAAATTGTAAGCCTTTTTCGAAACTTTATGAACTGTTTCTTAGCGAAAAGCACTAACGTAAAACATATATAATTCTTCAATTATTTATGAGATAATTCAAATTAGCAGTTTATGTTTACATTGTTTAAAGTAATAGTTAAGTTTATAGGCCTAACGATATAAATTTTTCAACTTTTATTGATAATAAAATTCAATTAGAACTATAAAGGCTTTTACTTGAAAATATGCAATTGTAAAATATTTATAAATGAAACTGTCTTGGATTTTTTAAATTTTAAAGGAAGAAGAGTGATCAATTAATACGAAGTAGTATTATTTTAGTACTATGGCTACTATTCGAGAAAACCCACGCCAATGGCTGCCTAACTTCGTTGATAAGCGAGAAGTCCCGCATAGAAACTGTTTGATTTTAAACAGTAATACCTAAAAATTGCCTAATTTACGAAGTTTGTATCTGATTTAATTACACTTTTGCCATTTTGAATATGAAAGAATTTAATTACCAAGGCTTTCAGTTTTTAACGTTTCGCTCTTTTTTCAATTGTACCTTAGGAAGTAAAAGTGTAAGACATTCATTTTGAAGAGAAAAAACTTATGTTATTTACTGATGACTTTTTCTTTCGTAGTTTTAAATTTTATAAGCATCACATTGCTGTCTGCTGAGAAATTCCAATTACGCGTTTTCATAGCATTCTCCATTTTTCTTACCAAATAGCAGAATTTTATACTAATAAACATAAATTTTATACGAAAAATAACAGTTCAATTTTCAACCAAAAATGAAATAGTTCAATTTTCAACCAAAATAATGAGCCTTACCAGGTGTATACATATGAAACCGGTATTTTTTCAAGAAAAAAACACATTTATTTCAAGAGAATGATAACAAATATTTTATTCAAAGTATGCGCCC
>NC_046663.1:78622858-78654388 GCF_010883055.1 Belonocnema kinseyi
CGCCAATTAGCACAAATGGTAAGTTCCGACAGTGCCTACAAGTGTGCCTACTGGCCGCTAAATGGCAATACCGGTTTCATATGTATACACCTGGTAAAACAAGAAGATTAAGTTTCTACCAGAAAGACATATTTTCAACAAACTATATAAATCAACTAAATATTTGAAGCTCCATATAAAAAAGGCATAATGAAATTTTCAGATAAAAAAAATTGAATTTCCAAAAACATATACAAGTTGTAACAAAAGAAGTGAATTTTCAACTAAAACAGAACAAATTTTCAATAAAAAATGGAAGTTACACTTTTTGTTAAAAAAAATAAATTTCATCAAAAAATAAAGAAATGTCCAATAGAATAGTTGCAGTTTCATCCAGAGATGAGTTTTCAACTAAAAAAAAAATATTAAATTGAAACATTTAAATTTGAATAATAAGGACAACTATTAAATGAAATATTTAATTTTTAAGGGTACAACCCACTTTGAAGTGGGTTGAAGAGTCTGTTTCAACTAAATTGAAGTTCAGGTACAAGCAGAAGGCGGTATGTACGGTCCAGACATCGCTGATGAAATAGAGGTAAGATTTTTTTATGATTTTTCATTAAAAAACACTTTAAACGCGTTTTTCTCAAAACAACGTTTTTTAGAACGAGAGGCACGATTTCTGTAAAACGAATGGACCAATTCTTATAAAAACTTAACCATATATTCTACACACAAAAAGACGGAAGGTGGACTACACAGATGAGTTATAATTTGAGTTTTACCTATTTTTTTCACTAAATTCAGTGCAAAAAAAAAAGGATTTTATTTTTTAAATTGTTTTTTAACTTTGACCTCCATTTTGTTATTTATTGATAAAAATCAATGTCCGTAGTTCATCTTTTAGCTATGGTCATATTGAAACTAAAACACTTTGATTTTATTGTTTTAGATGAGCCGTTGTTGAGATACCATGCCTCCCGTCTACCTACCTCAAAATCATGGCCTTATGTTCAGCTATATTTTTTGTATATAAAAACTAAAAAAAAAAAAAAACAATAAAAAGTTTTTTTCTCGTATTTTTAGACCTTATTTATCAAACCTATCAACTTTTACACTAATATACTTCATATTATTCTTTGAGAAAAATCGCACAAGTAGGCTTTTTTTAGCGTTCAAAGTGGGTTGTACCCTTAAGTTCAAAGATCAATTTTCAATAACAAGAAAAAACAATTTTTCAATAAAACAGTTAAAATTTAATCGAAAGAAATTAATTTACAACTTTAAAAAATTGGTTACTTAAATTTTCAACTAAAAATAATGAATTTTCAAACAAGAAAATTAATTTTTTACAAATAATTTTTTTTTTAACGAAGTATTTAAGATTTTTAAACAAAGAAGTGAATTTCTAGCCAAAATAAATTAATTTGAAAGCAAGAAGAATTTTCAAACAAAAGTCAAGTTTCTAACACATAGTTGCATTTTCAACTATAAAGATCAATTTTCCAAGAAAAGAACTTTTTTTTTAATTAGTTAAATTTTCAACAGAAAAATGATTTTTTAACCAAAAGAGGCGAATTTTTAATAAGACACATGAATTTTCATCGAAATTGTTTATTTTCAATCTAAAAGAAGCGAATTTTTAAACAAAAGCGGACAAGTTAAACGTTCAGTTAATCAATTTTTAACGAAAAAAAAAATGGATTTTCATCAAAATATTTTATTTAAAACCAAAGAGATTAATCCTCAACAAACATCGTCAAATGTAATAGTTGATATTTCAATAAAAAAATATCTTAAATTGAAAGCCGTTGTATTCAACCAAAAAGAACGAAGTTCAAACAGATCATGTAATTTTTTGTATAAGAAATTCAGTTTTTAATCGAAAATAAAACGAGTAAAAGAATAAATTTTTAACCAAAGAGAAGAAACTTCAAATGATAACATTTTAATCAAAAAGTGTTAAATTTAAAAAAGGAGATTTTCCTCTAAAAACAATTTTTTTAATTTTTAAATAAGGTTGTTTTTAGTTTTCGCTACAAAGAAATAGAAAAGGTGTGAAACATGTACTATGAAACGTTTTTCCAGTCAACAATAATGTTATGTTTGTCAAATCCAGAACTATGTAAGAAAAACTGATCCTTTGACTCTATTTTACAAATGAACTATACCTTTTTATGATTAATTCGAGTAAAATGAGCTATTTTTCATGTATTAATTTTGAATTTTCGCAGAACTCGGACCCGAACAGGCCGTGCACTCTGGTGAGTTGTAAACTCTCCCATTTCTATACTAATACCCGACTTTTTTTGGTACTAATAGAACTAGGAAAGGGGTTACATGTACCCGAATTTCGGTACAGCCAGATTTTTTCGGTAAGTCTAGACACTTCCTTGTTCAATATTTAAGTCCTTGAAATTAAAATGATTCAACTGAAAATGCTTGTAATTATAAAAATGCGTGAAAATTAAATGCAAAACTTAATCTCTTCTTCTGATTCTACAGTCATAGAGTGAATGTTAACTCTTAGAAATTACTTGATTTCGGATAATTTTAATCAACAAATTGCATGTTCTTTTATCATTTTAAATTCGGTACAACATCAAACTGTGCTATTTGTATAGAAATTTTCTAAGGTTTTAAAGAACCCTCTATTTTTTAAATGTCGACACATCCCTTTTTTACTGAAAAAGTATTTAAAATGATTACAAAAAACTTGCATATTAAAACTAATTGAATGTCCACCCTTTCTCTTCATCAGTTCATACGAATTTCGCAATAAATTATTTGTAACCAGAAATAAAACTTCCGGATTGATTTGGTCAATGTTTTATTTATTCAATTTATTTTAAACAATATGTTCATTTGGAGGACAGTCATTCCTCATGAAATGAATACGATGTACTAAATACGAATCCTTTTTACAATTTTATACCATATACACAATAATATAATAAGTAGATAATGACAATGCCAGCCTAAGGCGCGAAACGTAAAAAAAAAACGAAAATTGAGTACAGGTCGCCCCGTCGACAAACGGCATTTCTAAACTATATATGCTCATTGCTTAATTATGATTGCTTTTTTTTATGTATGCATTTCCGCTTCTCTAAAATAGGTAAAAAAGCCCTGTCACAAAATAGTTCGCAAATGTATATTTATACATATTGTCAGTGTGCTTTCTCTTGCTGCTCGTTTTCTTCACTTACTATATGTGATGATTGTGAGTAATGATTCACTATAGTACAATTTTCAAAAAAACACACATTCCCTAGAAGTTTATTTGCATCTTGCTTCTCATGGAGAATGGGGGAAAAACTGAACGAATAGTTTATGCTATTTATCGTGAAATATGATTTCGAGTGATAAAAAGTAGTCAAAAAGAATTTTACTCGAAAAAACAAAACTGGTGACAATATTTGATATTTTCGCAGAGTAGACCGATCGGGTTAATCACGACACTCGTAGCGATTTTCGTTGGGACAATCTCCTTTGTTTATTAAATGATTTATTCGGATTTTTTTCCAATGAAACAATATTAGTTAAGTAACAATAAGATTAGTGTCAACAATTTAATTTATCAGAGGGGTGGCTTGGCTGCTTATGCAACATCCACGCCAATAAATATAATAATAATAATAATTAATAATAATTATTTAATTATATAATAATAATAATAATAATAATAATAATAGTCAAATAAATAAAAAGCGAGTAGTTAATGAGTTTGGTCTTTGCCCTTTACATATCTCTTTCTCTATTTCTCTCGTTGCAATGCGCACGCTCACATGCCACGTTTGTAGCTTTTTTGCACCCTTTATACACACATGTGAGCGTGTCGCCTCATCGAAAATAGGGATCCAAAATTGAAAAAGACAAACCAAATTTCGGCGAATTTCAATCAGTTGATCAGGTATGAGTGTATATAAAAATACTTCAATCTTATATTTGAAGTCACTTTCCAACTAAAATTTCCTTTATTTTTAAAAAGTTTGCGAGGTAAAATCTTTGTTTTTTTGCTGTAATTCATTCTTTTTTTGTCAACTTGGATTCCTATTATTTTGCGAGTAGGACTTGGACTTGGTGTTGTGAACTGAAAAACGTTCTCTCAAGGGGAAAGTATTATTATATAAAAAAACACCCTCAATGCAATCTCGAATTGTATTTTTTTTTTTTTTCGTAAAAATTGAAATGCGGCACGTTCCAAGCCAAGTCCGCTCCCTCGTTGCAAAGTACGCGTTCAATTGGCCATTATTTCATTGTGGAATCTTCGAACTCTGCCAATCTAAACTCGTGTTCACTCCGCTCTCTCTTTCCCCTTTTTTAATGTGGAACTATTTTGTAAAAAAAATTTTACTATACCAACTTTGAAGAAGAAAGAGAGTGAAGTAGCAATCATCTGCGTATTCAAGATTACAGTAAAATAATTACAATATAATATGCATTAATAATATTTTCATATGCATACATACACATATGTTTGTACATATATGTATATATAAATATAATACAAGTAGCGTAGAATAATAGATCAAAAAGGCTGGATAAAATAGAATTACAGAAACGCTATTTCTTACGGAGCCACACCTTTCAGACTTTACACTTTTTTTTTATTTCTTTCCTTTCTTCCGTCCGTCCGTCCTCACACCAAAAACTTTCAAACGCTTCACATTTCTGCCGTACACGTGCGATAGTCGAGAAACAACTTATTTTTCATTCATCATTCTATAAAAAATTGAAGATTATTTCTTAATGTATTTTACATTTAAGTTTTTATTAACTTTACGCTCATGGACCACTCGAATTGAAGATAATAGAGATGAAAAAAACAACTCAAATTGATTTAAATAATTTACGCTTGCAAAGGCGGTTTTGTGATCGAAGCGAAATTGGATTTGGTTATCTTTTAAGTAAAAGGGGTACGATCAACCCTCAAAAAATTGATATGCATAAAGCTTTTTGGCGTTTTGTAATATAAGTCGCTCTCTGACGTAAACTTACAGAGAAAAACATCTAGAAAAGCGGAAAAATGAGCTGGTGGGTTCGGGCGTGATATAAATATTATCTTATTAAATACGTGTCACGAAAATATCGAAAGTTTCCCCAGTCTCTTCCTTTATGACTTTAAAAAGCGTCCTTGATCGTAGAATTGCTCGATAAAAAATTGTATCCCGTGAACCATTGGACCGCGTGGTTGTGTTTCTAAGCTAAAGCCCGCCAGCTTTGCATCTGCTTTTGATGATGATTTTCTCAGTATTTTTCTCGATATTTCACCTCGCAAAGACAATCTGATCTCTTCACTTTCTCCGCTGATCGATTCATTCGTGTAAAATATAAACTTAAACCACAATAGAGATGCAAGAGTTTTTTTTTATTCATTTTACTGATTAATTATTAAGTTGCGACGTGTTCACTTAACGTCATGACTCCATCGTAATGAGAAAATAAATTTGCAAGCATCGCAACATGAAAAATAAAAATCTCTTCGGAGTTTCTCTAGGCTCGTGATAGTCAAATTTTACTTTTCAAAGAGCTGCTAACTCGGGTTGTGATTAAATGCAGACACAGTGCAATATATCTCATTTTGATAAATTGCATTCTGCACCTGAATTTACCACCACCAGCAGAAAATGAAATTCGTCGAGAATTTCTTGGTGATCGACTCGAACCAGAGATAATCTGGTCAAATGTTCTCGTAAGACGTAGCAAAAATTGGGGCGGGTTAATCTACCAACCCGACGGAGAAGCCGTAGACTACCCTCAAGGCGAATACCTATTTACAAAAATATACACATGGAGCAACTTACTTGTAGTATGTATATATGTATATGCGCTCACTTCTTCACTCTTTCCCAATTTATATGTAGTGTAGTTCGTGCATGCACGTACTTGCTTAAAATCTTTTCTATAACCACTACTTTCCCCGTTAGTCTATGTAATGTAAATGTAGTATATGTGCTGCTGCATCTGCGTCGATCGATCCTAGTTTACTAATATCGCTTATCTACACATTGCATGAGTAGAGTTCTAAAATTACGTGTAATATTCCTTCTCTCATATCTTCGAGTCTATTACACGGGTATTGCATAAATCATGATGTGTATATTATTTCAATAACACAGAAGGTCAGATAATTTCAATATAAAGATTCAAGGGATTACGTTAAACAGCTTAGTTACCTACAAATTCGTCTACATATTTCATCAGTTTTAATTGACAATAAAACACCGCATCACTTAATTATTCCTAAAAATTTCTTTGCGTACAATCTGTACGAAACTAAAACACGAATTGAGATTTCGATTAGAGATCTCTTTAAAATTGGCTAAGATTTTAAGGATCCCGAGAAAATTAATTTTGAGCAGAACCCCTACTTAAAACTTGTTAAAACATACATGTCCATTCAATATTTTTGAAAATCAGCCTTTCTTCACCTAAACAAGAATTTCGAATTAGCTGATTATCGCTAATTCCCAAATTATCATCTCAAATATAATAACTAAAACTAGAAATTATTTTAAAATGTGATGAATTTAAAAAAAGAAAAGAAACAGAACTACCCTTTTTTTTGGACATTACATGTTGCGATACACGTAATTTTAAGACTTTTTAGAACCCTAAACACGAGTCGCGTCGGCTAACCAGTGGAAAAGCGACTTGAATGCACCCTAAAGCAATGCTTCGGCGAACGGACGCGTTCTTACGTACACACCCATATTCTTCAAATATATATAGAATTTCTCGTTATGTATATATAATCACTTTATATACGTAATAAACTATATCATCGTGTATTCTTGGATCACTTAACAACATATATGCTTCAGGTAACCTGCAGACTCCTCGCGGCGAGGAACGAGAGCGCACGCTCCTGTGGCACTTATTTGTTCTCCTCCCTTTGCCCATTATTGTATCACGTTTTACAAAAGCAAGACACCTCGGAAAAATAGAGAAACGCAAGTTCCTCGCCAATGCTTCTTGACTCTCGGCGGAGCCACTTTTGTCACGCTCAAAACCTCCAGTCGAAGAATCATTGTTTGCTTCATATTCAAAAATGTTTCCCCCTTTTCACTAAATTATCTAAATTCCGGCTAATTTAGACGTAGGCGCTGCTGCTTGTGTCGAGCGCGACGAAGACTTAACTGCATCCACACATTGAAATATAAAACCTCGATAATTTTTATTTTCTAACTACAAAATGGATTTTAGCTTCATCAAATGCTACCGACTTCTCAAGTCTGTCTTCGTGGCCAACTCACCGACGCGCAGCTTTCAAGGCAACTCTGCCGTCACACAACACGTCATCTCAATTCTCTGGTCTAGGGAATCACAGTCTTCGAAATTAAATCTCTCAACATCAGGAGATGTATAATCTGAACGTTGCGTCCCTCCAGGAGTTGTTTCTCGTGTGTGATGAGGCGAGAAACTTTCTACATTTCGAAATACCTCAAGCACCGCGAATACACATGTTGTGCTTGACAAACTAAAGACGATTGTTATTGTAAAATCATTATTGTTCGCGGTGAGCCTATTATTTCCTGATCTAAGTGAACAAGGTTGAATACGTTGCCATATTAGGAGGGAGAGCTGTGACGTAGTTTGGTGTAGGTGGTCGGGGGCTGAGCCACTGAGGTCAAAGGGCTCGCATTTTTCGGATCCCTGAGAGCACGTAATCCACCAGCTCGGGCAATGAACTTTTTAATGTTAGAGGACCTATCTCTTCGTCCAGCTCGATAAAGAAATCTGAAAAAATGTAAAAACACATTAATTAGAGGGGTGCAGAAATTCAATGTTTAGTACAGTATAGGTACCGTGAACGTACACGCAAATGTAACCGATTGTATGATGAAAAGAATTAACAATTTCGAGATGCGATGTTCAAAATTCACCCATTCACAATTGTAGGCCTCAGAGTTCATATGGGATAAAATATAGGTTTCAAAGAGTACTTTTTTCGCGCTCAAATGGTAACAAGTTTGGGATAAATCTACGAGATTTCAAAAAAATTTAAGTTAAATTCAAAGGAATTTAAACAAATAGGACAAAAATTTAAAAATAAAAAAAATTTAACCGATTCCCGTAAAAATGGAATGAATTTAGAGGAGTTTAAGGGGAAACGAGAAGAATTCGATGAAAAAAATATGCAAGGTGAATTAAAAAAATATAAAAAATTCTATTAAATTCATTAAATTTGAATTTTTTTTTAATCCATTAAATTGAATAGCATTAGGTGAATTTAGAAGACTTCAAGTAATAAACTAAATTCAAAAGAATTATACAAAATTTAAAAAATTCAGGGTGAATTAAAAAAAATCAAATGAACTGCACATCAAATTTAAAATAAAAAATTCCAAATATTTCCATCAAATTGGAATGAATTTAGAGGAATTTAAGGGAAATGAGAAGAATTCAATGAAACAAATATGCAAGGTGAATCAAAAAAATCAAATGAATTGAAAATAATAAAAAAAATTCCATTCAATTCATTAACTTTGAAATGATCTTATAAAAATTCAAAGGAAATCAGAACTTGATGAAATATCCATGAATTCAAGGTGAAGTTGGAAGAATTTAAGATCAATTAAATAAAACTTTTGATTTTTTTAAGAATATTATAAAAAATTTAAAAGAATTCGGTCTCCGTAAAATTGAACTAAATTTAGAGGAATTCCAGGGAAACGAGAAGAATTCGATGAAAGAAATATGCAAGGTGAATAAAAAAATTCAAAGGAATTGAAAATAATTGAGAAATATACAAAATTCCATTAAATCCTTTAATTTTGGAATGAGCTTAGAAAAATTTAGGGCAACTCAAAAGAACTTAATGAAATCTGTAAGAATCGATGGCAAGGAATTCAAGAGAATTCTAAAGAATTTAAAAGAATTCAGAGTGAATTACAACAAATTAAAATCTCTTCAAATCTTTTAAACCCAACTAATTTCTAAACAAAGAACTGACTAATGACTACAAGATAATTCGAGTTGAAATCAAAAGCATTCAAATGAATTCGAAAAAATTTTAAGAATCCAAAAAAATTCCACCGATTACAATAAAATTTGAATGAATTTAGAGAAATTTATAAGAAATGAGAAGGTATCCCTCACTTCTTGTGAATAAATACTTTAAAATCCAATAAGATATTACAGAAACCCGTGAAATGACATGAAATCTGATGATACTTCTTGAAATCCTGGAAAATGTACTAAAATATTTTGATTGCTTTTAATCTATGTTAAGATCATTGAAATCCACGAAAATTTTTAATCTTACAAAACCCCTTGGAATCTTTTTAAATATCTTAAAAACTTTTAGGTCCTGTAAACTCATTCCATATCTTTAAAAACTCTAGAAAATTCTTTTTCCTAAAATATTTCAAACGCTTTGAAATCCTAAGAGATACCTCACGCTATTTTTTCAAAATGCCTGACTCTTGGAAGCTTTGATCTTACTATACAATTTTTTAAAGTTCCATTGTAGGTTGCAAATATCGTACCATGTGGACCAAATCTTGAAAGTAGGGTACTAAGGACCTTAACTGAATATACGGTACAATAGGGCATACAGGGACCTGTCTGTGAGGTCCGAAATTAGACGTCATTAAAAATAAACTTTAATTGAGCTAATCAAGATTCAAACAGCTGAAGATGAAATTACTGTTAATTTATCAATTCAAAGCATTTTTAATATTCAAACATGACGAATAGAAAATCTAAAACCAGAACGAATTCAATTTACAACTATAAATTTAAACAATTTCAAAGGCAAGGTCGTTAGCATATAAAAATTAATTAAATGCACCAATAGAATTTTAAAAGAGTTATGTGAAAAATTATATTTTGACACTATGCACAAAAGGTTTTTACCGTTAATAAAAATCAAATCAAATGTTAAAAACTGGATAATTCAAAGTTACAGAAGCCTAGAAAATAAAACCGTTACAAATGTTGAAAATTCAATAATTAATCTAAGTATTAGATTTTAAATTTAAATTGAATCATTTGAAACGTAAATTCTTCAAAATTGAAAGATTCAAGCGTTTATAATTGAAATTGTGAAATTGAAACCTTTTTTATACAGAAACCCTGGACAGTAATTTAAATTTAAATTGTAAACTTCAAACTATTGAAATTGAAAAATTTAAATTGCAGTTCTCAAGATTGAAGATTCATAACTCGAAACGTGCAACCATTCCCAATTTTAACTTTCTTAAGTATTGAGACTTTAATATCAAATATAATTCAAGTTTGAATAAAATCGTTTCGAACACTTCATTTGAAACTTTTCATTTTTGAAGTTTTTCACAGTTGCGTATTGTTCAATTTTAAGTCATTCCTCCATAAATTGTTAGTTCGTTTTAGAAAATTTTTAATATTGAGCGTTTAATTTTCACATTGAAATGATAAATATTGGAATTTAAAATTATTTAAAACAGTCTAATTTAAAAAAGCGGCAATCAAAAGTGAAACAATTATCGAAGCTTTAATTTAAAAAGTACAAATATTAAGGCTTTTTAATTCTAATTTACTATTAATTCAAAGCTTTCAAAAATAAAAGTTTGCGAAAAATATCGTATTAATTCTATACAAATTTTCTTTCAGATAATGATTAAAATACTTTTGACTACAGATTTTTTCATATACGTTAAATCTTCGAATATCATATATCAATTTCATGTTAGAAATAATAAAGGAAAATCTTTGAAAATTAAATATATTTTGAATTAGAATCATTATAATGCGAACAAGTAGAAATAAATACGTTGAAATTTGTACAGTTTCTTTGGACTAATTCAAACAGAGACGTGAGTTTTGTCTGTTTAAAGCAATAAAAAAAAGGAATCTTGTTAAGATTCAAAAACATTTGTAATGTGCCTAATTGCCATAATCTATTTTGCCAGATTGCAAGATAATAGAACTTAAATTAAATTTAATTTATTAGTATATTAAAAACCTTACATATTGAAATGATACAAATTTCAGAAACACAAATTCGAAAAAATCTCGGTTGGAAACGTACAATTTAAGGAGGTATTAGACACTAGGGTAGGGGTCTCCACAATCCACAGGTGCAACGTGACCCTGGATCGCTCGGCCTTTTTCAAGATCTACCAATTTTTGTTCGACGGGGAACTGAGAGGAAATTTATGACCCCTTTGAAAAAAATCTCAGTTGGAAAGCCTCGGAGAACCCTGTTTTCTGGTATAACTTGACAGAGCTTGAAATACAAAGTATTTTATTTAAAGTCCTTAAACTAAGCAATTGCCGATAATTGTTCAAAAATAAATATTTTCGACATTAATAATACTAAATAATTTTAAAAGATACTAATAATAATAATAATAATAAAAATAACTGGTCAAAAATAAATTTAAGGCGTTCAAAATTTAAGAGATTTTTTTCAAATCGAGAACCTGTAAATCAAATTATTTCAGAATAAGGGTTCGAAAATAGAAAAAATTACAAACTTTAAAAATTGATTACTTATAATTCAAAGGAATTAAAATTGCATTAGCGCCTTTAAATAAAAATAATATTTAATTTGATACTACTTTAAAGTAAATTGAATGTTATAAAGTTAAAGCTGCTCAAATGGTATAATTTTAAATTTGCATTACAATTAAGAAAACTAAAATTGTTGCCACGCATTTTTTTTACGATAAAAAATTAATTTTTCGTGATTTTCACCTCTCAAAATGTAAATTTTTAAAATTATAAAGCTGTAATATTAAATGATTTGAAAACAAATTTTTTGAAAGTAATTTTTAATTTTTAATAAAAAAGTTTTGAAAAACGCTATCGCAACTGGGGGAAAAATTCTTTGCATTCATATTAACAGATCTTAAAAATGGTAACGTATTTTTTTTTATCTGTTAGATATAATAATATAATCAATTATTCAAGTCCATTTAACAATTTTTAAAACTTTTATTATTGAAAAAATTGTTATTATGGATTTTAAAATTGATTGTGTTTTTAATATTAGGTAATAGAAACTCAAGGACACTTGAATTTCTCGCTACTTTTTAATTTAATTTAAAAATTAAATTTTGAATTATTTACAAACGAAACAATTTTTATGGAACTTAAATTGTGACTATAACAGATTAAAATTGTATTGAATATTTTATTTAACAATATTAAAGTAACGAAAACTAAAAATTCATTATTTTCTTTCATAATTCTCAATTTTAGCTTGAAGTTTCGAATAGAAATAAAAGTCTCGAGTTTAAGGGTTCCCAGCGACAAAAAATAAGGTAAAAGTTTTTGACAGTTCTGGATCAAAACTGAGTAGATCCGACCTATTGGCCTGTGATCTCTAGTAGATACAGGATCTACCTTTGGAGACCCCTGCACTAGGGTAACAACATTAACAGCAGATCCATTCTGTAATGAGCCACACGATCTCATTTTCACATATAAATAGTAAATTATTAATTATTATTAATAGTAAATTAGTAAATGTCCAATATATTGAATCCGATTTTGAAAGATTGTCGAACATTTAGCCAGTTTGGCTGAATATTGCAGTGGTCATATTTCATTTTCCACCTTCATTAGTGAGCCGCTTAAAAAAGTTTCGAACACAATTCTTTTTTATTGACCGGTTCACTATTGATACTAGACGTGGCTCAGTTATGATTTTGGATGGCTCACAGATGATTTTAACCCATCTTTTTTTTACTTACATATTCACTATTTCTAGAGGCACTCGTGAGAAAAATGACCTAACCTTAGGTGGCTCACTGTAGGATGTTGTTACCCCACTTTAATTTTTTTCTAAACTTTCAATAAATTTGAAGTGTCATAAAATACCTCTTTGTTGGTCCGTGACCAAAGCAGTTGCCTGGTCCCAATGCTCGTGGCAGCTCAAAAGCAAACCGAAGTGATAGTTCTGCGCGTGATAAGCGTTGTACACTCCAAGAGGAACGCTGACGTAAGATGCAGCTTGAGGCAAGCCGTTTGCACCTCGGTTGACCAACTCGCCGCTGCTATAACCAGAACTCTGACTGCCAACTGATCCCACTGAGCCAGCTGGTGAAGGCGTAGGAGACAAAGACGGCGTTCCTTGACCTTCCGGATGCATGGGAGTCGACGGAGTCTGTGAAAAAAGCTCTGGTCAGATTCCGGCGCCCTCGTCGTATTATTTAAAATAGAAAATTTGATACTTGACTAAAAAGAGATTCGATCTTTATCTTCATTTTTGCAATTTGTGCCAAATTGACGTATATAAATTGAAATTTGAATAACCTATATACACAAAATGTACGTCGGGAAGAAAAAAATTATTTATATACACTATGAAAAAAATTATTTTCTAAACAAAAATAATTGACAAAATGCCTTAATTCTGGCTTCTTTTATAGAAAATTTTGATAGCTTTCAACCTACTTAATAGAAAAATGGGTAATTCTCATATAAGCGACATTAAAATAAATTAAATAATCCTCGAAAAACCTTTTATGCTATCATGTACGACACATGAAGCCAACAGGTTTTCCTTCCTCTGATTCTCGACAAAACAATAAAAGGAAGATAAAGTAAAAAAATTAGATTTTGCGATTCAAGGGGAAAATTCTCTATGCTTATATAAAATTCCCGAGTTTTTTACGGGTTTTCCCAAATTCCCGCTCTGTTACACCCTGTTCATACATTGAACTCTCACCTTTTGATGGTAATCAGCAAGAACCTTCTGACATTCTTTAACTTCATGCTTACGAAACTGAAACAGTCTCAAGTATATCAGCGACTGGCACCACAAGCTGTAAATACAATGTTGTAAATTAAAAAATCAATATAAACCAATGTTGATAAGCATGATTATATTGAATACATAATACTACGTACCTTAAGATAGTCAATTTAGTAGGTATGCTGTTTTCGGATGCATTATGCTGGGTTTTGAACTTTGAAGAGATATATCTACAAAAAAAAAAAACAAAATCCATGTAGAAATTTCAATTGAAATAGACAAGAATTTTTATAAAATCCAGTAAATTCTATGGAATTTAACATTAAATTTCCTTTAAAATTATTAATTAATGCAAACGTCAAGGGCTTTTCAATGATGATTGAATTGTCATTATTATTAGAAAATTGGAACGTTTTTGAATTATAATCATATAATTTTTATTAGTAAAAAATCAACTTCTATTAATTCGCACATTTAATATTTGCCGCTACGTACTAAAATAATTATTAAGGCTTTAAAATAATTTTTCCAGGTTTTCCAGAACTCGGGCCTCACCGTCACTATGTGGTAAAATATAGGGATCAAAGAGGATTCTTTTCAAGTTCACATGGTACTTTTTTGGCACTCAAATCGAAAAAATCAGAAAAAATTTGAATTAAAAAAATTCCATTGATTTCTCTCAAATTGAAATGATATTCATAAAAATGCAAATGAATTTAAAACAATTTAAAAAATGAAAGAACTTCAATGAATTCAGTAACTTCGAAATAAGCTTAGAAAGATTCAAGAGAATTCAAAAGAATTGGTTAAAATGTCCAAAAATTCAAGGTAAGGTTAAAATAATTTAGGAGGAATTCAATAAAAACTTTCAAAAATTAAAAAAAATCCATTCAATTAAGTAGAATCAAGTGAATTTAGAAGAATGCAAGTGAATTAAAAAATATCAAGAGAATTCCACAGAATTTAAAAGAATTCAGAGTGAACTGAAAAAAATCAAATTTCGCCAAATTAAGTAGAATCAAGTGAATTTAGAAGAATTCAAGCAACTTAAAGATTTTCAAGAGAATTCCACAGAATTTAAACGAATTCAGAATGAATTAAAAAAATTAAAATCTCGCCAAATCTTTGAAGCTCTATTAATTTCTAACCAAATTAGTGACTAGCAATTTAAGTGATTCAACAGAATTCAAATGAATTGGACAAATGGTGAAAATCAAATCAAATTCATTAATTACAATAAAATTTGTGCGAATTTAGAGAAATTTAAAGGAATTGAGAATAACTAGGTAAAATGCATAACAAATTAAGAAAAAGTTAAATTTTAAAAAATTCAAAAATATGAAAACAAAGTTTATTGAACTAAATAAAATTGTGTGGATTTAGAAGAATTTGAAAAGGTTTTTAAATAGCTGAAGATAAATTAATAAGAATTCAGAGCGAATTCCAAATGAATTGGCAACAACAAAAAATTTGAAAATCTCTTAAATTGTTTAAAATCCTACGAAATCCCTGACTTTCGGTGGAAAATTCTTTGAAATTCATGAAAATATTAAAATCCCTTAAAATTCTTAAGAACCCATTAAATTACTAAAATTTTCTAAAGTTCTTCAAATGCCAAGGAATTCGAAAAAAATGGTTTCAAATATTTCAAAACCTTCGCTAATTTTATCAATTGATCCTCAGGACCAATTAAATGAAAACTTAAAAAAATTTAAACAAAATTTAATCACATAGAATGGAGTAAATTTAGAAGAATTCAAGTAAATTAAAAACATTCAAGAGAATTCCAAAGAATTGAGGATAAATTAATAAGAAATCAGTGTGAATTTCAAATCTCTTCAAATCTTTAAAACCCTACAAAATACCTCACTTCTCGTGAATAGATTATTTAAAACCCACTAAAATATTATAAAATCCCGTTAAATTCTATTCTGGTATTTCCTGAAATCATGTAAATTGTATTAAAATATATTGAGAGCTTTTAAATCCCGTAAAATCATTGAAATCCTCGGAAATTTTATAAAATCCTGTGAAATTTTTTAAAATATCAGATTTTCTTCAATCCATCTGAATTCCTTGACTTCTCTAAATCATTTTCATTCCTTGAGCTAAACTCCTTGATTTCCCTTAATTCTTCTAAACTACTTGAATTTCTCGAATTCTTTGCGTCATTCTCTATCTTAAAACCTTATAGGTCCTGAAAAGTCGTTCAATATCTTGCGAAATTGTAGAAGATTCTTTATCCTAAATTAATTCAAACGCTTTGAAATCCCTTCAACGTAATGATGTTAATAAAAAAATCCTTTGTATCTTTTAAAACTCCAACAAACATTTCAAACTAAAAGCTCTGGACAATGCCTTAGAAGTTTTAAAAATACCCTGAAGTCCTAAAAATCCCTTCAAATGATTGAAATCTATTAAAAATGTCTTGGAACCTTTAAAAATACCCTGAAATATTTCAACAGAATTCAAGACATTCAGAAATAGGTATAGACCTCAATTAAATAGTCACTAAACCATTATTGAAAGAAAAGTGACATTGAAAGTTAGATTATGGGCCATAAGGGCCAAAACTTAAAAATAGGGTACTTCAGGGACCTTAACTGTATATAGAGTACAAATAAGGAATATAGGGACCGGTGGTCTTTGAGGCCTGAGAACTGTTTCCAAGTCTTCCAGATCTTGTAGCAATCCTGAGTGATAAAGGAAATAGTAGGCGGAAAAAAACTGAAAACTCACTTTATGAGATGAAGAGTATCTTTGTACATCGTGAAAGACGCCCTTCCGCCACCCTGATCATCAGTCTCCATTGCATAGCCAGTGAGAATGAAGTACATAACAGCTTCGATGTACATCATGCCCTGCGCCGTGAGGTCGCATTCTTCATCAGCACTGTGTTTTAGCCGTTTCGCTTCTACTAGATAATGTTCCTGGCCCCTAATTTTCAAAATTATTAAAATGTTAATTTCACTCCATCCAACCAAGTTTTATTTCTATTACTAAGCCATAAATGTTCATAACATCACTCACTTATCCTCTTGATCCAAAATTTTTGGATGATTAAAGTAAGAATAGTAGCGACGATTTTCTGAAACTGGTGGAGGTAGTAAGCCTATGTCAGGCTTTTCTTCCCGCTCGTGATTCGTCGGTTGAACGTCACTCTGCTATTATGCACAAATATTATCGAATTAGTCTATTTTTATAGAGACGAGAATAAGATCGGGTTTCGTAAATTATTGAATAATAGCACTGCAGTGCTACACTGTCAGAACTAGAGCAACTAGTGTCGAAAGCTAAAAATATGTTTTAAGCAAATTCTAAGTAAGCTGCACTAATAAGAATCGATCTGGTACAATATTTTACAATTAGTTTATAGGACAATTTTAAACGACTCGTGTATAAAATATTTCCTTTTAAATGGATTAAGTACTTTAATAATTCCGGAAATGTGCACTTAATGCTTTATATTTTTAAACAGATAACGTTTCTATTGATCAAATGCAAATTAAGGGCATGTGATACTTACAGTTTCCCCGGCTTTTTTTCCACAAAAATGAAATTTTTAAAAAACTGAATTCGTAGATGCTATAAAATATCATAATGGACGTCTCCGATTTCATTTTTGAGGAATAATTACAAAAAAATTTATTTTGCTAAATAAAAATTTTATGCATATGCATTATTTTAAGTCCAAAATTGTCGGCCAAAAATATTGTGTAGTTTGAAAGTAACGCTCGGGTGAATTATAACACACATAACCTCGAAATATACATGCACGTTGTTAGCAATATCAACAATTTTTTGATAAAAAAAAACACACAAAAAAAGTGTGCAGGGACGTCAGTTAGCATGTTTGCTATCATTACCCAGATTTTGAAGGCAAAATATTTCTTATCCTAGGAAAAAGCCGGGGGAATCTAACACTGAAAAAATCGATACTATTTCCTAAGCGCTATGCAAATTAATCACATTTTTCTAAATTAAAACTTTTTTGAATTAACCTACAAAAAGGTGTGTGGGGACGTCCGTTAGCATTTTCGCTATTATTTCGCAAATTTTTAACACAAAATATTTATTATTCTAAAAAAAGCCGGGGGAACCTAAAACTGGTAAAATCGACAATTTTCTAAATATCACGTGTCCTTAAGAGACTTCCAAGTTACAATTTTGAAATTCAGCCCTCAAAAATGTACTGTTTAAATAAAAAAAAAATCCCGGTCATTTACCGGTTCGAAAACATTTTTCACGGCCAAAAAAATGTAAAATGTCAAAGCTGACCATTTTTTGATTTAATTTAATAAAAGCTGAATGGCAGATCGAAGCACTTGAAGTGAAATTCTTTAATTTTAAACTTTTAAAAATGAAATTTAAAAATGGTGCACTTCAAAATTTGTTCATTGAAACGCTCAATAATTTACACGCATAAAATGGAAGCTATTAACACTTTTCAATTGAACAATGTTAAACTAAATGCAGTTAAACTGCAAAATTAACAATATAAACTTTTATTAATTCTTCAGTTCAAAGAATCAGATTCAGTTCAAAAGATCTAAATCCAAGTTATTCCTTTCAATGCTCTAAATTGAGGAATTAATCAATAAATCTGGAAATTTTCAAAATGATATCATTTTAAGCATTTTTCATCTAAAAACATATAAAATTAAAGGATAAAATTTTTTTAATGAACACATTTTCAATTGGAAGTTAATTGATTTAATTTTAATTTGCTCCAGATAAATATATGTTTGATATTTGTATGTGAAAATATGTTTTTCTTTCAAAATACTTTTAAATATTCTCTTACTACAATTTTTTCAAAATAACATTTTTAATTTCCCAGGAAAATCAAGTACATTTTTTTGTTTTCGTAAAACCTGTTAAAAAACCTACAATAGCTTCAAACTTTTATTTTAAGATCTTTACAAATCAAGGTTTTGTTTTCATTTATTTGGGACCTTTTCAATTTTCAAATTAATTGCAAGCTTTTTTTTTTAAAAACCTGCAAAATAAATAAGTTTAAAAGTTGGCTTAAAACCTTCCAAATTATTGTTTGACAATTTTGGAAAAATCTTTTTGAATCTTTTTAAATACTCCGTTGAAATTAATTTATTCGAATAACAAATCAATTCCAATTCTCCTAGAAATCTTTGTTATTCTTATGGAAACTTGCATGGTTAATAAAAAGCTTCTAAGTTTGTTGTACGAAATCTGCAAAAATCTACATTTAGTGTTAAATTATTTGAAATCATTTCAATTTTTTAATTAATTTGGAACTTTTCAAAACTTCTAAATATATCTTTAACTTACTAGATTATTTTCTACATAAAGAAGTGTTCAGTCGTTAAAAATAAAATTATTGAAATAAATGATATTTTATTAAATTCGATTCTGAAATATTCTTCATATAGAACAATTAAAAATGTAACATTTACAGTTTGAATTTAGCTCTTTGAAATTTTAACTATACAATGCTTTATATTTCAAAAATTTAAGTTTCGAATTACTATTTAGTTTTTAATATTTCATTTATAATTGCTCGCTTTTAATGAAAAGTCAAATATTGCTACTAATTAAAAAATGTAATATTAAATAGATTAAAAATGGAATATTTTATACGAGAACAATATTTGGATAGAATTTCAAATTGAAAATATGTTTTTTATAAAGTTTCCACCTGATGTTTACATTTGTTTTAACGTCAAAATCCATACATTCTTTAAGTTTGTACGGATTAAGAATCGTCTTGTAGAATCAATTATTGTTCACTTTCTAATGCTTAAAGTAAAGTTTATTTTAAAAAAATGTAATTTATTTATATTTACAGTTGATCGACTAAAAACTTTTTTTTTTTAATAAAATTTATTTTCAAACGCTTTTAAAACTGCATTTTTAAATTGTTGGAACTCAAAGTTACGCTTAAAAATGAAGATCTAAATTTAAAATGGAAGTTTTAAGTAAACGATTTTAGAATTACGCATTGTAAACCGAATGATACCATATTTTAAAAAGTTAACAATTGAATTTAGCATTTTAAAAAGTTGGAATAAAACTTATTTTAGATTTTTCTAAAATTTCTAAAAAAAGAGAAGTGATCGAAAGATTATTTTAAATTGTGTTATATCATAATGTGATATTCGAAGCGATACGCGGTAATTTCCCTGTCAAGCTTAAATTTTGAATAACCAAATTCTAAATTAATGACACGTGGATCAAAATAGCATTGAACTTCAAGAAAAGTGAATGATGGATCAGCTAAACTGCCAGAGCAGGAAAAAGTTACGCTACATCAGCACTTATTTTGAAATACTTTCATTCCACGTCTAATAAAATACATATGAAATTGATCCAAAATTACTTTTTTTTTTAAATATAAATATAGAACAAATTTGTCCACTTTAACTAAAAGTCGATTTAATTTTTAAACAAATTCCTTTTAAAATGTGTTACTATACATAAGACTAATGACTTTCCCTCAAACAATTATAAATAATTGATTTACCTGACTGGAAGAAGGCCTGGAAGTGACGGTGTCAGTCTCCATGTGCTTTCGTTTCCTCTTTTTCTTTTCCTTGGTCTCAATCTTGACTTTTACGTCTACCGAACACACAGTACTCAAACTAGAAACCGAACTGCAACTCGGATTACGTTTCCGCTTGGGCGCGTTGCCGCTGAAAGCACCACTGACACTCGTACCAGCGCAACTCGCTGCGCTCAACATACCGGCACTATCACCTTCACCTTTGCACATATTAATAATATTTACAGAACAAGGTTTCATATCCACTTCGGATTTAATCGAAATTCTCGTTTTTGAGTCCGTGTCCATAACTGAAAGTCCATCGCGTTGAGTCCTGACATCCAGGGAAGGGGTTTCAACGATCTCCCCCTCCTCGGGAGTTGAGGGTCTCTGCGATTGAGGTACCGAGGAGTTTTGTCTGGAAGACGGCCTCGTGTCGGGAAGCTCTGTACGTTGTCTAAGTTCTTTGCCCCGAGAGGGCTGTGGTATATGTGAAATTCGACTCAAGTCGAGCCGACAGAGTACACTAGGCAAACCGTTGACGTAACTGACCGGCGGGATAGGTAGCGTCGTGGGAGTCTGCGATGAGGAGAGTCTTTTGTAAGGGCTCTCTCCACCCGTTGGAGTGTTGTTTGATGTGTATTCTTCCACATAAATTCCGCATTTGCCTCCTCCCTTGCCGCCTTTTCCGCCCTTGCCGCCACCCTTGCCACCACCCTTGGCCGACGAGAAGAGTTTTCGTAGAGTGTCGCTCTTCTTCTTGTCCTGGACATTGCCACCATCTTCTTCTTGCCGCTTTCCGGACGCCGGACTGTTGTCACTGTCCGAATTGTCCGAAGTAGTCCTAGCCAAAGGCGCTCTTGGTCGGGGTGGAACTCGAGCGACCTTGAAATAAAGTTTACACATTAGTATAATAAAGTAGGTATTCATGAAATTAGAACGGATTGGATACATGAATTATTCTTGGAATCATTTAAAGATATCGATTTTGTGTCACTTATTAAAAAGCACCCTGTTTATAACAGGAGTATGAACTGATACCTGAACGCTACAACACAGTCAATCGGAGTGCACTTTTGAGTTGGCTCATCGTTTGTATAGCAGAAAGGATCAGTAATTAATACTCTCTGGTTAAGCATATTATTTTGAATTATTTTGAGTTATTCGTATTGTTTTCAATGTAATTTGAATTTTTAAAATTCTTTCTGTTTCTTCTGTCTTCCTTGAAATCTTAAAAAAAACTCAAATTCGCCTTAATTTCTTGAATTCATCTGAATTCCTTGTATCTATCTGAATCCCTCTGAATTCCTTAAATTGCCCTGAACTCTCTGAATCTTCTATCAACTCCTGAAGTTCTTCTAAACTCATTGCATTCCTTGGATTATTCTAGGGTCCTCAGAATTCCTTGAAATCGTGAGATTCACACTAAATTCCTTTCAGTTCTTTGTATTCTTTTTAATTCTTTTGAACTGCTTGAAATAATTCTAAACTCTTTCGCAGTCTTTTAAATTCTTTTAACTTCAAACCATCTGAATTCCTTAAATCATTTTCATTCCTTCAACTAAACTCTTTAAATTTTTCGAATTCCTTGCAATTCTTTTTCATTACTTGGAAAAATTTAAAACTCTTTTACTACTTTTTAAATTCTTTTAGCTTACTTGAAATCCTCTGAATTCCCCGTATTACTTAAATTAATGGAAATTTCTCAATTCGTCTGAATTCTTCGAATTAATGAAATTCACTGAACTATCTTCATTCCATAAACTTCTCTGAATTTTTTTAAATTCCTGAACCCTTTGAACTCCCTGAATTCCTTTAAATTATTTATAATATTTTGGATTCTTTCGACGATCTCAAAATCTTCTGAATTCCTTGAACTAATCTGACTTTCTTAAATACTTCTGAATTCCTTGAATTTTCTTAATTCTCTGCATTCTTCTAATCTCATTGAATTCGTTGCGTCTTTTTGAATTCCTTCAATTTGTAGAATTTTTTAATCTTCGGAATTCGGAGATTTCCAAAGACTTGAAAATAATGCAAGTAATTCATAGAATTCGCAGAATTAAAGAAATTCAGTAGAATTCAATTAATTTAGAAGAACTTAAGGGAATTCAAAGGAATTTAAAATAATATACTAAACCAAGCACATCGAATTTTAATCGAAGAAAACAATTCCCGGCCATTTTCCGGTTTTTTCGCGGTTCACAAAGATTTTTCACATTCATTGAATTTAAAAAAATTCAAACTTTAAACTCTCTAAAGTTACCAATTTTTCCATTTCAATTCATGACGAATGAACTGCAAATTAAAACACTCAGAATGGAACTCATATATTTTAAACTTTTAAAATAGAAGTTTAACAATTTCATAAGTTAAACATTTTGAATTCTAATGCTCAATAACTGACACCTAAAAAATGGAAAGTATTAAAACTTTATAATTAAAAAAATTTAAAACCAAACGTATTTAACTGAAACATGTAAACAATTTTAAGTTGTATACATTTTAGAGTTCAACGAGTCAAATTCAGTTCAAAAAATATAAATCCATGTTATCATTTGTAATGCTCTTAACTGAAAAATCAATCAAGAAATTTGAAAATTAAAAAATCATAGTGTTTTAACCATTTTTAAGCTAGAAACATTAAAACTTTAACCATTACAATTTTTTTCAACTGAACAATTTTTACATGAGAAATTGAATTATTTTTATTTTAAATAGTTTAGATACCCTTAAAAGCTTCCAAATTTTGTTTTGAAGTCTTGAAAAATATGCATGTTGTTTCGAATTAAAAAATTTTTAAAAAGATTATTACAAGTTTTTCACAACTTTTAAATTTCTTAAAAAATGATTCGAACTTCAAATCATTTTTTAAAATCAAAAATAATTTTCAATTTTTGTAGCAATCACCGAATTTTCTCGGAATAAACACTTCGTTCACATTATTTGAAATTATTTAAAGTTCAAAAAAATTAATGTTGAACCTTTTCAAAACCTCTCAATATCTCTAAAAATTACTCCAATTATTCTACAAATAATAACTGTTCAATTGTTATTTATACATCAAAATTGAACGATTTTATTTACAAATCAATCATTTTTTAAACAGAAAAATTAAAATCGTTACGTTTAAAATTTAAAAGCTCCTTGAAATTTCAAACAATTTAGTTTTAAATTATTTACATTTTTACGTTTAGGGCTTTGGAATTAAGCCAGTTCAATTTTTAACACTGAACTCTGGAAAAATTAAAATTTTAAAAACAATTTAGAATCGTCTTAACAAATCAATTATTGTTCACTTTTTGATACTTCAAGTACAGTTCAATTGAAGAAAAAAATAATTTATGTCCATAGTTGATCAAGTAAACATTTTTTTAAACAAAAATTGTCGCTTTTAATTTTTAATTGCTTAAATCTTCCGAGACTGCATTCTAAAATTCTTTTAATTAAAAATATACGCCTAAAAATAAAAATCTAAAATAAATAATTGTGCCAAGTGAAATGTTGTTGAATTAAGGATTATAAACTGAATGGTATAATTAAAGAAGATAAAGTTTTAACTAATTATTTTAAAATTGTTCAAATCCAACTTGGAAAGATATAATTTATAAAGATATAAGATATAATTCTATAATTTTTTTAAATTCCCGTTCAAAAAATAAATTGACCGTGATTTCCCAATCCAGCCACAATCCTGCAGAGAGTATTAATTACTAAATTTGTCTTCCCTTTGCTTTAAAATGTATGGCCGCAAAAGCGAACTAAAACGGGGGGCCAGCTCAAAAAAGAGTGTGGTTAGTTTAGAGTTTAGTCGACCAACGCCAAGATGGTCGTTTTTAGAAGTACAATCCGAGACAGGTTCTTTCAACATGGAGGTAACGGAACTAGAAATAGAAAAATAGATTACCAGTCGTCCATCTAATTCAGCTTTGGCTTTGCTGTTTTTAAAAATAACGCACCTTTTAGGATTCGAGGATATTTACATAATTTGGTGGTACCTCAACGAAAAACATAATATAATCTATATTTTACAAAGTGTCTATTCGTCCCGATGAACGAGATTAATAGTGAGAAAAATTCTTCCAGATCATCGGGATGAATATTTGCGTCCAAATGATAGACACTTGCGCTTTCCCATGCCATGTCTTTGCAAAATCGATGGACGACTAGCGACTGGGATTCTCCTTCATTGGAAAATTGATGGACATCTCACCTCGCCGTTGTCAGCCTACAAAATATATCATTCGTAAATAATATATTTAACAATCTATGATAACAAATGAACATCTCATTCATGGAATATCACAATTAAATGAGCCCAAGACTCCTTCAAGACCCGAGGATCCATTTTAACATTACGTAGAAAGATAAGTACCTGAATTCTGTTATTTCTCATCGCTTCGCTGCTCGTGAATTCAGAATCGCTATCGGAATCCGAGCGCAAACCAGAATTATTGGTGACCCGAGACCTGGGCCTCCTGGGTTTCGTTTTCGTCGGACTCTTCTTCTTCTCCTGTTTCTTCGGTGATTCGGAAAGCTTGTTGCGTTTCATAGAGACACGCCTCCATCGCGCATCCTCATCATCAGATCCGCTGTTCTTATCAGAAGCGTTTCCATCCTCGTTTGAGGAGATACTCGGCCGAGTTCTACGCTTCACGGGGATTTTCACAGTCGAGGCAGAAGGGATGGTGGGTGGATGATCACTGTCAGAGTCACTCGAAGCAGCCGGAGACCTGGCATCGCTACAATCGTCGCTCGTACTCAAGGTCGCCTTAGAGCTGGGCACTTTCTTCTTCAGAACATTAGAGGCACCTCGGCGTTTCGTGGGATTCTTCAAACCTTCCTCCGATGTTCGATGGTTCGTTTTCGGACTCTTAACTGACTTCCTGGGCCTTCCGCGTTTCCGAACGTCTGGAGGCTTCGGCTTCTCGGGTTCTTCTTGCACCGGAGGCTTGTCGGTATCGGATTGATGTTCGCTGTCACTCAGGACGCTCATCATAGTCGAGTTTCGAGTTCTCTTCAACGCATCGTCCAGTTGCCAATTCGAGTCTCGACGAGATCTGACCTCCGCTGGTGCAGTTGGTGAATCGTCAGGCCTTGATACCTCATCCTGAAAAATTAAAGGATCTGTTATCATCCGTTCACAAGAATTTTTTAATGAGTATACAACATTTACAATCTTCCTTCAAATAGGACAACCAGGTTGTCTACTAAAATCCTGGAAAAAAATCCCTGACAATTCCATGTTTCTTTTTTTTTAGGTATCTGAAGTTTTTTTCCAGGTTTACGTTTTCAAAGTACGGAACCTTTCAAATATTAAAAATTTTTTTTTCAGTTTCTGGAGATTTAATTATTATGTGTAATTTATATTTTAGAAAGCTTTGACAAATTTTATTACAAGATATTCGCAAACATATTAGCGCCATCGATTCTTAAATCGATACTATATTATATTCTAACTAACTAACTATATTATATTCAATTTAAACTGCGTCAAAATTTTAACTTTTTAAACAAAACTGTTGCCTTTTTAACAAGATAGATGAATATCTAACAAACGAAGTGAATTTTCTACAAAAAAAGACAATTTTAAACAAAAGAAAAAGAGTTTTTAAGAAAATAGTTTAACTTTCAACCAAGTAGTTTTATTTTCAACCGAAAAGATGAATTTTCAAGCAAGAAGATTATTTTTCAAACAACAAGATTAATTTTCTACAACAAAGCACAATTTTTGAAGAAAATACATAAATTTTCTAAGAAACAGTTGTGTTTTTAACTAAAGAAACCAAATTTTAATTAACCAGTAGTTGAAATTTGAACTAAAAAAGAGAATTTTGCAAAAAATTTTTTGAGATTTGTAGATATTCAAAAGTATACTTCAAATTAAAAGAATTTAAGGGCAACGAGAAGAATTTGATGCAATTCATAGAAATGCATGATGAATTGAAGACAATTAGAAATTATGAAAAAATTAATTGAATTCAGTAAGTGTGAAATGAGTTTCGAAAATTTTAAATGACTACAAAAGAATTTCATGAAATGTCTAAGAATTAAATGTGAATTAAAGAGGCTTTAGGATAAATTAAAAGTAAATAAATAAAACTTAAAACACTCCACTCAAATGAGTAAATTTAGATCAATTCCAGTAAATTTAAAGAATTTACGATGAAGTCCAAATTAATTCAAATTCACTGCAAAATGTATTTTATATCCTACAACAAGCACTCCCTCGCTTCTTGTGAATAAATCATTTAAAATTCATTAAAATATTATAAAGTCCCGTGAAATTACATAAAATCTGGCAACATTTCCTAAAATCCGAAAAAATTTATTAAAATACCTCGAGAGCTTTCAAAATTCCTTAAAATTACTGAAATCCTCGAAAATCTTATAAAACCCCTTGAAATATTTTTAAATATTAAAAAACTATTCCATATCTTCCGAAATTCTTCAAAGCCGCATTATATTTTTTTTTGAATCCCTAAAAGATCATTAAAATCCCTGAAAATCCCTTGAAATTTTCTTAATCTCTCGAAAATCCCTTGGATTTCTTAAACACCCTAAAATATGGCAAATATTTTGTAATTCCTTCAAATCATTCAAATTAATAAAAATTCCTTGAAATCGTTTAAAATACTTTGAAATCCCTTAAAACTATTTAAAGCTCCTGAAAATTCCTTGGAATCTTTGAAAATATCATAACATTTTTCAAATCTTTAGAAATGCCTTCAGATATCTTAAAATCATTGAAATCACACGAAATCCCTGAAAATTCTTGCTAATAAATTCTCTGAAATCCATGAAAATATTATAACACTAGCTCGAGGGCCTTTGAAATCCTTTAAAATCATTGCAATCCTGAGAAATCTTTTTAAATATTCTAAAACCTTATAGATTCTAAAAACACGTTTAATATCATCTTTAGTAATTCTTTAAAACTTGTTTAATCTCTTGGAAAGGTCCTGAAATCTTTTACAATTTCTTAAAAATATTAGAAACCCTTGTTTTGAAATTTCTTGAAAATTTTTAAAGCATGTAGAAATTCCTTAGATGTTTTTAAAAATACCCTAAAATCCTTTGAAATCCCTTCAAATTATTGAACTGTATTAAAAAATCCTTCGAATCTTTTAAAATATCCTATAATATTTTTAATCCTTAGAGATTCAATGCAACATTTTTAAATCTCGTGGGAATGCCTTAACATTTTTTAAACTACACTAAAATATTGAAAATCCAATGAACTCTTTTGAAATCCCTTGAAACTTTTAAAAGCGCCTGAAAATTCCTTCATATTTTTATGGATTCTCTGAAATCCTTTGGAATCCCTTGAGATTATTGAAATCTACTGAAAATGCCTTGGAATAGTTTTAAATGACCTAAAATATCTCAAATTCTATTAAATATTTTAAAATCTCTTGACAGATTTTTAAAGGCCTTGGAAATTCCTTTGCATTAAAAAAAACTCTAATAGCTTAAAAATAGTTTTAAATTCATTCAAATCCTTATAAATTCCTCGAAAAATTTGGAATCTCTTGAAAATTCTTTGGAATATTTTAAGATACCCTAAAATGCTTCGAAATCTTTTAAAATCACCTGAAACCTTTTAGAGTTCGTAGAAATTCCTTGGAAGTTTGAAAATATCCTAAAATCCTTTGAAATCACTTCTCTTGAAAATTTCTTGGAATTTAAAAAAAATACCCTAACATCTTTAAAATCCCTTCAAATTATTGAAACCCACGTAAAATTCCTTGTAATTTTTAAAGGAAAATAAAATATTCTGAATCCTTTAAAATGCTGTAGAAATTGTTGACAATCCCCTCGCGATTATTGTCCTTTAAAATTCATTTCAAAAAGTTTAAAGCACTTTAGAATTCCTTGCTATTTTCAAACAAATCAAGAAAATTAAGAAATAGTTATTGGGCCCGAATTCAAAAGTGGCTCAGCCATGGGTTAATTTAATTGAAAGAAAAGTTATTCAAGTGACCTTTTTATTTCAAAAGAGAGTATTGACAATTCTTTTTAAATCCCTGACTTTTTCTGACCAAAAAACTGCATGATATCCAGGTTTTCCCTGACCTGCGGCTATCTCGTGTCATCTTATATTTAAATGGAGAAAAAAAGCTATGCATGTAATTGAAATTTACCTGAGGTGGTTTGGCTTCCGCATTCTGATCTCGCGACTGCGGGGCAGCCTTGTTCATAAACGAACTGAGGCCCCATTTACGCTGCGACTCCTTGACGGCCGAAGGCGGTTCCTCAACGGGTGCCGGAGGGGAAACCGAGGGTGGCGTCGTCGGGCCTTTGATCGGCGGCTGGGTCACCTCATCTTCCGAATCGTCGCTGCTATCCGAGCAAGAATCCGATCCGGAATCCGAGCTAGAACTGGCACTTCCGGAACTCGGAGGTGCCTCTCCAGGTGGACTCGGGGGTCTTTGGTGAACCATAGGATTGGGCGATCGTTTATTCATAGGATTCGGTATGGATGGAGAGAGCATTCTCGGCGGACTCGGCTGCTTCATAAGTGGCGAGGACGCTGGAGGACTCAGAGGTCTCGTAGGCGATAGAGGACCTATCGGTGACATTGCCAGGGGTGACATCGGGGCCAGGAGTGGTTGGGGCGCTGATGGCATTGGCGGAAGCATCTGCAATGGTCCTGCCAAACTGCAAATTAAATGAATTTAATTCATTAACCAATATTTTCAATTAATAATTATCAATAATAATAATAATCATCATCATCTTCCAATTAATTCATTCGCTTTGTTCACATTAAAGCTCCTATGATTCTGCTCGCTTTCAGCCCGTTGTTTTTCTCGCGAATTTTCTCTCATATCAGTTTGACATAATATAACATTGCTTTCAAACTTGAACAATTTAAAAATTAATTAATTAATTTCATGAAATTAGTTTCAAGATCCTAATTTGAGAATGTTTCAATTTTTAACGATGTTTGGAATTGTTTAATTTCAAACGCTTCATAGTTCATCAATTTTGAAATTTTCCCATTAGAAGATTTGAATATTCTAAACTATTTGGTTTCAATTTAAAACGTGAAAAATTGTCTGCTTTTTTTAATTCTTCAAAATCGGAAAATATTAAATTAAAATCTTGACAATTGCCCAATTTTCAGATAAGAGGATTTGTAATTAAACAATTTTTAATTAAATGCTTCCAGAATACATTCAAAAAATGAAAAACCTAGTCAATAATTTTTCAAATTAAACCTTAAGGTAATTGTGCCAAACGTCAGATATCTCAAGAAGAAAACTACAAAAACATTTCGTATTCGAAAAATGTTAAAACTTATAAAAAAATTATTTTACCAGTGTTTTTAGCAATTAATTTTTGTATACATCGATTCTTTCAATTTTTTGAAAAATGGCGTGGCAAACTTTTTGATGGATGAAACTGCTTAAACAATTTTGTTAAAAGAAAATCATTTTTAAACAAATAACCATATTTGAAGATTATTAACTTATTTTCAGAATTGGAAACAGAGTTGTAGAGAATGTTTTCCCCAAAAAATTATCCAATGTTTATTAACATTCGAACATTTTTGAAAAATTGTTATCAGACAGTAAGAAAAAATACAATTACAAAAACATTATTTGGGGGGGGGGGGTTCAACGTTTTGCCATAAAGAAATAGTTGTTTCTTTCTTTAAAAAATAACTGATATAACTTAATCTTTCCAAGGACCTGCTTTTTCCTACGACTACTTTAAAAATAAGAAGATTTTAGAACTAGGCATTGCAAATTTAATTATTTTTTATACATCATTCTTGTTATCCATTCTTTTTTTTTAATATTTAATTTTCAAAATAATATCTTAAAAATTTACGATCTTCAGTTGAAAATTAAAAAAAAAACGAAACATCCCAAATTAAAAAATATTATCGTGGACAATTTGAAGAATGAATAATAATTCTAAAAGCAGTGTTAAAAATTAAACAATTAAAAATGTTGTTACTATATCACAAAATAAATTAAACTTAAAGTATCTAAAATTAGTAATTAAATAATTTCTTCAATTTTGAACGACTACAATTTTAGAGATCTGTATTTTTCATGTTTAACGCTGAATTTTTAATTTTTACCTTCCATAAATTTCAATTTTGTAATTAAAATTGATATAGTTGAGATTTGAAAAGAATAATTTACAATTTGAAAATTGCAAGAATGAAGGTTAATTTTTAAACAATTTAAATGTACTTACAGTACCGACTTTAAAGGGTTTCAGTATGAAAACAGTTATACTATCACAATTCTTCGTGACTAAACATTTTCTCAGTTTTAAATTAAGTTTGGATTTCTTTCATTTACAACGTTTTGGAGTAGACATTTTTTCATTTTTATTGTTTCCCAAGTAGATTAATTTTTATTTTTGAACGTTTTTTTTAATAATGCAATTTTAAAGGTTTACACTTAATTAAAAATTAGTTTCATTTGGAACGATTAAAATGAAGATTAATTTATTTGTTGATCTCTAAAAAGTTCGTCTAATCAATTTCAATGATAGATTATAATTTTTGTACTTAATAACGATTTCAATTCCTTTTGAAGTTCAAATTATCCAAATTTCAAAATTCCAGTCTGAAAATATCAAATTTTTATTATCCTTAACGCTTCTGATGTACCATTTTTCAATTACTTTGTATTTCAAGTTAGAAATGGTGCAACTTTAATTCCTTTTCATTCCATTCGAAATATTGTCCTTTTTTCATAATTTTACCAGATAAAAAATTATTTCATTCGGAACGATTTCAATTAAAAATCGTTTAATTTTTTTTTATAATTTTAAATGCTTATGGTAAAAAAAGTTTTTCAAACTAAATATTTAATAAATGTACTGAATAATGGACTTTTTCATTGTTTATATTTTCCATGCTAGAGAAAAAAAGTAGAAACTGCTAGTTTTAAATAAACCTGAAGTTTTCATTCATTCTGAAAATACACTATTCAAATCTTAACTGTTGATGATATTCAATTTGAGTAATTTAAATTGCACTTTACTTATCATAGAATCTTTACAATTATATAATAATAAATTTACTCACTCGGCGGAAATATCTGGTATCGGCCTCGGTGGTATTATCTGTAATAAAATGTTTGTTTAAATTACAATGAGGAATTATATCGATGGTAGACCCGAGTGGTTTCCACTCAATACAAAATTTGTTTAAATTTCAATATTTGATCAATATGACTTGTTTCTGATCGTAAATTTCACTAAAATTTTGATTCGCTACTCTTTGCAACTCGATTTGCAACCACATGTATTTCTAGAAATAACTTAAAGAGTGTATAAAGAAAAGCAAACCTTTTTTATACATATATTATAT
>NC_046663.1:78654488-78655919 GCF_010883055.1 Belonocnema kinseyi
TAAATATATATTTTTTAATCTCTTTAAAGAGTTTTGTAAAATAGTTTAAATATACAAAAGGAAAGCGCTAGAAGATCAATATGATTGAAAGGCTCGTTTAAACACATCGTTCATAAATATTACAATAAGGTTAATAAAATTAACATTTTTGCCAATAATTAGGGAATAACAAAAATAATTTATTTAAAATATACAATTCTCTTGAAATTCTTTAGTACTTCTCGTCAACATTAGGTGAATTTTCCCATTTTTTTTATATTTATATAAACTCATCTCACCTTCACCGGTTCATCATCGCTATCTTCAGAGAGACTCAGGTCGTGTTCCAAATCCCTGAAACAGAAAATAAAGAATCTTTATTAGATCAAACTGCGTGAAAAGAAAATGAGATCAAGAAATAAATAGAGCACATTTTTATAAAGACAATTCTGTGACGTAAACTACTCAAAATGGAAATTCAAGCACAATAGCAGTCTTGAAAATACCATCAACTATATCGCATATCGATACATTCAGGATTCTGCTGACTTGAATGCATCCGAAGGAATGCAGATCGACATTTCTCTCAAGAAGCTACCGAATCAGCTACTGTATTTTCTGTCGATCCTATCAAAGGACATGACTCTTGTATTTTTCAGATAGAGCAGGCATGTAATTGAATTCTTATTTCTTATTTACTCATTTTGACAGGACAACTATAGAACTCATCTTTTATATATTATGTCAATTTACTTTCTCTCTAGATTCAAAAAACAATACAAAAATTGCAAAGTTCCAAGAGAAAAAATGCAAATTGAAGATTTTAAAGGATTCAAGTCTTTTTGTGGTCTTGTTTAATTTGCGCAATATACTATTCATTTAAAGCTATTAAACTGCAAATTTAAATAAATCAAAATTAGGAGCCTAGAAAATTAGAAATCATTATATGAGAATTACCTATTTATTTCAAATTGAAAGCCATTCAAATCATCCAAATCAATTTTTTTTCAATCAGGAGAAAACTTTGAAAAACAGTGCAAATAATAAATAATAAATAAAATAAAACAAATAACAAATGTATGTTTTTAACACAAAATATGACAAATTCTTCGCTATAAAATCTATCCAATCTGTGGTTGATTCTAAACAAATCTAATAATATTATTAAATTCTTTAAATACGAAAAGTAAGAAACCAAACAATCGCACATTTATAAAAATTGCTAATTTCATTAATGTCCTTTAAACAAAATGGTAAATTAGGGATAAAATGATAAATTAGGGATAAATTTTAATGTGATCAAATATAAAGTTCTTCAGTTTTAAAGCTTGAATGGTATTTAAAGTACACCAAACTCTCGCTTTCAGTCAATTGCCGGGGCTTGCCTTCAAATAGCCTTGGACTGGTTTCGGGGAGTCGAAACGTAAACAGTGAAGGTCACCTGACTTGTTT
>NC_046663.1:78656019-78663823 GCF_010883055.1 Belonocnema kinseyi
ATTTTTATTATTATCCTGCACCCTAACTTCTTTCATCAAGAATTCTGACGGCTTTCAACCTCTTAAGAACAAAAGTTTCAACTCTCATAAAATTAAAATTAAAATAACTTAAACCATCGAAAAAAGTCAGATTATCCTTTCTCTGATTCTCGTTTAAACAATAAACAGAAGAAGTAGAAACAAAGTAAATAGCGACTTGCCGATCTTCTAGACACCCTGTCCTTGAAGTCATCTTAGTTATTATAAACGTACAAACCGAAATTATTCAATTTTCTAAGGATCCAATTTTAAACCATTATATTATTATGGTTTCATTTTGAAACTTTTATTTTTAATCAAAGGACCCTGTACCATAAATAGTAGTCATAATCGGTGCAAATTTCTTTTGTGAAATTCCTTCTATTTCTTGCTTTATTAGGCACCGAATGTATAGTATAAATTGCATTAATTTTATATTTAGATTTATAATTCATTGATTCATATTTATTATTTAAAAATGAAAATCTGTGCTAATTAAATAGTTTCCACTTTAATTTGTTTATTTGCAATACTACTCAAACTTTGTATCCAACGCTATAAATTTTGATTTATCATTATCCGTTTCAGAGTATCGAAAGTACATAATATAAATAATTGGAACATTAAATCTATCACTTTCGCATAATAGTGAAAGGATGTAAATGTGCAAGTCAAGAATTACAACCTTATGTTGAGAAATCGATAAAACCTGTTTCGGTATTACCCAGTGCTTATAAGAATGTGAATTTAGAATCACGAATGTCCGCCCCCTGCTGTTCCATTCTGTCAACAGTAAAGTACCATCATCAAGAATCTAATAAAGTCAATTACTTGATTAGATACCACGTGCTATTTTATAAATACGAAATTACACACAACCTCGTAAATTCGCTAAGCTTGAAAGAACTAGTCGATAGATGAGGGTGAGATGTGTGGGGTAGATGAGAGATTCCCCTTTTAGCTGGATATAATATTGTCTTTCAGGAAAGTAACGCTATTTTGTGATCGGCCATAATCAAGATGAGATCGGTAGCCTGGTATATTAGATTAACATATTAGTTGATGACCAGGGGGCTGGTAATATGGCAAATAATAAACGATAATAGGCGGAGATTACTTATATTTCATTCAACAGCGGACGCGTATTATGATCGCTCGAGCCTAATGGATGATGAACGATGTTAGAGATTTATCTAGATGTAGAAGCTGCAAGGTTTCTGGGACGCTTAGTTGATATGAGGCTGGGAAGCTTTCCAGATTATTCTGTATTTACTGTGTATTCATCACAGAGCGGAGATGCAAATTCGAAGATGAGCAAATCTAGCGGTTATGTGGTTTAAGAGGGTAGTCTTATCGGATAGGTGAGTGCCTTCCAGGACTGAAAAAGGGCCCACGAAGAGGTTGCGTGTTGAGTGTTGATGAGTTTGCGAGGGTCGATGTCCGCCTTGTATCGTGAATATCTGGCCTCCACTCGACTTTCCTGCTTTCTACTCTACACCACTTTACTAGTCTCTTCTCTCTTTATAATGAAATACTGCAAGCTTGTGGAAGCTTGCAGGCTTTCTGTAAATTTGATCAAGTGCATTTTACTTTGATCCTGAAGGAAGCTTCAAAATAACTTTCAAGTTTAATTTTCAGACTGATGTTTAAACCTATAGATCTTATTTGCTCCATATATTTAAATTCAAGGTGGGTTTATTGAAAGAGATGTCATCTATTTTAGTAAAAATAAACTTATATACAAAGATTTAATGTTTCAATCACTAGCCTTGAGTAATCGAATCAGTGAATAATCTTCTAGACACGGATCAGGAACAACATCAGTGACCACAATTCCTTTTCCTTTTTCTAAAGGAAACTTATATTTCCAGCGCGTGTCCCGCACCCCAGTAACATTTTCGATAGGTCGTCGAGCGTTGAAAATATATTTGCGAACAGCTTCGGATATTCCGAAGCCCTCCTCTCCTCGGATAACGTGCGCGCTTTACGAGAAGGTCGACTAGTAAAACATCGATAACCATCGATAGAAGGGGGACTTAGTTTAGACGGTACACCACGGAATGAAGGTCATAAATCCTTGTTAATTGTGAGAAGGCATTGCCGCAGGCATTCGATTCAGTTACACCTTGTAGATACTCTTTACTTTATATACTCGGTGTATTTGGCGAAAGAAATATTGCGTGAAAGAACAATGGAAATGCATAAATTGTTTGCTCTATATTGAATTGGACAAGGTCTTCAGAACTTGAGACTTATACTGATACACGATTCCTTCACAAGTTTTCAACTTATTATTTCTGTTGACCTTCAATTCGAAATTCAATTATATCAAAAGAAAAGCGTGAGATATTCTAAGCCAGGTTCTTGCAATGCAAAAAACTGATGAGTTGCAATTATCGTTGAGCATCAAGAAAGGCTCAAACAGTAAAGCGACCACTTGCTTTACAATTTAGTAATTATTACTTTACCCGCGCGGGATCAAAAGCCAAACCTATTTTAAACCGCAGATCGATCACTCTTTCCAAGAATTGACATAAAAACACGGATCTTTAGTCTTTAAAAAGCATTTGGAGTACAATAGTGTTCTTGTATTAGCTGTGTTACAAAGGATTTAAAATATGGTAATTGGAAAAGCATGTTTTCGTGTTACGCAATAATTAATCAAAAGATTTGCGTGGTGTGGATATGAAGTGTCTCCTTGCTATAACGACAAGTTAAGAGAGAGATAATATTTCTTTGTTCCAAGAAGAAAAGCAGTTCGACTATAGTGAAATTGATTTGCAGCGGGTTGGTGACCCTCGTGTCGCCGATGGCGTACAACAACGAGAACGAAGAGGGCGTTGGGTTCTCAACCACCCATTTTCACCCCTCAGCTTCCACCTTGTATACATATACTGTAAACCAAGCAATCGATACGCTTGGCCCAGACTTTTCCATGCATAACCATCACACTCTTCTACTTACGTTTCATTTACTTATAATTTGGCACCTACTTTCCTTAATTCCGTAATACTATTCATAAAAAAGTAGGGCACTGAGTATCCCTTAAACCATATAACAGCTAAAAACCATTTTAGCACACCTCTGCACATCTGTCTTAAATATCAACTGAACTTCATAGGAAAATCTGCAACAACACCATCTTAGAATTGTAATAACTTTAATTACACAAATTTTCTGTGTCAGTCTTTTAACAAGAAAAGTCCCTCAAGAAAGCGAAAACTTGCGCGTGGATATAATAGCGATCTTGTGATAACTACACCGAGGCGGATCGACACGATAATTATATAGAATTAGAATGGGCAGTGTTTTGCTAACTTCTCGCTAATAAGAAGTTTCTTGTTAATCGCAAAGAAGATGAATGGTCAAATAATGTGTCTGAAACTCGTGCGAAATAGTTTGAATATGAGAATGCTGATGGATTAATACGCTTAAGTCACAATTAAATCACTCGGGAAAACTCATTTGATAGAATTGCAAGAAGGAATTTCACACATCTGCGAAGACAAATGAGCCTTTGGTTTCGTGTCTAATTGTGAAAATAGGATCATGAGGCTGAGCCAAGATGAAGATGGTGATGTTAGAGTATTAAGAGGAAGTATGGAGAAAAAGTACGAGATGCTCGATACACATGCAGAGTATTCATG
The DNA here is from genome assembly GCF_010883055.1 of Belonocnema kinseyi. Classification (NCBI taxonomy): domain Eukaryota; kingdom Metazoa; phylum Arthropoda; class Insecta; order Hymenoptera; family Cynipidae; genus Belonocnema; species Belonocnema kinseyi. The sequence goes on from NC_046663.1 coordinate 78,659,685, forward strand.
TAATTATGTTGTAATTTTATGGAATTCTTTTCCTTGAGTTATGGCGAAATCAATTTTAATTAGTCCTATTACGAAAGGATCTCTCAAATTTAGGGTCGTCAAGATACAAAATATACTTTTTGTTATAGAATGTGTCTCTTTTAGAGAAGCTTAGTTTCTTATAATTTCAGGTAGTCTATTGTATTAATCAAAAAAAAATTCAAAATATCCAAAGTGGTAAAATAGAAACCATTAGATAAAGTTCAAAAGTTGGGAAGTAGAGAACGTTATCTGGTTGTTAGCCGAGTCAATATCCCGCCAAAGGATCAGCGTATCGCGTTAGTTAAGTTCCTGTGGATAGTGAGCAAAACTGCTAATCCAGCTTTACGAGGCAGATAATATCGTGCTTTGTGTAGCGAGTGGAAGACGAAGGACGGTAATTCCCTGGATATCCAATAAGCAACGAAAGCGCTTGCCAAGTGCCAAGATCAAAGATTACCCGGTTGCCTACTACATACTCCTCCGCTAAGTGATGCATGATAAAGCAAGGGTACTTCTACTATCCTTGATTAAGAAAGCGTGGCCATTTTGACGCCATTCATGACCAGCAAAAACTCCCCTTTCGACCTCTTAAAAGCTGTCCAAATCGACCTAAACATTAGGACAACGAAGTCCACTGTTTGGATAAAAGGTGATAATTAACAGCTAAAATGGATTGAAGAATACAAAAACAGACCAGCTGAAATACCCACCTAAAACAAGTATACCTTTCTGATTGAGGCGGCACCTAATCCGATCAAAAATGATCCGAATCCAGGTGTCTAATCAACTAAAATTTTATCAGATAAGGACCAGTAGATGTGCCTAATCAGCAAAGCTGATTAAATTAGTTAATCTAAGAAACTCTTCTAAAAGATTAAACAGGTCAAGGTGTTTAAAATCACATTCAGAAAGTTATTTATAAAGATCTTGAGATATGTCCAGATCTTTGCATGACATGAGATCATTCCCGGAAAGTATCTAGAGGAAGATCAAAGCTTCCGTAACAACTCTCTCGCATATTGGTCTGACAGAAGGTCGATATATACGCCCTGGGAGAAGTTTCTGCGAGGTTGATTTTAAAAAGGAACGGAAATAAGTGTTTTTCCTGCTCGTTCGAGCGTCTTCGACGCAGTCACGAGAGTTCAGGTGCATACCTATAGTTACCTAGGTAGAGGTTGTGACGTAGTAGTAAGTTCTTGGGGGCCATTAACGAGAGAGTGAGAAGAAGGGAAGGAGGGGAAGTTTAAGAGTGGAAGAGGGAGGGGGGGCTGTGGAAACGGTGGCAGAAGGTGGATGAGGATGAGAGCAGGGGGAGGATAAAGAGAAGTGTGGAGGTGAAGAAGGTGGTGGAGGAGGAAGACGAGAAAGAGTAGGAGGGCGTAGAATTCCACAAGCCAGACCAGCAAGCTGCTTGTTGCGAATAACTTCGGAAGTTCCAGCGTATACCACCTATCTCTCTCTGTCTCCACGTCTCTCCTCTCCGACCATCCTAGCCATCTCGTGGCCAGACTCTCTTGATCGCGATTCTTCTCTCTCCGCCCTTTGGTCCTTCTTTTCCCCTGAACTGCATTGCTCTGTTATATATCGCAAACCGCCTCTCAAACCCTCTTGCAGTCGCGCTTTTACCCCCTCTGCCCTCCTTTGATTACACCATTCGCATCCATCGTGCTGTATTCCATAGACATAGACTTTGGTATCGCGGCGCCGCGCTCCACCGTACCAACGAGCGTCGGTAATAATTTCGCCTCTATCCGGCTTAAGAATGAGTGAGCGAGTTTGTGTGGAGTGAGTGTGGCAGCCGCCTGCCGCACACTCTCGTCTGCAACAGAGATAGCGGTTCGCCAGTTTCGCGCTTCACTCGTTAAAGTCCGGGAAACAGTCTATAATCGAAAAAAAGTAAACACACTCCAGCAAGCTTTACAAAAAAGTTTCAAGCTCGCTCTTAACTCGGGACTAACTGGGATCAATTTTAACACAGCAGAGCACCTCGCTGATGTTAATGATCGGAAGAAGCGATTTGAATGTTGCAGAATGCAGACACATGCAGAGGTTTTAAGAAGTGTTGCTCAAAATAGTTAGATGTGTAAGCTGCTGTACAGCTTCTTAGAAAATCAATATCAAGGGGCAACGACAAGAAACTAAACTTGGAGGACAAAGGAATGACGCCTTGAAGAGAGCGGATATAGATTTAACCCTACCCTAAAAGAACACAATTCTGCAAAAGTGCTGGGAAATGTTTAATAATACTCTAAATTAATCGAACATATTCATTATTCATACACTGTAGTGTAATAAGCCTTAATTCATCTCTCTTATTCTTGCATTATGAAGGCAAAGTTCTGACACTTGGAGCAGCAAATAGAGTGGATTAACATGGGTACTTATGATAGCTTCCAAAATTTACTCCATTTATTGTTAGAATTCTCGAGACAAGTTCTAATTCCTGAGCACAACTTTTGACAACTAGCCTAATGATTCTTGGAGATTTGGCAATATTAAGTTTCCGCAATTTGAGCCTGCTCTTAAGTGAACAAATCCACAAGAGAGAGTATTTTGCAAACTTTCTATACAAAATAAGACTTTGAAGGGTTTAATTTTGTTAGAGTATGTGATTTAGAACCTGCATAATTGTCTATCTAGACCATATAGAGCTTCATAAAATATTAATCCGAAAGGTATCGTTGGAATAGTTATAGTTCACTTGAATAGTAGAAGGGAAATTGAATTCACAGTCGAAATCGATATCTGAAAGAGATACGAGTTTTATATTATATAATGCTAGTGATGATAAGATAGACTATATACCGCAAATGAAGAGGAGATCAAAGCCTGTGTAAATCCTTAAAGTCAGAGGGGTTGGATACAACATGATTATTGAGCACCACAACAGAGAATTGGTACGGTACTCTCATCTGTCTTAGACAAGTGATTATATGGTAATAACCGTGTACTAAAGGTACAAAGGAGAATTGCATTCGGTAACAAGTTATAATTTTCATTCAGATCAGAAAAGATCAAGACGGTTTTCGTCTCCACTGAAATTATTCTCAAGACTATCCTCTAAATTCCCTTAACTCAAGTTTTTGAAACAAAATCCTGAAAAATAAAGCAGAAGTTCGAAAAAAAATATTGGCAGCAAATATTCCCAGAAGAATAAGCCAATTGCGATGAAACTACCGGACCAGGAATTTGAGATTCCAATCACTGAACCTCAAAATTCTGTGTAGACTAAACCTGGAATATTACTGACGAATGATATTTTATACACAATATGAATGTCTAAGAGGAAGGATGTCTTTTATACTAATACAATGACTATTCAAATGTACAGCAAGAATATAATGGAACAATAAAAGTCAGTTCTGCCACTGCAACGATGACATTAATAACATTAGACAGTGGGTATTGAGCAGAGCAATAGAAGACAGTATAATTAAAGCGTAGTTCACCGAGTGACCTTGATAAATTACAAAGTTAACTGAGACAAGGCTATTATAGAGGATTTACCGGCTTTACATATATAAGTCGTCGTTACGAGTTCTTGGTTACAAGTTAACATTCTGATTTGATTCAAAACAATGAAATAAAAAAGGTCATTCTTACGATTACTTTAAAGAATAAACTTTGTAACTTCAGCGTTTTTCTTTCAAGCAAACACAGCTGATGAAAGATAGGATTGCCGTATGAAATTTATTATCCCAGTGACGAGTCAACGAAGTGTAAGAAAAAAATACGACTGTTCACTTCAGTGGAAAAAATTAATATGGGAAACAACTTGAAAATAATCTAAATTAAAACAGAGACTGGGCCTTTTAATGGTAAAATAGAACAGAATTTCATCATCATAAGCAGAAATCAACACGTTAGTATGTTGAAATCGCACAAGTGACGTGTGACTGATAAAAAGATTAACGATAATGAATAGTCTAGGATTTTGTTGCTGCTCTTTATGATGAAGCTGCTCGAGCGAATTGCACGAATTGAGAAGCTAGAAGTGTCGATAATTCGCAATGGAGTGGGTATACAGTCTGTCAAGTTAAAGCGTGGGTGGCTTTACTCGCAGTCGGTAAGGTGTATCGACATGATTTTGGTGTCAAAATATTAAGAAGAGCTCCCTC
>NC_046663.1:78663923-78668378 GCF_010883055.1 Belonocnema kinseyi
AGGGAGCTCTTCTTAATATTTTGACACCAAAATCATGTCGATACACCTTACCGACTGCGAGTAAAGCCACCCACGCTTTAACTTGACAGACTGTACCTTTATCGATAGGTGAAGAGAGAGAAAGAGAGAGGATAAAGAAATAAGGAGGGTAGTAGAAGTAGAAATAGTAACAAAGAGTCGCCGAACCAAACGTTATCGTTCCACAAAGCAAAGGTGGAAGTGAGGCCACGCTCTACTTCTTCTAGTTGATAAAAACTTCTCTCACTGTCTTACTTGTTACTACAAATTGTTGATAACTGATAACCAAAAGCGCCCGCAGGTGTTAACATTTTTTAACTTAAAAAGCGAGCTTTAATTGTTGAAAATAACTTTTAAATTTAATATTTATAATTTTTTATAATTTTTTACAATTGATATACCTAATTGTTATTATATCACTTTATTCTTGGTTTTCTACACATTCTCTAGGGCAATAAAATAAAAAAATTCAATCCTTTTTTATTAACCATTTTATGCGCTGAAATTAGAGCATAAAAATGTACTAATTAAAATTAGATCTTATTAAAAACCATTCCCATTTGGAAACTGTAATAATCTGTAATGATTGGTTCATTTCAAATTCAAAACTTCTAAATTATAAATTGTGATCAAAGTAACTTTTAATATTATAAATTTATCAAGATACAAAGAGTCGATTGAATGCCCTATACGAAAATTAAATCCACTGTGAAATTAAAAAGTTATTTATGTAATTTTTGATTTTGATGACTTCCAAATTTTGGCGTAAATGATTGAAAACCTTGCAAAAAATAGCAATCATTTCTAATTTTGCGTGATAGGAAAGCAGAAGGCCGCATGGTGTGACAGAACCTACCCCTTCCCTTTTACAGCTCATAAAATTAAAATTTTAAATGAAACATAATTATTATAAACATTAATAATTTATTGAAAAATCAAAATTTATTTAAAATTATAATTTTTATTTTATCGCAGCAATTTTTAATTTTAACTAAAATGCTAACCAACTAAAAATTAAACAAATTTGATATTTGAACTATATATATGAAAGTCTCTAATTTAAACGTATCTAAGATTGAACTGTGTTGAATTCAAAACAAGAAAATTTTGAAAATTTTTATTTGAAATCATTTAACTTTGAGCACTCTATATGGAATTGTTTATTCTTATTAATTCATTAAGCTTTCATAAAATGCCTTTCATTGTTGGCCATTTAAATTTATAATTTTGTTAAACTATTAAGACTTTCGATTTTCAATAGTTTAATTATAAAAGTTTCAAAATCAACTTGTAATGTTTTAATTTTCACTCATTATAAATTAGAAACTTTTTTTTTAGCAAAACTTATTAATTTTTACCGCTTCGAAATTGACAAGAATTTTAAATCGAATTGATTCAAAATTGCAGGAATAGGATTTACTACTGAAAATTAGAAAAACTCCCAAACAAAAAAGAAATTCACTTTAATCTTTCAATCTTATCAGTTAAAAAACAAAAGTGAAAAAACTGTTTTAACATACTTTTTTCTAGACCACCTAGCGATCTTCCTTACAAGTTCCGAACAAAGTTTTGAATCAGTGATGTTAGGAAGGAGGGAAATTTCACACGGTTTAAGTGAAGAAAACTGGGTATTGTTTGAGAAGGTTCACGCACGTTAGTGCGAAAGTTTACTCGTGTTACATTGTAACAATGCTCAATAATTTCGCACGGCAGACTGCCTTCGCGATATCGTAACGACGTAATAAAGCTGAGAGCAATTTACCGACCATCTGAATCTGCGTTACGCCGGATGAAAATTGGGCTCGATCACTATTTTATCTTGCATGAAGATACAGAATATAGTGGCGGGCAATTTTCATACCAAATTTTTATATATGAAAGGTAGCATACCATAAGGGCGTAACTCACAAATTTGTTAAAATTAGTTTATTAGTGCAAAAACTAAATAAAAATTCTAATACACATTCTCACGAAACAATTGTTTGTAATCTCATTTTTCAATTCTTTCTTATTGACTTCCCATTAGGACGCAGTTGCATAAGACTGAACCACTGGTGATGGTTGACAAGTTTTGGCGTAGAAAGTAAATTTTCACTTCAAACAATTTTTTAATTGAATTTTTGGTTACCGTACATAGTTAAAAACCCGTGCTCATTAGGTATTTTCACTTCAACCATCAGCTAACTTCACTTTGTTAAAAGCTGAGGGGAAAAACAATGGATCAAATGCATAGAACAAACATTTATTTCTGTAATATCTTACTAATTAATAATAATCATTATCTTTTTTTTCATTACATAGTAATTAAAAAATAAAAACTATTTTTCAAATACACTTATACAGAAAAAATTAGCTTTTATGAAGATATTAACAAAATAGGGCAAAAATGAACTGAATCCCATGCACTTGGTCCCTTGTTTTCCCCTCAGCAATCTACGAAGTGAAGTTATCTGTTGATTGAAGTGAAAATACGTAATTGAGTGCAAATAAACTTTTTACATTTTCTCAGAACATGATAAAATTAACCAATCAAGCTTTTTAGAGTTCAATTCAGCACTGATCTATCTTTTGAGGACGTTTTTTTCTCTTATAAAATTGTGAAAATGGGTTAGGTCATTTTGGCCAGCTATACCTTGTATATACTATCTGGGACGTTCCGCAACGATAAAAAATATCGATTTTTGGTTTACAATAGGAAATTATACTACGATGTATGCTCAGATGTTAGCGTTTCTTAAACGACTGCCAGCGGCAGGAATGACTTACTGCGGCACGGCAGGGTGATGCCATCCTAGGCGCGGCAGACGAGGCAGGCACAAAGACTGAAATTACGCAAACATGATTCAATTAAACTTTTATTATCTAAACCTCTTTCCTTATATAATTAGATAAAACTGTAAAAAGATGATGAAAATCGGTTAATATTATAAGTAATAAAGGAAATACAGTAAAATAACTATCAACTGGGATTTAAGATATTAAGTTAACTAATTTTTTAGTATCTTATATTTGAAATTTGATTTATTAATACTGGACGAAAATTTAACTTTTTCGGTCGGCTTTAATGTTGAATCCCAGTGGAGAGTTCTTGTACTTGTAAATACAAAGATTACCTCTATTACTAAAAATATCAATCAATTTTCATCAAACTTTTTTCCAAATTTGTCTAATTATACAAGGAAATTCATTTACCTAATTAAAATTTCATTGAGACATTTCTTCCTAATTTTCAGTTTTTGTGACAGGCTGGCGGGGCCAGAGTAGCATCCCCTGCCCTCGGCAATCGTTTAGGAATCGCTGCTCTATCTGATGACATTATACTATGCCCCAGAATTGACTGAAAATAGGTGTATTTTAGGTTCGGAGACAAAATATAACACACTTACACATGGCACTCGCTAATGTACATTGCGTTTTCCCCTGAAAGCAGTTTTCATAGTTCCTAATTGAAGGGGGAATTTTAGAAACTAAATAATTTTTTGAACAGCGTTTATAAAAAGGTAAAAAAAGGATAAATTACACGAAGTGATGAAACCCCCCCTCGTGATATATGATACTTACGCCACTGTCAGAAGCGAACAACATTCCAGAAGGTACTAAAAATCCCCTGGCGATCGTTTCACCTGCACGTGGTAATCGTACGATGAACGAAATGCGTAGCAAATTTTGTTTCGACTCAACCTTGCATTGATTTACGCTACTCCTTCTTTCTAGGAAAGCTTTACAGCATGGGGAGATGAAAATATTACTAAAATACATTCTGAAAATTTCTTCGTCAACAAATTACAGCATACCAATTTATAGCAATTTATTTTCTAACGTCTCTATTTAAAGAAATTAAAGAGAAGCATTCAATCTCTTTAAACATTGTATTCTATAAAGGATAATTTAATTACTTATTGCAGTCATTTCATTAATTGATCAAGTTTGTTTAATTAGTTAATAAACTGATGGAGTCAGATTACTGGAGAGAGTTTCTCGTCAGGAATGAATTTCCTCTCAGTGAAAATTTCAATTCTTCGACCTCTGCGAAGAGTAATCTTACAGTAATTAACGTGGATCTCGACACTGGGGAAAGCATTGTGGAAAGGGATATCGCGAAAATGGAAGTTGGCACTAGCGCAAATGGCTAAAACGAAGTTAATCGTCTTACAAGCTCGACGCGCATGAATAAAAGAACTGAGAAGGCCAAGGTGACATTATCGGGCTGGGTCAGTTCCTCGTGAATGTATAATTAATTTCCTTCTTTGATAGATTGATGACACCTTTCCGTGTTCGAATTTCCACTCCTACTCAAAAACCCCTTTCTTCTCATTGAGCAAATTAGATAGGAAAAAATCTACGAGGGTAGTTCAATAAGTCCTTAGAATGAAGTATAAAAACAATTTTTTTTGGGTAAATTTTTTTTTATTTTTCAACATAATCTCCTTGGAGCTC
>NC_046663.1:78668478-78692526 GCF_010883055.1 Belonocnema kinseyi
CTAGTCGGGAGTGGTGCTGACTGAAAACAGATGATTTGGAGCGATTCGCGCGCCATCTGTTGGTCATTCTAAGGACTTATTGAACTACCCTCGTATTTTCAAAGACCAGCAAATGAAATTTTCCACAAAATAGTTGGATTTTTATCCTTTAAAGATGAATTCTTAAAGAAATGGTCGAATTTTCCTAAAAAAGAGATTAAACTTCAACCAAATAATTGAATTTCCAGAAGATATTTGAATTTTCAATAACAAAAGAGAAATTTTCCATATAAAAATACGATTATTTTGTGCAAGTAGACGAATTTTTGACAAAACAATTGAATTTTTTACCAAAAAATATGAATTTGTAACAAAATACTGGAATTTTAAACAAATTAGTTAAATTTTCAACCAAAGAGATGAACCTTCAATTAAAATAATATATTCTTAACATAGTGGATCAACTTTTACCCTAGTAGTTAAATTTTCAACTTATAAATATCTTTACCTGGAATAGTACAATTATAAGTTAAAAAAAAAATAATTTTCATCTGGGCATTCCAAACATAAGCAGAAAGGGTCAAATGAATATTTTCTGTTGGATTTGGATGCATGACGTAACTCGATGCAACTAATGCGCTGAGACTGCAGCCCTCAAGCTGTTTGTCACGCTTTACTGAGCACATCCTCTCTTTCGGCCCCGCGGCTCCCCTCATCAATAAAATGCGGTGACCACCAGTTCTAGGAATATCGTAAACGGGTGGGGGGGGGGGGGGGGGGGGGGGGGGGGGGTCTTATATCGGGAGTAAAGTGTAGTTCAACTTTTACCCAGATAGATAATTATTCAATTGTGAATAAAAAAATGATTGATTATCAACGAATAATGAAATAGTAGATATATAAAAATAATTCCACAAAAAAAATGTAATTTTAAATCAAAATGTGTTGAATTGACCAAAAATAGACGAATTTTCAACAAAATAGTTGAATCATCAACCAATAAAAGATTAATTTTTAAGTAAACAGTTGTATTTTTAGTCCAAAAAGATGACATTTCTACTCAAACAGAACAAACCAACATACCCAAATTTTTCTCTGAATAATTTTTCCTTTTCCCGACCATTACTACTGATAGACTACAATCCTAATCGTGTAAAAGCTTTAATATAGAATCTTTTAGAAACGGCATAAAACAATTTCGCTATTCCATGATTTCCAGGTTTTTCGTGACCTACGATCACACTAGTTTTCGTTTTCCAATTCTTAGCTAAAATCGTACTAGTGGATGTAATTGAGTAACAATTATTATTATAAATGCTATAGATTTCAGAATTTTTTACTCACCCGGATAGTCTGCTGGTGGAGTGTCTCTCGCGTTCTAAAACAGATAAAAACAGGGCCGATTAGTTACTCGTAAAAGAGCATGAAGAACGGGATCGTTCACGGATTTTACTGCCTGCACCCTTCAACGAATTTCTCGTTCAAGAATGTAATAAAAGTCGATACTTTCGACCAAGTGTATATTCTCTTATAATCTACTTGCCTAGTGACTCATGAAATCGAGTAATTATGAGCAACAGAGAAAACCAACTTCCGGAAAAAAGACATCTCAACTTGCTGATGTTTTCTTTTTAAAATAAATATCCGGTGTCATAAGAAATTGCCATCATTAAATACAACTGGCTTGGGATTTAAAATTCCCTGTAAATACTTTTATCCATCCAAATTTTCATTACTTGAAATATCCTAAGCTAAAAGTCGCATTTTCAACAAAATGCATACATCTTCAACCAAATAGTTGAATTTTCCACTAAAAAAGATCAACTTTCAACCAAGAATGGAATAGCTACATTTTCAGTTTAAAAAAATAATTATTCTTTAAAAAAAAAACATTTTTAACGAAGCAGTTAAGGTATCAAACAAGTAGTTGAAGTTTTTAACGAAAAAGCTGTCTTTAAAAAAAATAGTCGAATTTCTAACTAAAAAAGATTAATTTTGAACCCGAATGCATTTCTGAATATAAAAAGCGAAAGTTTCTTGAAAGCAGGGGAAAAAAGCAATTAATTAAAAATGGGGAATAGGGGAAAGATGTGAAGTCTGCATATGAAAGTGATTTAGAAACTTATTAAGTTAATATTGACCTGTATTAATTTTTTCTGATGTCAGTGCACATATCTGACTTTTATAGATCAAGTGCTTAAAATAGCGTAATTTAATCGAGTTTGAGAGAGCAGTAGGCAACATTGCTACGTTATATCTGTATAGAAACAGAGATATAGAAATGTAGTAATTAGTAGTAGACTCGTGAGTTCAATCGATTGACGACTCCCAAGACGGTAGTCCAATGCTGGGTGTATGGTAATTAAGTTAAAATCGGATGGATAGTTTAAAGCCAGCTTTTAGCTGTTTAATAGCTTTGGGTACAATTGGATAACAATGAAATATCCGCAGGATACAGCAATATATTTTCGCGAGTATCGTGCAGCATTTCCGAGTGTACGTACATAGGTGCAGTACTGGATGTTTGAAGAGCGAGCACGCAATACCCGGCAATCAATTTGTCTTACAACCTTGACCACATTACGCATTCCCTTCCTTTTTAATCTACGACTTGATCCCGTTCAGCTTTTCCTTGATTACCTTTGTACCAGAAACGACGAAGACCTATCCACTACATATTATAGATTTCTCATCAAACAAAGAACATTCATGAAATAAATCTTATAACAAAACAATTTAACAATCATCAGACACTCTAATAAAAACAAGTAGGGTGTCTACCCGATGGATTACTTCAAATTCCCGATTTCTCCCGATCAATTGAAAAGAGTTCGAAAGATTTGAATGATTTCAAACGAGTTTGAACGTCAGTTAATTGTTGGTCATATTAATTACAATTATAATTTGAAACAGAGGATTTTGTATAAGAATTACAATTCTAAATTCTGACAGGGATGTTTTCAATTACTTTATGCATCAGGATTAAAATTATTCTCTGTTCCAAGTGAAATAAAAATTCTTTACGATATTTCTCTCTTCAAAAGTTAAAATTACAATTCTTTACGAAAGTCCCCTGTTCGAAGTCACACATACATTTACTTCCAAAAGTTTCCTGTTTTAAGTCATAATTCTATTTATTTATAACATTTTCAATTTCTATTATAATTCAGAAATATATTAACTCCCTTATTCTACAATATGGAGATGAGAAAAAATTTTAATTCTTGATGAAATTCCGTGTTTAAAAGTCAAAATTATAATAGGGTTGTTTCCAAAGTCAGATATAATTTTTCCAATAAATGGATCTTATAACGCATAAAATTATAATTATAAAACGCCCATAAAATATTTTTTACATATTGTTTACTATTTTTAATTTAATGTTGAAATATGAAATTTTTATCACGATGTTGATTGGAGAGCCACTTTGACGTCAAAGGGGTCGTATTTTCCATCAATCACAGCTCACGTGTCAGTGATTCTTAAATATCTTTTTCTGTGCCGATGTTTTGTTTTGGTTATGTGCGCATCGAAAATAGAAGTCGCAAAATATTGTTTAAAAAAAATGTCAAAGGAAGGTTTCGTAAAAACCAATTGAGAAAATCTGCCGAAAATAGATATATTTATGGTATTTAGAAAGAATTAATTGAAAAAGTACTTAAATGTAGTCATGTTTACTGAACAATTCGTAAATATGTAAGATTTTAAAATGTGTTAATAATTGCACTTACTGTTTTCCTTCAACATAATACTGCCTGCTTAACCAAGTATTACAAAAGGATAACTTTTTTTGTCACATAATCCTTAACAAATAAAGCTATCAAATAAAAATAGTCTGAATTGACAACAGACCGTGGCCTAACCTCTTTATCATGAGTTTCGCATAGTAACATTGATAGATAATTATGAGAACCTCTGAATTACGTGACACCCACGTGACACCAATTTGAATAAGTGTTTTGCCGCCTTCGATTTTTAATAATTTTTTACTGCTGAACGACACAAGAGAAAAAAAAATTATAACGCACCTTCGATTCAGATTAGAATTATGTATTAAAAAATTATTTTATCTAAAATCGCGAAACAACCCTATTTGTTGTAGGAATTTCCTGTATCAATTGTCAAAATATAATTCGTTACTGAAATCCCCTGTAATACTTCCAGCTCAGAATGATCATTCTTATAGACAATGCACTGTTCCAAGTCAGAATTGTAATTTTTTTGGAAAAGCCTCTATTCCCAGTGAATCACATTCTTGGTAATTTCGTGGTTTTTCCCCGGTGAACAAAAACCTAGACCATTTCCCAATCAGAGCGACACCCAGAAAACGTGCTTCTTTAGTTATACTAATTTCAGATAAAGAATTCCAATTCTAAATATGGCTTTTAACTTAATCTTCTAAACTTAAACATAAACAAAGAAAATGTATAGGCCAATTAAAAAATTGTTGACAATGATTTCAAGGCATGCATCAATGGAATATAACAATAGGCTGCATCTAATCATCCCGAAAAATTAGGGGAGTTAGAAAAGGGAATGAACTAGTCCCGAAATTTCGGGACTAGCCAAACCTATACAAAATATTGAATTACTCATCCCGAATTTCGGGACGCCGAAACACTCAGATTTTTAATTGATCAAGAATGTAATTGATTACAATAAAATTGATCAAATTAATTTGGAATTCTTTATGCTTTAAATTTATAATACAATTTTGAAACTTTTTTTTTAATTGAAATGTTTTTCAAGAAGTCGTACAATCTTAATTTTTTAAAGTCGAAAAATTCGCACGATCCGAAGTCTAATTTAAGGATTGAAGAATTGTATTGATTTTTCATAGAGCGACATAAGCCACTATCTCTTTAGTTTATATCTGCTTTCAATGAAATTTAGGGGAGTTAACTCGATTTGAAGATTTCGGTCAATATCTTCTCGATCTGAAAAGCAGGGAAAACGTCGAGGGGTTTAGGCAACCCCTAACTATTGACATATGTAGCCCAAGCTTGGTGGGTATTTTTATCTCGAGTTTCCTTGTATGAAATTGGAGAGGAGCAATGAAAATCCGATGCTCAAAAAGAAGAACCAAAGTTAAAAGTAATAAGAAAATAAAAGTAAATTATTATAAAAAAAAAAAACGTTCAATATTTTCTTCAAGCTCTCGTATATTTCTAACAGACATGCACTGACAAGAATATTTGTTTACAAATTTAACCCCATATCAACCTGCTTAATTCATTGGTGCAAACGAAAAATAATAATAATTCTTTATACGCAAAACTGGAGGTAGTCTTAATATTCAGCACCAAGGAAGACCACTTTCAAGTTGAGGAACCACTACCTGCACTTTACTATTAGTATTAATGTTATTAATAAATGGTAAAATGATTATACAAATAATTGCAATAAAAATTAGTTGAAAACCAAAAACTGCAGATGCGCGTTTTGTTGTTGTAATAAAACTGGGCGAGAACCAGGACGAATAACGTCGCTATGTTCTCGTGTGACTGATTTACGGACGAGCAAAAACCTATCCGGTATATAGGTTTTTTAACACAGTTTCACGGCGTGCAGTCGACCCACAAATACGAAAATTCGTGTAGATAGCATTCCTCCATAGTTCTTTTTTTTCATTACTAGTCAAACTATATAAAAAAAAACACATTTTCATAATAAATTTAGATAAAGCCTTTCTTTAAAAGTACAGCAGAGAGAATTTGGTTGATTCAAACGAAAATGTGCCTAAACGTATACCCTTTAAAAGGAAATTCATCATAATATGTCCTTATTATTCCAATCATCACCTCGTCTATTCAAAATTCGACCTCGAAATCCATCGTAATGAATCCATAAAAGACTGCTTTACAAAGTTGACCAAGATGTTGGGTTATGAGTATCCGACGATACAATGACCCATGATGAGAAGAGGGGAGAGCTAGTAACACACATTGTGAGTAAGCCGTGCTGGTGATTATTGCGTAAACAATAGAACGTAACGTGCATACATACAGGCACGCATGCATCATGGGAAAAGGGAAAGGGATCAAGAGTAGAGAGTTAGTTAGATTGTAGAATGTAGAGAATAGCGTAGAAAACAGTGTAGAGAGAGAGAGAGAGAGAGAGAAAGAGTTGCAGTATATTGTCGCTAAAAGAAGCAGCTAACTGCTTACTGCGATATAGGAAGCTGTAAAAGAAAGGGAGAGAAGGATGTAATGGGGGGAGTGTGAGAAACCACATACGGGAGTTAACTCGTACAAATGGTATGTAAAACCCTCCTCCTTTAACTCGACTCGACCATCGGAAGTAAGTTAGTTACTCTTGCTCAAGTCCCACCGTCTTCCTGACGTCAATAATTTATTTTAAAGAAGCAGTCGCAACTGGTTCGACTACTCGCCTCAGTGTTAATCCTCCAGTTATTGATTACTTTGCCACATTGCTGGGTTGCCTGGCATGAGAAGGGATCGACGATGGACTCGTGTCAGGGTGTAGTGAAACGTGACGAGGCGCAAAAAGGGAGGGAAGTCCATTTTAAAATGTCTTTGTCTCACAGTATCACTGTTAAACTCTCTCGGGTAAACTCTCCTATTCACTTTCTTCTATCTTCCGGGAACAATGCAATTCTCATCGAATAATTGTATGACTGCTGACAATTGCAATTACTGAAGGATATATAAGGTATTACAACAACTAGTCTATAGTTGATAGCTAGATTTCAAATGAAATATTTATTTTGTATTCTTTCATCAAAACATGCAATAGCTGACTATCCAGATTCAAACAATGAAATGAACTGTTATAATGTAATATCATCAGTTTCATACTTGCCTGGCATAAAATGAATATATATCTCTAATCTATAATTTAGTTAATTAAAATTTGTGTGCTGCGAATGGCTGCGAAAGTGCTTTTAACAGTTCCCATCAAAAATTGAAACTTCCGGTTTCAACATGGTAGGCATTAGCAGCTTCTAAGAGCCATAAACAATTTAAGCTACGTAGAACCTCATGAACTTAATTTATTCTTCAAGATGCATACAACCAATCTTAATTATTGTTAACTTCAGAAGCTCTAAATTACGCAAATCAATATCACAACTAGCATGGTCAAAGACCATTCCCCATTCTCAAAAGAAAAGAAAAACGCGGCAAAAAGAAAGGCGCCATGCTTGCCACGTGGTTGTGGAAAACCGTTACAACAAAAATCTGAACCCTCTTAAATCCCAGAAAGCTATACCAATATTGACCAATCATATCTCGGCATGCTAACAGATACCATGCGCACCTGAGACGAGAAGGTAGCTGACGATGCCCTGCAGAACCTCGAACTTGGTATACATCTCGAAAGATTCCACCAGTCAAAGCAAACACTGAAAAGTTTCATTGATATCACTATCAGTCCAAGGGTTGGTTACTGGTCAGGTCCAATGGAAGCGTTCACTCAATTGGCTGGCACGCGACGCTTCCACAGATTTCGAAGGATCCCATGCTCTCAAGATCTCGAAGAGTCTCTCATCCTTCTTCCCAACACCAACAAAGCAAATTACGTGAGGGATTTATACCCAAGTGAATCTTGAAAAAATTGTGATTTTTATTTGGAAAAAGGCGCGTAAACGATGCAGCTAGACACTGGTGTGTATTCGCAAAGACGCGGCTCGGTTGACTGAGACCGGCGAGCTCTACGAACCCCATGGTCGCAGCCCTGTGTGTCGATTCTGATGGTGTACGACTGTAACAGCGGTAGGCTGAGTGTGTGTGGAGCTCGGTTGTGTGGACCGGTACGTTGCGTTTACGAACATAGCCTGTCGGCCTGCAGACGGCAGCGTTCACCTGCGTTCGCCGATGGCTTTGTTGTGCCCCACTCCAGAGCCTCCTGGTCTTCCTGTGTGTCCACAACGTGTGTGTTTGCGCATTTGGTCTTGTAGAGTCTATAGCTGTAGTTATATTCGAGATTGTCGTCAACCAGCGTATCGAGCCAGGTTAGACAACTGCTTTTGAATAGCCTTCTTCTTCCCCTAGATCCCCTCTAATGGTCCTCGTAATATTAAGTCACATTCAAGGGTTTGCCAAATCCTTCACCACGGATTTCTAGTAGAATTCTTAATCAATTCCAACCCTAACGCCAATACACCTTGTGGGAACAAGGCAAGGACCGACGCACACCTGGCTCCTACTCTGTCCTGTTTTCAGTTTTCGAGCAAGGTTAGATGAGAACATTATATTCGAGTAGGGACGTAAGGTTTTTTGCCAGGTGTGCCTTACTTATTACGTTTCTCTTTGGCATCAACATTTAAACTCTTATATCCAAGATTACAATGTTTCAAGTAGAATTTGAACGCTTGGACAATTGGGTTGTGAAACTGATCTGATGAGATCCACTTGAAATTGAGCTGTTGAACTTGGGAAATAGTAATGAATATGTTTAGCTAACTTCTCCATCCAAGAACTAACCACTTGTCTAACACATCATTCAATCACTTCACCCTCTGCTAGATGATACCTTTGCCTATTAGAGATATCCAGGTATCATCCCCTCGTGCATCTAGCAAATGTTCAACAACATGTGGATCGAAGTCATATGACCAACCTTTTTCGCTATGATTAGTAATATCTTGAAAAATTCTACCATGGCGAATATACCTACAATAATTTTAATCATCTAATTAGTATTCAGTCTTGTCCATCGTATTAAAATAATCGTCATTTCATTTATATTTACAAAGAAATAAGAGGATAACACGTCCTTCGATAAAGTCTCTTGACATCAGCATAAATCCTGCGATAAGGGTTATCAGTGGTTAATTTAATTAAGCGTAACTGTTGAAGGTATTTCTCGGTATAATGGATGTAGTTGTGTGCACTGGAGGGTGTGGAGCTTGCTAAGCAGATACTGCAAGACATCTTCGACACGTGATCACGGTCGATAAATGCATTTGAGCAGAACTCGTTGGTAAACCGAATGTAAACAGCCGACACTGCGGTGTATCATTAACAAGAGATTACAGACGCGAGCAATCATATTTACACGGGCGTGCACGTACGTTTCAGAGTAGACATGTGTCCACATCAGCGAGATATGCTGGTGAATCGTAAGCGTGTCACACGCCACAATAGGCGGTCGAGACTACACCTGTTTTTCGGGCCAAGATCTGGTTAGACCACCTTGCCCCGAACCTGTGGAATCGACTACTCTCCTTTCCACTCATTCTCGTGCACCTTCTTTCTTTCTCCTGCTCTTTATTTCTTTGGTTCTTTCTTTCTCTTCGCCTTATTGGCGACTCGATGATCGGAAGTCTACTCCCTCGAGAAAGGATGCCAATAAACCAGTATTTTCGTGCAGCTCTACTCGTTTCTCTCCGACTTTTAGGCTCGCGATCCCTCTTTGAGTTGAGGCAATAAAAACGCATAAATACGAAGACCACAGATGTTTGGATACGGTTTTTAAAAGTTTACAACTTAGAACTGACAAATAAAACCCAAGATGAAACTAGCTAGGTCACACAATGTTTTGGAAGTCTTTCACTGCTATAAAATGCAAGATTAAATGTTTGGAAATTAACAAACGAGAAATTGCATTCTGGCATTATAATGATTGAACTACAATGCACAATGATAGGCAAATGAGTCAAGTAACACCGAGAGGATAGTGGAAGAAAATTTACTGTCAGCTACTAACTAACACTTCACTCATACAATTTACAACACATATCAAGGCGATGCGCAATTTGAAGCAGAATGGCGTTCAGATAATGTTCGTCGCTTATAAACGCTTTATCCAGCCACGTGACACACCGTGGACTTTTCTTATAGCAAAGCTGAATTGAGTTCATGGTCGTACCATTTGGTTATAATCACTTTTTAGCACGGGAAAGTACTTTTTTTTTAAATCATTTCTACATTCAAGCTAAAAAATAAAACAAGACATTCTTTAAAACTGATTTGAAAACTGCTTAGTGCTTAGGACTTCAAGGTCATAAAAAATTATGGTCTAGCGGCAGTAGGCAGCGAATTTGAGACCTTACCAACACTGCACAGAACCTAGTAATAGCCCTGTCAAGTTTATGATAATGGCATGGAAACGAGCAACCACGCTCATTTCAAAGTTGGCCTGCTTCTGCAGGTATAGTAAAGCTCTTGCAAAACGAGAGGCAATATTTGTACCGTGAATGTTCAGTGTTCACCCTTTCTTTGACCAAAGAAACGGAAAAGGTGGATCCAACTCAGGAAAGAGCGGAAGTGGAAGGAAACCTACAACATATGTCAGTTAACCCAATTTGCAAACGCTTCTGAACCCGCTGTCATACGGATGATCGAACTTTCGTTGCACGCATTGAATTTGCCTATAAGTGTTATTTATATAGACGACTAAAGCAAAGATGTATCGCAGTAATCTGGCGCGTTGGCCTTTCTTGATTATAGCTCCTCATTCTTGGAAATGATCGTGACGCTGCATAATGCCGCCTGCATCACAAGTAATCACCAGGAAACCGTAAAGTGCAAATTCATCTGATTGTTGCCCAGTTCCACAATTCTTATTGTCTCTTTTTTACTTCCAAATCTTACCATGAGTTCTCCAAGAAATTATACACCAGATCTGGCAATTACTCACATGTTATTAGCACTCATTATGATCATGAATTAGAAAGAGTTTGAATTCATATCGTACTTATACTTTCACCAAGAAACAATTTTTAGCTGTCAAAAGGATGGTCTCATAAATACTGAACCATAAGAGGAAAAATAAGGGTAAATTAACCCTTATCGTGGAACACATGCGTCCCGCTTTATGAGAACAGATGGCTCATGTGAATCCCCAAATACCGTTGTTCTGATTTTCATTTCATATTCTGCACTTCAAACGTTAATATTGACGGATATTATTTATTCCTCTAGAAACATCTGTATAACATTATAAATTCTACTTTTCTGAAAGCTTAGACTTCGTAGCTTTTTATGTTCCAGTTCCTTTTTGTTCTTTCCATACTACTTTCTGTAGAATGTGGGTATGCAAACATTAAACTTTAATTTTTTATCTGTTCTACACGATATACGAGGACGTACGTGTCTTTTGATACAAATCGCAATCCGCTTTGTTGGAATCCGTCAGCAATAGAATCTAGGAATACGAACAATTAACGGAAAAATAGCACGTGATTTCTTTCTTGGCTAATTTCGTAAATTATTCTAAACTTAATAGAATACTATTAATAATAATTGTTTAAATGAATGAAAGTAAATAAATTAAACTATACACATTACGTGTTCAGGCAACTGCGTCTAATTAAATCGAAAAAGGTTACCCGAGAAACGAGTAACAGGAAATCACACAGAAAAAACGAAAGATAAAGTTTACGTCGATTCCGGGTGAAAGATTCACCGCAACAGAAATTAACCTTGCCGGATAAACTTTACATCAATCGAAGATAATTTCCGATTTTTAACCTTGCCGGATAATCTTTCGCCATATAATCGCTCCATTTTTATTCGAGATGTAGCGAGAAACGTGACGCTGGCGCTATCTATCGTCGTTTAACTTAATTAAATTGGAGAGAAATGGGGATTCCCATCTGTCAGTTGTTTTTTGCGCTTTTTGCTAAATGGTATTAAATAAGTTCTAATTCGTCTACAATAGTGTAATTTGTTTCGGAGGAGATACTATATCAATAAGAACAATTTTTTTCTGTTGCTTATTCTACATGTTTTACAAAGATATGCTCACTCCAGCGTGACGTAGTAGACGAGATCAAAATTATTCTCCTAACCTGGGTGAAACTTTCGCCGAAATATATTTGATTTTTAACTGTTCAAAGTCTTAACTGCAAAAAATTTCAACTTTTGTTTTTTCTGTGTTCTTTTCAATCTGGTGACCTGACTTAGAACTCGAATTCACTCATACTCTGCCGTTATCCCATTGCTGTTAAGGATGCCGTAGCAGACGACAGCTTTTATTCCATCGTAAGATAAACGTTCGTCAAATAGCATGTAAACTTTAACAGCAGGAAATTTTACATGCAACAAAATTTAACTTCAGTTTTTTCTGTACAATGGGCTCGACATAAAATTATTATCGTTCGGTCATATTAGGTCGATGATTTTAAAACAGAACAAAGGCTGTAATTATTTGAGCGGGTAATTATTATATATAAACTTGGAGTAGGAAAAAAAAATCCTGAGAGAATTTAGAGGCTTCGCGGCGTGTGTCACGCGAATCACGCGATCAATGGCAAGGTGGATAAGTTGATTGGTTGGCATTGGGCCTTCTGGCGATTAATCGATACTTCTCGAAGGTCATAATGGACATAGTCACGGGAGCCAAAGCTCCTAGCTTACAGCGTTTGATAAGATTTATAGCTGATCAAAAGTTGCAAATTTATTAGTAAAAGCTATTTCAAAGTACTGATGATTCGACAGTACTTTTTATTTTTAGAGAAAGACACACGACATAAATTTAATTTCTCTACGCTATTTATACTTTTTTGAGCAAGATTAAATTATTATATTTTAAAATTTTACTGACAGTAAAACTCGACCTTTGAAATAAATTTTTTTTATATAACGTATTGTCACTCCGATTAAACCGCAAAACAATGTCACCTACGTAAAGTAGACCACAACATGACAGACGTAAATACGAAATCGTGTCAAGTTCTTACGCCAGCACTGCATTCGTGCTTTAACAGTAAAAATACATCTTCAAGACAAGCAGATTTCTTACTGTAAAAAAAAACTTTTTCCAAAATAATGGCTTTAAGCATTTATAGATGACAATCGTTTTTTTTCCCTTCAAATTTTGACAAAATCGTAGAATTACCGTTGGTCCACCGCGGAGAAACAGAACTTTCACGTGACCAAAGTTCAAGACGATGATGTTAAGTGTCACATTTTATAAATGCGTATGCACATTCGTTCTAGACGGGTACTATGACTTCTTGGTGTGCACGTGAATGTTGTAGCCACCGGGGGTCATCGACTTCTTCCATCGTGACTGGGGAAGTCGATGACTGATTACGAGAATGATTTGATTCTCTTTCTGTCCTTTAAAAAAAAAACAAATCTTAACTTAATCCTTACCGAACCTTTATCAAATTAGAGCATTAAAACTATGTCTGTAAGGACAAGATTCTGTTGAATCTTGAAAATTATGCGATGAGTTTGGCGCAGATAAATTGAACAATTCTTCAATCACATCTCTAAACATTTTTAGGAACTCTTCATAGGATGGAATTATAGTACATTAAAAATCAAAATAATAACTGGCTTATACTGAGATTTTTCCAAGAAAAACAAAAAGTCAATTTTCTAATTGCGCGGGGGTGAAAGCTAGCATAACGAGGAGAGAGTGAACAAAGTAAAAAAGGCTAAATAGTTCTTATAGTTTAGTCGTCAACGATCAAAGTTGCACTGGTGGTAAGTGTGCTATGTGTGTGCTTCAACTTTAATGATTCGAAGACACGCGTTGTGGGCATATAGCCACACCATACAGGTAACGTCGTCGCGACGCTTTGTCACCGCAGACGGGTATAGAAGTTATCGCCGTCGTTGCGAATAATGGACAACTTTTAGGGGCAGTTAGAGATGTCAGATACAAACAGAAAGAAAAAAAAAATTCTTTCAGAAGAAACTTGACTGGAAATCAAAGAATGCTTTCCTAAACAAAAAGTATTTTCAACCCTACATTTTACAATAGGGTCTACTCAAGAAATTGTTTTACCTATCGCTCTGTAGAACATTAATACACTGCAAATGCAATTAAAATACAAGAAATAATACTTTAACCAATTTTAATTTTAGATAGTGGAATGGAATTGAATTGATGAAAAATAGGATGATTTATAAGATGGCTGAATTAGCAATTCGATGCTTCATAAGTCGACGAGATTCTCGTGCATTTGCACACGGGACGCGTCGATTACGAGCTACGGAAGGTTTTGTGGCAAAATTAGATTACGTAAAATTAGATACCGCAAAAGCGCCACACCGAGGGATACGCGAAGTCATCGGAGTCGTTCGAGAGACAGCATAATTGAGCAGTTCTCTCTTTCGGTTCCAGGACATTGGGAATTATCTCCTCGCAAGTTTGTGCCCTTTGCGTAATTAACTGCAATCAAGGTTCTCACTGCGAGTGATTGTAACTCCACAAAAACTAAGCCAAAAAAGACTAAAGAAATATTGAAAAACAATTAAAGTTTTGACCAGGAACTATGTGAACCTTATAAAATTGTATGTAATAATTTACCATTAATTATTTTCACAATGAAGCTGCTATGCTTGCACGCGACTATAGCTTGTTTTTTGCTTCGCTACTTTTTCTATCATGTCAATATGACAGTTTATAGCATACGTCAGGTTTGATATCTTTAAAAATTGATTTCAAAATGAAGTTTTTCCTCTTGTGTGAAATGCTTCATCATTAATCTCAAGGTACTTACTTTTGCACTTTGGCATTAAAATGAGTGAATTTTAAGAAGCATAATGCACAATTTGAAAATTAATCATTTTTAATGAATTAGTTTTAGGTTTTAGTTTCTAATTAGAAGGCATACAATTTTCAATGTTTATAGAATAATTATTCCTATGACGTTTACAATACTTAAAATTCTTCAACATTGAACAATATAAATGAAAATAATTTATTTTTTAAACAAAATATATTTTTTAGTAAAAAAATGTATCCAATCACTTGGAATGTCACTTGATACTACACGACATACTTAAAGTAGTCCGGCAATTGGATCGATTCGTTAAAAACCCATCAAAATTATCTTTTTTTCGACGGCGAAGTATGTTAGGAAAACTGTTTTCAAGACAGAAAATATAATTTGTTCCAGGGTATATGAGCTTAACTTTAGCAACACATATTGAGGTAAAATATGAAGAGAACCGTACGGTGTTGACTAAAGTTGGCAGATAGCTTCTGCTGGAATCGAGAAGTGCGCGTAATTTCACATAATGATTTTGTTGCCGGTTTATTGCAGGTTAAGTTTACTTTCTCGACATGTGACTATGCTGCCAAGTACTAAGCGTGAAAAATTACCTTTACTCGAATCGAGACAAATCAACATTCAAATTAACATTTTATTATTATTTAAGAAATAATTTATTTATATTGATCAGCATGAAAATTTAACACTTAATTTATTGATTAATATTCTGGTCAAATTTTGTATTTAATTCAAAATTAAAGAAAAAACACTAATAAAATATAATTAGAATTTAAACGTATAGTTTTTATTATAGTTATTATAGTTTTATTATTATAGTGAAGTTTCTTGATTCAAAAACTTGTATTTGAAAATATTTGGTTTGTAATTTCTTAATTTTTCGAGTAATTTTGCGAGATTTTCAATTTAAAATTTCACAATACTGCAATTTTAAATTTAAATACATATATTATTTATTATACTTTTTCAAATCTTTTTTCTTCATTAAATTTTTAGCGTTTTCAGTTTGAAATTCTCAAATTGTTCCTAAATTTGAAAAACTTTTAACATTTAAAACTTTATAAAATAATGGATTTAAACATTTTTTATGTTTTTAATGATACGAAAAAAAATCCTGAGACGTGAACAGGCACGTGCATTTACTTCTCGTTTCTTAAATAATATTAATATTTCTACAAATTTGCATAATTACATAACTTTTCTTTGACATTATACGGAGAAACCTTGGTCTTAATGTAGATAAGCGAATAGTCACTTAAGTTAACGCACACTTGCTTGCATTATTGACAACTGTTCCCTTAAATGGAAAATCCTTTTTTTTTAAGCATCATGATAATTATGCAGCAAATATTATTTACACTCAAAAGCCGTAATACCTAGCTGTGAGGAATCTGCTTACATTACCGCTAAACGTTCTTCACAGTGCTTTGGAGGGGCACAGTAACCCGTGGGTCTTAACAAGCGACGGAATTCCGCTTCATGTTCTGAAAGATCCGAAACCAGGTCTAGACGTCGCGTTAATAGGAAAATGGTGCGACGTTTTTCGTCTTTTAAAAAGAGCAAAGAATGAAGGTGAATTTATGGAAGAACCTCGAAACGCTGCCAATTTAGTTAGATCTTCGGATTCCTTATTCATTTGCTTTCTTTACTTTTTCTTATTCCTTTTGTTTTTTTCTCATGCATCTTTTTTTTCTCGTTTTTAATGCAATTCCATTCGTATCTCTTCCTATCTCTCTTTCTTCTTATCTACATTAACTTGGTAAAAAAGGTACTCCTTCTGTTCTCCGCTATATAAAAACCTAACGATCGTAAATTATCACCTCAGAAACGACAAGCAGCGCGATTGCTTCCGCATGCACATCAACAATATTTAAACTTTTCAAACCGAGGGTCATCGGGTGAGTCGTAATTTTGGAACAACATTGGGTTTTCCACATAATAAATTTTTTTATGCTGTTTAACTATTCAATTATCAAACAAATTATTTCATCTATTATTTTTAATTCCCTTTAAACATGCTTAAAGTAATTCATAGAAGAGTTACTTCTCAAATTCGCATAATCGGCATAAGGGGTAGTCCGTAGGAGAAAAATGAAAGGTCTGTTTGACCATATAAATATGCAGACATACCATATTCCGGGGTCGACTATAGGACAGCTCTTGAATATGGCTAAAGCGACTATCTCCAGAAGGTAAAAACAAGAGACCCAAATCGACAATCTCAGAAAATTGACTCTGTTGTCTCGGACCGTCGTCTCGGTCATCTCAAGCTGGCTGACCCGATCATTGTTAAGGGTCGGTTTAGAAGTCTCGGATTTTCGATCTGATTTTCTCAGACATTCGACTGGATCGTATTCAAAACAGGTACTTATAGAATAAGATGTTTTAAATTAATCTTCAATAGATGCACTCACTTTACACGGGAATAGTGTGTAAAAGCTTTCTTTTTTTTAACGAATAGCACTTTGGTACCACGCGGTCTACGAGTCCGTTAGCTAATTGGAGCCAATTATCGATACCCTTTAAATTTTCACGCGCATGATTGACGTGCAAAAATCAAGCAATTGACCATATGCGATGGCTTATCGGCTCCTTCATGGATGTTCGAAACAAGTGAAAACTATGTGTGCGTATTTACCATCCCGAAAAGGATACCTTAGTTATCCCTGATAGTGAGTCTGATGTTCTTATAAAAGTCAAACTGGCGATCAAATAAAGAGTCTTTTTAACCATCCATTTTTCTCCGTGTGAGTAGAGGAAAAAAACACTTGTCGATAAAATTCCAAGTTTAACCCTTTAATGGCCACTGGTCACTCTTTTAATTTTCTTGTTTTTCACATTAAAAATCGATCAGAAAATGATAATACATTATTCCTCAATTTTTATTCAACGGTTTCTAAGCTAGGCCGTTAAATGGTTAAGGTGCTTACCCCCTTATTGCATACCTTGTAGCCCCCACTCGTTACATAAGAAACCAACATATTTTTATGTGAAACTTTGAAGTATGCAAACTCTTTTTCCTTTTTGTTTAAAGTCCCTGTGAGGACAAAATTCACAACTACTCTTAAAAGCAGCCTGAGATTGCATAGAGGCATCTCCACTTGATTTTCAGAAGATTTCAAGGTATTTCAAAGAATTTCAAAACATTTCAGGTGTTTTATAGAACCTCCAATAATCTCAAAGGATTTACGGGAGTTTGAATATTTCAAGCAAGTTTAACGCATCCCAAAGAATTTCAAGAGATTGAAAAAATGTCAATAGATTAGAAATAATTTTGAAGGAATTTTGTTTTTCTTGAAGAACTTTAACGAACAAGATTAATTTAATTTATATTCAACGGAATTTAAATGATTTCTACTTATATTAATCTATTTTAACAAACGGCAAAGAATTTTAAGATATTTGGAAAATTTCTAGGGATTTGAAGGATTTTATAGAATATTCAAGAATTTAAAAGATTTATAGGGATTTGCACGGTCATTTTTCAGAGGACATTTATTAATTAGGTTACAATTTTGCAAAGAACATGAGAAAATAAAGTTAATTGTATTTCAAGCGATTTCTTCGGATTTCAACAATTACAAGGAATATGAGGAATCTTACAAAATTTCAAAGCATTTTAAAGTCTTTAAACTACTTTAAAAGATAAGGGGTCGATTATGTATATAATTTCACATTCCACATTTCATTTTTTTATGTCATTGTTTTTATTGTCAAATTCACATCATATGTCAAAGATAATTTTATATACTCTATGAAATAAGACGTGAATTAAACAAAAAACAATGACATGCGAAGAATATGAAGTAAAATGTGATTTCAAAAATTGCAATTGACTGTTACGTATTTCGAAAAAATTATCCGATTTAAAGTATTTTATCGAAGCTTCAAAGATTTCAAAGATTTTGAGAGATTTGAAAGTTTACATTTTTAAAGAACTTTAATGCATAGGTTTACTTTAATTTGTATTCTGGAGAATTGAACTGATTTCTACTTATTTTAATGCACTCTTACGATTTCCAAAGATTCTCATAGATTTTAGGAGACTTAACATTTTTGTTTATAAAACATTAGCGAATAAAATTAATTTTTGTAAGGGATTTCTACTGATTTCAAAAATTCCAAGGGATTTCAAGCATTTCGTACAGTTTCTAAAGGTTTCAAGGAATTTAAAAGAATTTCACAAGATTCAAAGGGTTTTGATTGAACCTCCGTGTCATAAATATTTTAGGGTATTTTACAAATTTCAAAGGATTTCTAGAGAACTTTAAGAGATAAATTTCATTTTTTTAACTTTCAAGGGATTTGCAATGATTTCGATAGATTTATAACTATTTGCAAGATTTCGAAGGAATCCAAATGGTGTCAAAGAATTCAAAAGTTTTTACGGATTGTAACGGATGACGAAGATTTTAATGGGTTAAAAAAAATGTCCAAAGGTGTCAAGGAATTTAAATTAAATTTAAATCGATTTTAAAGGCGGGAAGAGAATTAACAGATATTTGATGTGTAAAGTAAATATATA
Organism: Belonocnema kinseyi; assembly: GCF_010883055.1. Lineage (NCBI taxonomy): Eukaryota > Metazoa > Arthropoda > Insecta > Hymenoptera > Cynipidae > Belonocnema > Belonocnema kinseyi. The sequence goes on from NC_046663.1 coordinate 78,687,417, forward strand.
AATTTTTGTGTTGGTTTATTTATTAGAGTTTTTATAATCCAAATAGTATTATTAATATAATAGTAATAACAGTTAATAATAATACATTGTCTGCCGTTGAGAAAACAAAATAAAAAATATAAATAAAATAAAAAACGTATAGTAGGGTGGGTCGGAAAATAATAGTTTTAGAAATCATGAAAAATGTCGTGCCTAGAAGTAGTGGATCAATCGATTTAAATCTAGGTAACATGCGCCAACAAAATAGGTTATCAAAATATCATTATCTGCAGAAGTTCAACGTTTTATTGAATTTCAATTTTTTAATTTATTTTCTGGGATCAAAATGAACTAAAAAAAAATGTAGGCTACATGGAGGATGAAAACTGGAAACAGTGAAATTATTTTGATATATATTTTCATGTGCAAAATTTATCTAGAATCTGGCAAACATTAAAAAGACTCTGGACAACCCCAACAATGTAACAAAATTGCAATTAAACAAAAACTTAAAAACTCAGTCAATGGACACCTTTTAGCAATGGTATTGTTTGCGATTTCTAAAACCATATTTTTTCGACAACCCTAATATATAGCAGTCGCTTCCAGGAGGACCCTGCGGTTGTTGTTTAACCTATTTTTTTATTTAAATCTAAGAACTTTTCAAAAGACCCCCACCCCACCCCATAAAAAATATATAGATGAAGCAATTTGGATAATTAAAAAACAATATAAAACTGATGTTCAGATTTATCGATTGGGAGAGTTTTCGAGGCTCTCGATAGTCTGTAATTGATGGAACAATCTGGTCGATGGGAGCATTAACGATTAACGAGCCCCTCGTTGCAGAAAAGGAGCAGTGTTCTGTATATGCGGTACGTGAGCGAGTAGAGCGGTGCGAGAGGGATGATAAAAGAGGGTAGAAAAAGAGGTCTCTTTACTCACTTTACTGCAAAGCGGAGGGTAACTCCTTTGCTCGTTGCTCAGATGCATGTGACTATTGTAGAGTTTTTCCGTCAACTCAGAGCGCGCTTCGTTATTTTGTCGAGCAAGAACCGGTAATTCCGTCAAATAGCTCTGAAATTCCTCTTACAAAGAAAACCCAGATATTTCTACCTTCTCTTTGCGGGCAGCTTTTTAAAAAAACTATCATACGACAATATGAAATAATTTAAATTTTTTATTAACAGAAAAATGATATACGTCTTTTCGTTTCATAAATATGTTATTACAATTTATTTCTGTAAATATGTCAAAGGGTGGCTTCATAACTTCATTTTCGAAATTTCCTGTCTTTGCCCTGAAAGCTTTGTCATTTCCTCTGACCATTACATAATATACAAAGGTACACAAAGACCGACATTTTAATATTGTGAAATTTTCAACGTAGTTGCATCAGTTGCATCTTTAACAAAAAAAGAGGTAATTACAACGCAAGAAGATTAACATTTTTAAGTTCAAAGTTCAACTTTTACCTAATTAAGGTGAATTTTCAATTTATAAAGATCAATTTTCAACAAAGTAGTTAAACTTTTAATCAAAGAGATGAATATTCAACTAAAATTATAAATTTAAAAACAAAAGAATTATTTTCTTACACAAAGGGGAACAACTTTCTACAAGGCAGTTCAATTTTCAACCAAATAATACGATTTTTCACCAAAATAGATGAATTTTTAAACCAAAAAGGCGCATTTTCAACTGCAAAATAGTTGCATTTTCAACTACGAAAGATTTCAGGTAAATTTTCAACAAGGCTAACAAGAACATCGTATAAAAAGAATCCGCAAACCTTCATTTTCAACATTCTTTAATTTTTCCCTAACCAATTGTTTATTTTCCACGACCATCAATGTTTAATGATCAGAATCTTAATCTTGTAACATTTTTAATATAGAATATTTTATAAGAGAATAAAACTATTTCTAAGTTAAAATCAAAAAGATTTGAATTATTATTATCCTTGACAGCTATTCAAAGTATTTCTCATAGATATTCCCTGACTTTTAAATTTTTGTTCCTTCAAAATCCCTTACTTTCCCTGACCCATAAAATTCCCTTATTTTCCCCTGACGTACGGTCAAACGGTGAAACTCTTTAAATAACAGTATTTTATTCCTGGCTGGAAGAAGCTTTTTAATCTTCCCGTTAATTATTTACTCGCTTTCTGTTTTTCCTCGATTATAGGAAGTCGTCGAGAAGACTCGCATTGTGACTTATAAGCTGTTAAAAGCTATACTTTGTTCGCCCAGGTATTTATCAAAGTACCTAACCCAAATAATAAGTTTATAAGGAAACTTTGAAAAGCAGCATTTTCCTTAAATTGTTGATCGACAAACTGCGATTCGTTATCACTAGCTTAGTTTCTTCCTTCGTCTAGAGTTGAGAAGCTTTCCGACAAGTAGTTTTTAATGTTTATTATACGAAAGCAGATTAAATGTTATCGTTAACTGTTCTTAACTTTGGTACAAACTGAATCGAATCATTTCAAGTCTGGAAGTTTGAAGAGTGAATCTTGGAATGCTTTCCTTTAAATGACTGTTCCAAAAAAAGTTGACTTAAGAAGCGTTTGAAATGCAAGTCTTTTAAATTAAAACATTTATATCTGAGAGTTCTAAAACGCGACGACGTCATCTTTAAATACTTTGAAGTTTTTAAAACGAACTTTGAAGTCCTTGAAATAATATAAATTCAGCCAGACTTCTACAGTAAAACTCGGTCAACTTTCGCGAGTAAAGCCAATTTAGGAGAAGCTATTACTCAAGAGAAGGGTAATTGATATTGATTACAAATACAAATTTCCCATCTAATTAACCAACAATTCTTTTTTATATTAACTGCCAGTCACGCCATTGATCATTAGCCACTCAAGCAATGACTTGTTTTACTCCCATAATAATTAATCAACATACCTCATCAATCAAAATGACTCCGAGGCTTACTTTTATTAAACTGTAGCATCGATTTGTAGGGTGGCGTTTAAACGTTTATAATAATAATTATTATTATTATTCAATGCTTACCAATACTAACTCAAAGACCATACTGCTCCCAAAACAGAAGAAATAGGGTGATTTGTCAAAAAATAGGGGAACCCAACTATATTGTATATCCAAACATAGTTTTCGTTCTCAAATATAAAAGGAACTTTAGTATTGGAACGATTCATCAACATTAGATTTAAATTCCCGGTTTCCCGGTCAGTAGCCACTCTGATATTTTCTACACGGGACAATTGGTCTCAAATATAAATAAAATAATGCGCTAATTCTTTAAATCTCCATAAAGATGTTCAATATTCCTAGGGAGAAAATTGAGGGGTCTTCAGGCGTAATATTCCCATGATATTAATTATTAAGAGTTTCTAGGCTCTGTCAGTCACTCCTCTTCTTCTACGCTTTTGAATTATTTCCAGTTTGCTTCGAAGATCGTCCATCAAACCGAGCTTCTCTCTTCGATGAACTTGATTTGAGTGCAAACTACCAAGCCAAGAGACACTTGTTAATATTCAATCGCTTACTCGTCACGTACCTCACTGTGGCCTTTGAATAAACGAATCTGATGAATTAATTTCATTGCCGCCACGACTCTCAACAATCACTGAACGTTTCTCTTCCATCCTTTAATTCCCGACAAACTTCTAGATGATAATTTAGATAAATCAGATGAATTTATTCTTTTTGCTTTCTGTTTTTTACCTATACGCATTCTCAGGTATCTTATTGTAATTCATCCTAATTTCTTCAGCGTGGCCATTTAACAAATTTTCCAGGTTATTCACATCTGTAAACGTTCAATGTCAGATAACAAGTGGCTGAATATAATCTGAGGAAATAATGGAGGGGGGATTATGTCACACCTTTAATTGCATTCATTTCTAAAAAGAGCAAACATACGAAAATTTTCGAATTTTTCTCGTAAATGATGCACAATATCCAAAAAGAATGAGAGGCATTGTTTTTAGATCTTATAACAAATTGGAAAAATTCAATTTTCCGAAAAAAATTCTCTTAAGGCCATGTGACCAGTGGGTCACGTGACCACATTCCATCCTTAACCTCACTTTTTTTATTTTCAAAATGATTTTCACACGAAGCGCCACATCGAGTTGACAATTTGGGATAATAAATAAGAAGCACTAAGAAACGTGGGCCTGGTCCTAACTTTTAATAATTATGAAAAAAGCAAAAAAAAATTAATAACAACAAAAAACTTTTTTCCTAATTATACAAATTTAGGACCAGACTCACCATTCTTAGTGCTTCTCGTTTAGTATCCCAAATTTTCAACTCGATTTGGAGTTTCGTATGATAATAATTTGGAAATAAAAAAAGTGGCGGTAAGGTAGGTATCTGGTCACGTCACCCACTCATCACATGGCCTTAAGATACAAAAATAATTAAGCCCACATGAAAATCATAGGATGTCTTTCTTATAGAAGGTCAAATTCCACAAAAATAAGTGTTTTTTTTTAATTGATTAAAATTTTTTTTAATAAATCGAATACACTTACTTCATTTTTAACCATTTTGCAAACGGATTTGGAAAAAGGATTTTGGAAAAAAAATTATTTATTTTATTCATTATTTGATAACTATCAATTTATTAAATACTATATCACATTTTTCGTTGCAAATTCATCTTTTTAGGTTGCAAATTCAACTGAATGGTCGAAAGTTGAACTGCTTTCTTGGAAAATTAATTTTTTTCGTTTAAGATTCATAATTTTAGAAGCCAATTCATTTCTTTGGTTGAAAATTCTGATTGTTTTAATAAATACTGTAACAATTTGATAATTCACTTATTTTTTAGAAAACTTGTATTTTTGTGTTGCAATTTCAACATTTTTGAATTAATTTTTTTTCTTTATTGACTAAAAAATATTTTTTGTTTGAAATTTTTACTCTTATTGAAAATTCGTCATCTTAATACAACTGTAAAGTTGAAAACTCCTACATTATTTATAATTTTTTATTGAAAATTGAACTATTTGGTTGAAAGTTGAACTATTTTCTTGATTCATAAGAAACAGTCAGATATGAACAAACTTCCCCTCCCCTAACATCACGTGCGTTATTTTTTCTTAACTCTAAATAAATTAACGAAAAAGTTTATTCGGTACAAATTTCCG
>NC_046663.1:78692536-78693275 GCF_010883055.1 Belonocnema kinseyi
AAAAGAGGGTACATGGTTTAAAATTTGAAGAAAAAACTTTACGTAATTTATGCACGCCCCCTTACGTAACGATATGTGTAACATATTTGTGAATGCATGTTTGATTTGGCTAGAGTTCCCTGCGAGGAAGGACCGGGTAAACGGGAAATCTCGCGGATAGAACCTTAATCCGGAACTTGTTTCACCGGCTTTATCGCACGGCGCTGGCACTGGCAGCCCAACCGGAAACGAGGGTCGGGTTAACTGGATACCTCAAAGTAGCTGTGACCATGGCCTGCAGCCTGTTACTAGTTTGTTTACATGGAGAAGGATAGCTTCGCCGTACAATTCCGCATCCAGATATCATCTCTCGTCTTTATTAGATAACAGCTAATCAGTCTCCCTATTTAGGGGTAGCAAACCCCAAACAAGCTTAGCTTACACATAACTCACACATTGTGTGCTATCCATATCTGGTCTTATCAACAGGGTTGCTTTAAGATTCTCTGACTTTTCATTGACCAATTTTGTATTATCCCTGAACGTTATATAGTTCTCTTCCAGTTATACGAGCAACATTACACCCCAGAAGTTATATGGTACATAATGTTAATTTAAAACAATGATTGTTTCTAAATTTATCTTATATACTTAATGTAACAACTGTCGGACTTCACAGCAAAAAATGTTCTTAAAACAGGGAAAATTAGGTGAGTTTTCACGAAAAAGGGGAATAATAAAAGAATTATAATGTATATGT
>NC_046663.1:78693375-78711582 GCF_010883055.1 Belonocnema kinseyi
TAATGCATATGCACCATAATAAATTCAATAACAAGCAGTTGACTTTTAAATTCAAAATACCTAATTCTTTAACCAAATAGTTGAATTGTTAAGAACAATATTAATGTAGAACAAACGTTTGCATTTACAACAAAATAGTTAAACTTTCTGGCAAGAGACGATTTTTTAACAAAATACTTGAATTTTTGTCAAAATAGTTAAATTTTCAACTGAACGGTCGAATAAAAAAAAACTTCAACCAAAACAGTTGCATATTCAAACAATATATTTTGAATTTTCAAACGAAACAGACTAATTTTTAGCTGATAGTTGAATGTTGAAACAAGAACTTCTCTACCAAAAAAAAGATAAAGTTTATATTTAAAAGGACGAATTTTCAACAAAACTCAATTCAATTTCCGACCAATAAAGATGAATTTTTAACAAAATAGTTGAATTTTTAACCTACAAAGATTAAGGTTTAAAAAAAGGAGCTCGAATAGTCGAATTTTCAATAAAAAAGATAATAGTTGAAACTCCCAAAAACATTTTAATCTTAAATCAAATAGAGTTGAATTGAACCAAAAAAGATGCATTATCAAAAAAAATCTAATAAACGATAAAATTTTAACAAAATAGTTCAATCTTTAACTAAAAATGATGAATTTTCAACGAAAAATGGAAGTTACATTTTTAGTTGAAAACTTAATTTTTAACAAACAAAAAACGCATTTCTAACCATATTCAACAGTTTGGTTCAGAGTTTAAGTACGACATTGTTAAGAAATCATTTTATTGGTAGAAGACTTAATCATTTTGTTGAAAATTCCTTTACTTTGTGTTGAAAATTACTTTTCTTAACTGCAAATTTAATCATTTTATTTTTTGCTGGAAATTGATGAAATTTCCCAATACCCAATAGTAGAATTTTCTTATTGGGTTCTATTCATTTAGTTTTTATTTAAGCTAAAAACAAGAAAAAGGGAAATTTTCTTACAAACAGGGAAAAAATGAGAATTCTTGAAAGAGTGGGAAAAGGTGTGAATAGGGTAAAGAGTATGAAGTCTGGAAACCATTTATACAGAATTTTATAAACTTAAGTTTATCGATAATTCCCTATGTCTTTCAGGCTTTTCCCTTCCATTTCCTGACTTTACTTATTTTATTCAGTTTATAACTTAATTCCAAACAGGCTTCTTACAGTCCATTTTGTTGCGTTGCCAAAAAAAATCATCACCAACTTGATAGAATCGACCACGAAGAAGTCGACTCTGCGAGAACAAAGATCGCAAAAAGCAGGTTTGCGCGAAATATTACGCAATATATTTCGAGAAGCGGGAAGACATGAAAAACAAGTGCATGTTCATGTTTTTAAGTCTTACTTTACAAAGACGAAATAAACTGCTGTGATGTAGTAGCTTCGGTGCATTTAATGTGAAAACTGAACGAGCCATATAATAAATAAATACATGTCGGCAACGGTGGATGCAACTGAATCTAAACTTGTTTCGAATACAAATAGATAGAACGGTACTGATTATGTTATGCTGACAAGAAAAAAGTTCATGCATCGCTTCTTCGATGTCACTTTTTTCCATAATAGCCTGCCTCTGGTAACAAAGTGGTATATGTATAATTGATGAAGGTCGCTCCCAATGCAATTAGTGTCTGTCAGTATCAAATTAAAACTTTATGGGGAACTATATGCGTGTATGAATATAAGTTTATATTTATTAATTCGTTAAATGTATCGATTAACATTTATACAAATCTCATATGTCGGTACAGGTGGTTAAAACTTTATTTCACCCTCAATTTAAGAACAGTTTGGTCGAAAAGCACGTTCATTCAAACAAGCTGCATTTAACAAAGTAAACTAGCCGAACGATTGGAAAATTCATGATCAAAATGTGCGCTCTCCTCTCCGTTTTTATCCCCTTTGATGATTTGTGCAGAAAAAAACTGTCGATTCTAAAATGAGGCCTCCGAAGGCAAAATGGTGCGGTTTGTTCAATTTTAGTTGAAATTCACTGCACCTTGTTCGTTCGGCAAATCGAGTTAATTGTTCGATTTCTGCAGCTCGCTGTACAACATTTACAACGATTACCTATTAACTGCGCCCTCATAGCGAGAGAGAATAGAAATCGGGGTGGGGGAGTGGAATTACTTGAAAATCACCGATGTCTTCGTACCTCAGGGACCAGACCTAACTATGAAAACATTCTGGAAGATCATGTTGGGGTTGAAGTGTGCTTTCGTGGTATAGTCACAGGGCAATGTAATTGGACAAGTAGGTCAATGCGATCGATATTCAATACTTAATTTGGACCAACTTCGACGCTATTCTGTGGAGATCGACTTCCGGCGACCGTCTCTCCGTGTCATGCACCTCGATCCCTCCATCCTTTCCAAGTTTCCGTTCTCCGCATACTCTGTTATCGGAAACGATAATGGCGCATGCAAGCGAGACATCAGATTTCTCAGTGCTCGAGAAAAGGTATTCTGAATTCCGTTCATTCTTGACTTAAATTCAATAGTTTCAATCCATAGAGCAGATTCAGGTATTTAGTTTGGAAAGAGAAATATTTCTTAGATATTGAAGATGCGGGATTTCCGAAGTTATTTCATTGCTTAACTTTATAAAGCTGGAGTTAGACTTAACAGTCCAAAATTAACTCAAAACCAGGGTGATCGTGTGATCGAAATATATTGAAATTTAGACCCCAAAAGATGATTTTTCTACCAAACAGTTGAATTATCAAAATAACGAAAGTAATCATTTTCAACGAAATCAAACAGAAATGAATTTTCAACAAATAACTTGTATTTTTAAGACAAAAAGACGATTTTTTAAAAGAAAGTAACATTTATAATTAAAGCAGTGAAATTCTCAACAAAAAATTCATTTTCAAACAAGAAAGACCATTTTTTTACCAAAAAAAGATGAACTTTGAATCCAAGATAAAGATTAATTAATAACGAAAAATATAATAGTTAATATATTTTAACTGAACATGATTTTTATTTCTTAATAAAAAAAACAGTTTAATTCAACCAAAAAATACGAATTTTCAACAAAAAAGTTTAATGTTTAACTCAAGGGATGAACCTTCAACCAAAACGAAACATACGATAGCTGATATTTCAACTAAAAAGATTTTATTTTTTATAAAAAACTGTTAAATTTAACCAAAAAATATGAATTTTTAACAGTTTTCAAGCTCAAAAGTTCAGTGTTTTAGAAAATCATTGACTTTGAAACCCGAAGATAAATTTTCAAGCGAACAGTGGAAATTTTAAGCAACAGACGAATTTTGAACAAAACAGTTGAATTTTCAACCTAAAGAGACTAATCTTAGGAAGACAGTTGAATTTTCAATCAAGAAAGATAACTTTTCTGCCGAAAAAGATTAATTTCTATCGAATACAACAAATTTTATACCTAAAAAATTCCAATGTTAAAAAAAACAGTTCAATTATCGAGTAAAAACGATGACTTCTTAACAAAATTGTTCAATGTTCGACGAAATATTTAAATTTCCAATCAAACAGTAGCATTTTTAACCAAAAGAGATCAATTCTGAACCAGAAACACAATAGTACACTTTTCTACCTAAACAAGTGAATTTTCAATCCAAAAGGACAAATTTTCTATCTAGAAATACGAATGATCAATAAAAATAGGCTTTTAAACCAAACGATTGAATTTTCGATTTGAAAAGCTGACTTATTAGCAAAATAATTAAATTTTCAACAAAATAATTAAATTTCCAAGCGAATAGCAAAATTTTTAACTGAAATATGTAAATGAAATATGGACCAAAAATATATTAGCAGACTTTTCAACCAACAAATGTGAACTTGCAACCATAAATCGTTTGATTTTTCTATTCGGTTCTAGTCATTCAGTTCGTATTTAAGCTAAAAACGAGAAAAGGGGAAACAAAAAAGCAATTCGTAGAAAAAGGGAAAAAAAGAGTGGAAAAGGGAAAAGAGTGTGAAGTCTGTAAAGTTTTATATGTTGAATTCTACCTACACACCCGATCAGAATTTATCGTTTATCTATTAACACTTTTAATGACGACACGCCCTTTGGCAAAGTGTAAAGAAACTTTCTCCAGTGCCAGAGAGCATGGAAGCATTGGTTGTAGGTGTCGTAAATTCACCTTATTGAGGGACAACCCAATAAGGAAAATGCCTCACACAATGGATACTTTGATACTATTTGCATATTCATTTCAGAGAGGGGTTGTTGTGTGCGAGATCGCGTAAAAACTCACCTCCCCAGTCTCGCAAACCGTCACTCTTTCTCTTTCTTTCTAACTGCTACAACCACCCAAAATCCTCAGTCTGTCCCTACCGACGAAAGGCCATCGCGGTGTTCATCGTCGCTCTCTCTCTCTCTGTTTCTGCCTGATGTTCTCCCGCATACAAATCTCTCGATTCTGCCATTCTCTCGCTCTTTCTTTATTTCTCTCGCCATCTCTCTTTCTCACCGCATGGTGGAAGGGTGAGAGCAATGAGACGAGGAGGTGGTTTCCATGGAAACCATCCAGCCAACCATCCTAGTTCAGCATCGCGCCTGCAACCCCAACTAGATCCGACTTGGTGGCACCGCCGCTGAATCCGGAAACGAGCCTACTTCTGCGACAGATCGACTCTCCTCCACCCTTCGAACCGTACAATCTTCTTTCTTTGCACATAAACTGTCGGTGATAGTTGAAATTTCATTGCTCTTAGTCAATTTATGAAGGCCTTGAAAATGTGCCAATGCAGGAATAACGTATTGTGACCTTAAAATCAATTAAATTAAATTTCTAAAACTCATATTAAACCGATACTCAAATAAGCCAGTCGAGATTATACTAATAAATCTTTCTTATAATATGATATTAATATAATTCAACCATAACCCGAGTTCCAACCCGCGATTCAGTGCGTACGCGTCACTTTTGATATACAAACAAATATGTAGGAAGGTTTGGAAAATTAGCTTACATGTGGCAGTAGAGTATGAGTTATGCCTTCAGAATTTACCATTAATCGTAAGCGGTGTATGAATAAATCTTTTTTCTCAATTTGGCTTTTTCACGACCTGTCCCAGTGAGTCAAAACCAGACGGAGAGACAAAGGTTGGAAATCCATATCATTAATAGTATTAATTTAAGGAATGTAGTTTTAAGAAAATGGAAACTCAACTTAAAAGAGAAAGCTGGATACGACTCAACCGACCGGCCGAGCCACCACACTAGCGGCTAGCCCCAATAACTCTTCAGATCAGCGGTCAAAAGGGTTCGAGCGACAGACCATAAAAAAGTAAGCGTGCGGAACAGTGGCGTCAGGGACAAACTCCCAATGATCAAAACCCTGGTTAGGGACATTACCCAAACATTTTCTAATTGAAGGCTCCACAGTCTAAACTCAATAACTGACCATGTTTTCAAAATTTATTTTTTTTCTTGTATTTGTTTGAACATTTTTTATATGCAGTTAATATGCCGCAAACGAAACGCCAAAATTCCTTTTAGTTTTTTTTTAAATTCTCATCATTTATGATTGAGAAAGTAGTAGAATTGTCGGAAATTTGACATCACACTTTATCAACGGATCTCCACGTTTCGAGACCCCCTGAATCCGAAAATCAGGTTTTCACGATGGCGTCCTATCTGTCCGTCCGTCCGTCCGTAAACACGATAACTCTCGAAAAAATGAACGAATCAAATCGATCTCTGGCTCACTTTTTCTAGGTCCTAAAAGAAAGGACGAGTTCGTTAACCAGCCATTTTTGATAAAAATTCAAAAAGTGAGCGCATTTTCAAAATTTTCGAGACCACTTTTTTCTGAATTTGAAAATTCTATGCACGGATATTTATAGTATTGAAAAGAACAAACAATTTATCCTTATGACTTTTTTCGATAAAGAGAAAATTCTCAGAGTTATAGTGTTTTCAAAATTTTTCTAATCAACCGAAAATAAAAATTTGAAGCCGAAAAACGCACGATATGAAAAAAAGTCAAGAGAAGAAAAATATTTCTTTTCGAAATCCCTACAAGATTATCATAACCAATTTTTGGACAATTTCGTTAAGAATCACTGTCTGATAGGACGCGTACTTTTTGTTTTATTCGTGAAGAAGAACGTCGAAAAAAGTAAAAAAAAATGTGTGGAAAAACGACGAAAGTTGCGAGAAAAAAATCCAACAAAGCCTGTTTAAAAATGTCTGTCGGAAATCGAGCGTGCAGCGCCAGTGTCACGATGAGTATGTGTACGTCAAAGCCTACATAGCTATGAGAAACTTAATCTTTGACTATACTTTTTAACATAAACATGTAAGAGACACTTTTTACAAACTAAATCGACAATAGTTGACTCAAACATTTCCAATGCGAGCCTACTATTTGGATTTTTAAATCTTGCTACAGATTCCTCATTTGAGAAAATCGAACTCTAAAACTCGGGATAATCTGCAGAAGATCCCTCCCAAGCATAAATCAACATTCGAGTCTCAATGTTGACATTCGATATCATATAAAGGGCATAACCAGGGTGTCAAATGATTCGGTCAATAATAATATAAACGCAATGAAAACATGCGGTTAAGAGAATCACGGGTCACGAATCCAAAAGCCTACGCTCGGAATTGCCTACCATCCGCGATCGCCGAAACCACATGATCGTCACTAGCTAATACTATCGTTTATAATACTCTTGTGTCTATCACCAGGGTATCTAGTGATCAGGTAATTTAAAATTCCCGGTGTTTTCCCGAACACAGTTTTTTCCCTCGAACAATTGAACGTCTTTTTTTTATTTGTCCCAAACTAACATATATACCACGTTGATAAAAAAGTCTTGGAATCGTCACCGTGTGGCGCTCTCGTTCGGCCGATTTTAATTATTCTTTTTTTGTTGTGTTGGTAGAAGTGTCATTGACGTTCTGTCAGATTTTCAGCTTGATAGCTTGACATTTGTTGAAGTGACGCCGTATTATGTAAATCCATCTTTGTGTGTGATTACAGTAAAAAAAAGGATTAATTTTGTTGCAGAGCATTTTGCTCCGACGATCATTTGACTCTCGAGATCATAATGATCTTTCCATTCAGATCAATTTGATCTTATTTTTTGGTTCATTTGTCAGACTAAACAAAATGGCCACCAGTTCTTGGCGCCGGTGTCATAACGACATAACCTAAAAATTGTATCCAACTGCACGTAAGTGACAACTACAGTTAACAGGTGATATTTTCTAATATCAGATTCCATTTTTTTTTAAACTTTTCAGTTACACTGCACGATCAGACATCATAACAAGCTTGCATATATGCTAAAGTACTCAAAGAACGTAAGCCATATTGGTTTGACTTTATACATGATCTCGCATCAGATCACTATGATCTCAAAAGTCGATCATTCACTCCGGCCGATCAAAATGTTCTTGAGTTCGGTATCATATTTGTTGCATATCAAAATGATATTGATTTCGGTATCATTTTAAACACCTTTTTTTTTACTGTGATTCCGATTTTCACCGTCGCAAAATGCCATCGTTATCCGTGAGCATTTCGCTAAACACGAAACGAATACCATCCAAAAACCTCCGAATTCACCTGATTTGGCTCCCCGCGACTTTTTCCTATTCGGTCGACTCAAGAAACCGCTCCGCGGAACGCGTTACAGCACCCGAGATGAGGTTTTGGAAAAATCGAAGATGGCTCTGATGGCCATACCGCAAACCGATTATAAAACATGTTTCGAGGATTGGATCAAGCGCTGGCATAAGGGCGTTGCAGTCGATGGGGAGTACTTTGAAGGGGACAATATCGATTACACAGTAAAAAAAATGTTCAAAATGATGCCGAAATCAATATCATTTTGATATGCAACAAAAATGATACCGAAATCAAGAGTATTTTGATCTGTCGAAGGGAATGATCGACTTTTGAGATCATAATGATCTGATTCGGGATCATGTATGATGTCAAACCAAGATGGCTCACGTTCTTAAAATACTTTAGCACATATTCAAGCTTTTTATGGTTTCCGATCGTGCAGTGTACTTGAAAAGTTAAAAAAATAACGAAATCTGTTATTAGAAAATATCACCTGTTAAGTGTAGTTGTCACTTGCGTGCGGTTAGATACCTTTTTTAGGTTATGTCCTTATTACAACGGCGCCAAAAATTGGCGGCCATTTTGTTTAGTCTGAAAAGTTAACCCAAAAGAGAGATCAAATTGATCCGAATGGAAAATCATTATGATCTCGAGAGTCAAATAATCGCTGGAGCAAAATGCTCTGCAACAAAATTGATCTTTTTCTTTACTGTGTATGATGAATAAACTTGTATTTTTGATTTTAAAAATAAAGTCCTAAAACTTTTTGATCAAGGTGGTAAATGGGAAATTTAACAATATAAATTATTAGGGTGTTCTAAAAATCCAATGTTTTTTTTGCATCGCAATCCCCCTCTCGAAAATGATTACATATATTAATTAATATTAATTTCCGTGAAAATAGTAAGGATTTTGCAGGAAATTCAACTGATAGTACCAGACTCCGACAAAAAAAAGCTTCTAAATGCTTTGAATGCTTGCTAGTACATGTTTTAATTAAAAAGTAAAACAAATTAAGCAAACGAAACTAATTACTTAACCGTCGCAATGTAATATGGAACTAAATACAGTATGTAAGGAAGTTATTAAACTTTATTGTAATTTTAAATCAGGTTGATTAATCACAGAATAAGCAGATTGAAATCGCAATACAGTTGTTGAAACTCTTCCCATATTCACAATTGACATTTCACATCGGTATTGTGTATTAAATCGATTTCTAGGCTCCTTTTCGAATGGATCATTCAATGAAAGAAAGTGGAATAAAATGATTTTGCGCGGGGAACGGGCTTTAATCGGAAGGTGACGGGACTGAGTATGTATAACTATTGCACTGAACTTTCTCACCCCTTAGCCATTCCATTTTGTTACAATGGAAAGGAGGGTGACTGAGAATGGAAGAAACTCACGCACCTGTTGGATGATTGTTGGAACGCGAAATAATTCACGATACGATCACGCTCCCCTCGGGAATCCACAGCCTTTTCCATCACCATCGGACAGGAAAAAACTTTAAGGAGCGTGACTATCACACCTACGTATTTTTGGCCATAAATGAGAATCGAGAAAGTGGGCAAAACCCTCTTTGTAACTAATCACATATTTTATATTTACTTCTGTATAAAGTATTGTATTGATATTATAATATTATTGTATACAATAATCTTCAAATTTATTAATTCGCTTTGTCCACACTTTTGTCAAGTTCATTGAAAAAAATGAATTACAACTAAAGTGCATGTAAAAAATTATGAGCGTTTCCAAAAAAGAAATCAATGCGTCATTTTTATTGATGATACAGTGAAACTCTGAGACTGGGCAGATTTTGGGGCTGACCTTGGTGGGGAATTACCCAGATAGAGGGCGTTTCGTAGAAAACGCTTTTGTTTGTTCACTTCTGAGCAACCGCCGCTCACCCCGCGCAGTTCATTTTACGCCAGCTTGCAGCTCAACGTCAATTCTCGGAAGAAATCATCAGGAGACCCTATATCTAGGGTTCACTGCCATTGAAGAATTTTCAATTTTAGGTATATTATCAAAATTCAAGAATTTTTAATTATAACTCTTTAAAATTGCAAAACTGAATTATAAATTATTATTTTCAAATTTTACAATTAAAAATTATGCAACTTTTAAGTTTTGTATGGGAAAATTTTGTGAACTTTATGATTTACATTTGAAATTTTTTCAATTTGGAAGATTTAGAATTGAAAACTTGACTTGTTTTAATATGAGTTTTTAATATTGAAGATTTTTAATTAAAATTCTATAAATAAATCTGACGATTTATATTAAAAATTCTTCCATTTAAAAGATTTAAAATGGAAAACTTGACTTGGGATATTTCAAAACTGACATTAAAAAAGATAAGCATTCAAGATAGATCTATTTTAAAAATATGTTCATAATTTAAAACTCAGAATTCTAGAATCTCTTTTAGCCGATTTAAACTAAATTAAAATGGTATAAAAGTAGACGTACCTATTTTAATATTTATTTTAATTTATGGTTATTAATTATACTCGATAATAGCTTTAATTTAAGCATATATTTTTATCTGATAATTAGGCAATCAAAATAAGAAATAAGTAATAGCTATTTTGCTACTTGTTATATAAAGTAACTACTAGTAATTGCTACTTATATACAAATTGAATTTGATAAAAAATGTTTATTATCATTAACGTTAAAAGTAGCAAGTAATTTCTATTCAGTATGAGCTTTCTTGTCCCGAGTATGATGGTTGTTCAGACCCTAATAAATAATTAATGAAGCAAGAAAGGAGATTAGATTTGAGGTTATGGATTTATAGCTGAAAGGTTGGGTGAGAAGCTACAATATTTTGATTAAGCTTCTTAACTCAAACTCAAATTAATATTATAAAATCATTTGCATATGATCAAGGGTTTCGAAAGTTATAATTCAAAATAGATTCATAAAATAAATTGAAAAGTAAAGAAGCTTCTATCAAGTAAGTTACATAGTTCAACCTGTCAGTTTTAGGCTTCAAACTGCTCTATGGCGTTGACACTTATAACGGAGCATCCTTTTACACGTCAATTTGTATGTGCAAATTATATTATTATAGTTATAGCATTACATTATTAATTATATTATTATTATATTATATGTAAACTATATCTGCATGTAAGGCGGAGATTTCGTTCTAAGTGTTAAAGAGAAATTATGAATTGTATAATTTTATGTTAAAATCATTAAAATTATTTAGTCTCAAAGTATTGGAAAAAGTCTATACTTTAAATTAAAAACTTTTAAATTAAAACGAGTTTAATTTGAAACCGTATAAAATTAAATAATTTAAGATTAAAACCTTAAAAACAGGACAATTTCAGATTCAAATTTAGCATATATTAAAAAAAAAATAGTATCTTTGCTTTTCGAATTCGTTAAATAGTTTATATCTTGTATTTCTAATTTGAAGTTTGCTAACTTCAAATTTCACAAATACTTGTTTTTGTTTAGTTTACTTATTGGGTTCTGCTAATTCGGTTAAACACAATAATCGACGTTTCATTCAATTTCAGTGAAAAATTGACATTGTTCAGTACGTCCAATGTTTTACATACAATCACTGAAAAGAGTATCAAGAAAGTAGTCTAGAGCAAAGAAAGTAGTTTTTAATAAGTAGTCTTAGGCCAAAATATTAGGAAACAAGTGTAAAAGTGTGCCAGTATTATCAGCTACAATTTTTGAACCATTCGCTGTCAGAAAGGTTCGCATACTAGTTTTTTCAATAATTACGATACAAGACTGTCGAAAGCTCAAATTTAAAATTGAAATTCATAAATTTTGTAAAGGTGATCAATTTATATAGAAAAAGTGACTAATGTGCATTAATAATGATGTTCTTTTGAATTTAAATGAATTGAAAAGAATTTGATTTATAAGACTTTGAACGAATTCAAGTTGCATTAAAAAAACTCATATGAATTGGAAAAATTGTATTCATTTCAGAAAAATTCGAGTGAATTTAGAAGAATATAAGAGAAATGAAAAGAATTCGATGAAATTCATCAAAATTCAAAGTGAAATAAAAAAATCCAGTGAATTGAAAAGAATTTAATGAAATACCTAAGAATTCAAGAGAGTTAGAGAGAATTCTAAATAATTCAGGATAAATTATTCGGAATTTAGGGTGAGTTTCACATGATTTAAATGAATTGCATAAAATATTTGAAAATCTTTTTAAATCTTTGAAACCCTATGAAATCCGTCACTTCTTGTGAACAAATTTGTTTGAAATACATTAGGGTTTTATAAAGTCTCGTTAAATTCTTTGAAATCTGACGCTATTTCCCGAAATCCTGGGAAATTAATTAAAATAACTTGAGAGCTTTTAAAATCCTTCAGAGTCCTTACAATCTTCGCAAATCATATAAAATCCCCTGTAATCTTTTAAAATACCTTAAAAATCTCTTCAAATTAATTACATCCCTTGGAATTCTTAAAAATTCCCTAAAATCTTTAAACATCCTTTGAATCCCTTAAAATCCCTTTAAATTAAACCTAAAATGGAGGCTAGTTCAAGGCTAAACCTAATTGAAAACTAATAGAGCAAAACGAAACAACCCATATTTCTCATATTTTCAGGAGACATAAAACGTTCTATAAAATCTAATTTCTGATTTAATTAAAATCTAAGACTCGCATTTCTAAATTCTTAGTTCCTGAGTAGAGGAGAAAAAAGTTTGATTTAAAAAAAATCAACCATTTGAGAACATTTGCATTTCTTACCATTTTTTTAATAACGAAGGGGGCAAGTCTGACGTTCTTCTAATAGGGCTCAAATTGAAGGTGGAAACTTGTGCTTTAAGATAAGTTTTTTTTTAAATAAACGTTTCCATCTACTATCTTGAGCGATAACAGGTTTTTGATGTGCGTACATTCGCCCGGGTGATGAGTAGTACGCGATCGTACGTGCAGTAAAAACCAGTTACCATTTAAGATAGGTGGCGGAAACATTTTTTTCAAAAAACTAATCTTAAAGCAAAAGGTTCCACTTTCAATTTAAATAAAATTTTTTACCTAATAATCTCATTTTCGACAAAATGTGTGTTTATTCGTTTTCCTGTTCTACTCTTCAATTGTGAACTTGCAGTGAAACAGAGGTGGCACATGTAGACAATTAGAGAGATAATGACGGCCGCAACACCCCGTGAATGATTTCCGATGAGATTCGAAACAAGCCCGGCTACTGATGCAGAGTTTGACGTCAATGCGTAATTTAAGCGCGAAACCGTGTAGGACGGTTCATTTGCGGTCGCGAGGCACAAACGACAAGTGTTAAAAGGGACCTGCTGAAGGGGTAAACCTGAGGGATGTTGTACAAATATACCCAATTACGCAAACGGTGCACGAAACCCTATACGGCCTACTTTCAAATATTAGTAAAGCTTGAAATGCTGATAAAAGCTAGTGTAAAACAGACTTTGTGTGTATTCTGTCGACCAGCTTTCTGGAGGGGGTAAAACCTCAGCAGGTCATACGGTTAATTCATGAAACCACTTTCGCCCCATTAAGGGATTTCAATCAAGCAACACAATTGCGACGCAACTTATGCTTATAAAAAAATTTAATCAAGCATGAAAGATTAAATGAAAAATGCAACTCAAGAAATTGAAATGCGGGTGGACTAAGA
Organism: Belonocnema kinseyi; assembly: GCF_010883055.1. Taxonomy (NCBI): domain Eukaryota; kingdom Metazoa; phylum Arthropoda; class Insecta; order Hymenoptera; family Cynipidae; genus Belonocnema; species Belonocnema kinseyi. The sequence continues at coordinate 78,706,625 of NC_046663.1, forward strand.
AAAATTACTTACGAGGCCTCGGTGGTTCAGGTGCAGGTGCTGTGACTTCGGTGAGCTGCAAAGAGAAAATATAGATAAGTTACAAATTTTTTTATTTTTACTCATATGTTTTTCTTATACTGTTCGAGTTTTTAGAAAAGGAGAAACACAATCTACTTTGAAGTGGGTTTGAAACAAAAGCTTCCACTGAATAATTATGAGGGTTTCTACCCGATTGAGGTTTTTAAATTGCCGGTAATTTCCTGGTTTTCTTCTGGTCAAGTTTTGATTTTTCCCATTCAGTTTAAAAAAGTTCAAAAGATTTGAATGATTACAAACTTTTTTATTAAGATTTCAAGAGATTTCTAACATTCAAAAGATTAAAAATATTTCTGATTTCGAATAGGGAATTTTGGAAAAGAAAATTCTAAGTTGCAACATCAGAAAATTTTTGGTCATAACAATTACAATTCTGATTTGAATAAGGATTTTTAAATTCCCTTGTTCTAAATCAGAATAAAAATGGTTTTTAAGCATTTCCGTTCCATGTCAAAAGTTCACTGTTTCAAGTCAAATAATAATTCTTTATGGAAATTTTCTGTCTCAAAGTCTAAATTATGATTCTAGATTTAGATAGGCGTATAAACGAGGGTAAGAAGGTTATCGGTAAAGCAGAGCCCATTATCAGAAGTAAAATTATATCAAGAAAAGCTAAAAGGGCAATACATAATTCTATATTTATACTGACTGTGCAATACGATTGTAAGACACGGACCTATCAAGAAAAGGATAAGAGTAAAATTAATGCGATCAAAATGAAATTCCTGAGCATGATGTGCGGCAAAACACTGATAGACAAAGTGAGTAATGAGATAATCCTCAAAGAATGTGACGAAGAGGAGACACTAGTTAACATATGTGAAAGAAATTCTTTAAAATGGTTTGGGCGCGATAAGAGAATGAAAGATGAACGACTAACGAAATGTGTGTATCAAGGTAAAGTAAATGGCAGTGTTCCCAGAGGGAGACTGCGGAAAAAATGCTTAGAATGTGTAAATGAGACCTTAATTCGATGAAATATAAGAAGCCAAAAAAACACAAGAGCTTGCATGAAAAATGCATGGACGTGAATAAAGCTAGAAAAAGTATGGCAGACCAGAAAATGGTGGCGACAAATACTTTATAAAAAGTGCCAGTGAAGTGAATGACGCTTGAAACAAAAGACCTTGGACATTAATGGGCACGAGTGGGAAGCTACACATGATGACTTTTGGAGGCTGTTCACTTATGGTGAACGCTAGAGAGATTGATCAGCAATCTGGGTTGGAGCAGTATTGCGGAACGAACGTGTTATTTAAATAAGTAACACGAGAATTTTAGAGCAATCTAAAAATCTATAACTCCTTCCCCACATTACCTAGTGGCCGAGTGAGTCACGCTTACCCCGCAAGGGAAATGGTCTAATGGTATAATAATACAAACTTCAAAATTATCAACACGTGAATGCTTTTTCGAAATCGACTTTTCAACCGCTGTGTTTGTCTTTTACTCGAGTAGGGAAGCAACTGTTTGAAAATTCCCAACTGGAAACTTTAAGCTCTGCGTTTACAACCTTGAAGCTGTGGGATATGAAACTTTCAAGCATCAAAAACGAAAGTTCTGCGTTTAGTCTACTGGATGCTGCTTGATGCAAATCCAAGCAGCCACCACTATTCAAACTTAATATCTACTCTCAACCACAAATTTCATTTAATTTCACATCCAATCCACACATTTCCCACTAAAGAAAAGATCAACAAGTTTAATTAATTAAATTTGTATCCAATTACGAAGTTTAATAAACTCTGATTTAATAAACGCAAAAGTTCTGGGGTTGAATTAAAAATATTATTTATATATTACATTATGCAAGAAAATAATATTAAATTTTATGTTTAAATTTATTTTAATTATTAAAACAAATTCATTTAAAATAACTGAAATAAAATTAATTTTATTTAAAATTATTTTTTATTTTAAATAAAGTAATAAAAAGTAATTTTTTTACTATTTCATGTAGATCACTTTTTAATCAAACAATATCATTATTAACCACCAGAGATAAATTGTAAGTGCAAAATATAATAATAGACTTTTTAAATAAAAAGAAATAATATTCAATCAAATAAGACGATTTTTTAAGAAAATATTTGAATGTTCAACAGAACAATTTAATTTTCAGTCAAATAGTAGAATTTTTCAACAAAAGACATTAATTCTAGACCCGAAATATGATAGTATACCTTTTAATAAAAAAGAATTAACTTTCAACCTTAAAAGATGAAATTTCAATAAAAAGATGACTTTTTCACAAAATAGTTAGAAGATAAGGAATTATTGACAAAAATATGATAGCAAAGTTTGTAATTAAAAATAATTAACTTTCAAGCTTAAAATATTAATTTTCAATCAAAAGACTATTCTACCAAATATACCAGTTTTCAATTTAAAAGGACCAATTTTATAGCTACAAATACGAATATAGAATCTTTTGTAAATGGAATAAAACAATTTTTTATTAAAATTTGTAAATTTATCATTTATTATTCTTGAGAGTAACTTACTTCTCGCTTCTCACGTTAAATCCCTGACTTTTCCTGGATTTTCCCAGATAAAAAAAATGCTGACTTTAAAATTAAAATTTGTGAATTTGTTATTCTTAACCGTTACTTACTTCTTGCTTCTATAAAAAAATCTGATTTTTTCAGCTTTTTTCACATTCGCTGATTTTTAAATAAAAATTGGTACATTTTTAATTTATTATTCTTAACAGTAACTTACTTCTTGATTCTTACAGAAAATCTCTGACTTTTACAACGTTTTTTTTTTTCAAATTCACTGACTATAATTCTTGACAATTATCTTACTTCTTGCTTCTATCAGAAAACCCCTAACGTTTTCCTAATTTCCGATTATTCCCTGACCTGTGGCCACCCTGTACGTGTACGGTGTGAATGAGCTTCCCAACAATTTGTATGGATGTTTAAGAAAATTCTCAGTATTCCAAAGTTACTTTCTTTTTCTTTCGTCGGGCAGCTTGGCAAGTGGAGGATTTACGTTTGCGAATGCGCCTTAGGCGCGAGACGAAATTAACCCACATTTACAAGCTAATTTCTCAGTCACAGGCTGACGAAGATCGGGGTGAAGCGGAATATCTGTTTTCGTACGTTCTTCCTCTTTTTCTTCGGCTCCTGCCTCGTCGGACTTCGACAGAGTAAAATGAGTCGTCCTCCCGAAGCATACGCGTTCAATTCTTGCCTCTTGACACGATGCCAAGTGGCACGAGACTCCTTGTGCCAAGCGCACCAGGCAATTTGAATTCTATCGGTGCAGTGTTTATACCGCGAACATAAGCATGAAAGGCATGAATCGAAGAACACTGATCTAAGATTTCGAATTGGCAATGAAACTCATTCCGCAGAAAATCGGTTAAGACCCTCTAATGAGAAACCACGCGTATTTTTATTTCAATTTCCCTCCGTAGAAAGTTGTACCAACCTAAAGCACGAATTGCAAAATAGAATTTTGTTATGAAAAGAGTAAAAAAATTTCAAAATAAAATTTCAAAATTTGAAATTTATTTACTTCAACCATAAAATATGAATTTTCAATTGAAAATGATGAATGTTATTTTTTGAATTGACGGTGTTAAACAGATATTTATAAATATATTAATTGTAATTTATGTTAGTTGTTTTTCTATACCTGGTGTTAAATCAATAAGCGAAAAATATTAAAAACTGAAAAACGAAAAATCAATAGTTTAAAAATATTGATTTAAGATCATGTAAAGAAAAACAAGTAACATCAATTATTATTAAAATGATGAATCTTCAAGAAAAAAATTGTTTAAAAAAAGTAGTTCAGTCTTCAACCAAGTAATTAAATTTAGAAACAAAAAACATGAATTTGTTAATGAATTTCATTTGAAATATAAATATAAATACAAGGCACATCAATTACTGATTTGTTTTCAAAAGTACCTGATTTTATCCTGACCAGTTGTTCATTTTCCGTATCCATTAATATTCAAAGACCAGAAACTTATTCTTGTAACATTTTGTACATCGAATCTTTTATAAACGGAATAAAGCTATTTCAAATAAAAATTTAATTTCAAATTTATAATCCGTGGCAGTTATTTAAAGTACCACTTACAGACATTCTCTGACTTTTGCCAGATTTTAAATAAGATTTCTGAATTAACCCTGAATTACAGGGTTTCTCTGACCTAGGTTTACCCTAATTAATTAAATGAATGTCATTCTCACCTTTGCAAGCACTGGGTTGAAGGTGTATTTGGACTCCACCTCTTTCCTTGGTGTTTGTGCGATTGTTGGCACCAGCGGCGTCACCGTCGATGTCATTTCCTGAAACAAAGAAAACCTCGAATTTAGCAACCTGAGATACGTTCTCGCCAATTTTATCCAAGAGGGAAACACGCGCCGAGCAACTTAGACGTATAAACGAGCGAGGAGAAATTGGAAGACTTCGAGCGAGGATGAGGGAAGAAAAGAAAGGTAAAAGAAAACTTGCACTCGAAGTACTTGTTGACTCAGAGGACAATTAATCGCCTGAATCGAGTTTAGCTCTAGAGATACGTTTTTTTAACCAAAGACAAATATTTAGTCGCACAAGGTATCCGATATTCCGAAAATGACTCCTAGGGGGTTTTCTCCGACAGTGAGGGTCCCATCTTCCTTAAGCAGGGTGGGCGCAAAACATCATTTTTAAAATTCCCTGACTTTTCCCTAATTTTTCATTTTCCAAAACCACAATTTTTAATTTAAATTTACTTGAAAAATATGATCTATTTAAACCGAAAAAGTCACGAAGACTCACCAATTGTGGGTCCGGATGCAATAAGGGCACATAAAATTTTTTCGTGCGAAAACGAAGTCCCCTGGAGGCTTTAGAAAAAATTTTCGAATTTTAATTTT
>NC_046663.1:78711682-78712336 GCF_010883055.1 Belonocnema kinseyi
TTGAAAATTAAAATTCGAAAATTTTTTCTAAAGCCTCCAAGGGACTTCGTTTTCGCACGAAAAAATTTTATGTGCCCTTATTGCATCCGGACCCACAATTTCTCAACAAAAAATTGTCTTACGTGCATTACAATATGAATAATGTTATTTTAAATCTAAATAAAGCCAAAAGAATTTGTTTCAGAGGACTTTAAAATAATTTTAGTTAAAATCAAAAGAATTCAAATGAATTGGAAAAAATCGAAATTAAAAAATCATTGAATTCAGTAAGTCTGAGATGAGCTTCGAAAAATTCCAGGTGATTTAAGAACACTTCAACATGAATTAAACTTTAGGACACATCAATAAAAATTAAGGTTAAATTCCAAGTGAATTCAAATGAATTGCCAAAAATATTGAAAATCTCTTCAGATATTTCAAATTCTTGAAAATCTTTTCAAATCCCTTGACAATTTTTAAATAAACTTCAATAAGATTTTAAATAATCCCTAAAATGTTTAAATATCTTTAAATTCCTTTAAAATTATTGAAATTTAAAAAATGTGTGGGATCGTTTAAAATACCCTAAAAGATTAGACTAGAATTTAATAATTATAATTCAAAAATAGATATAGGCCTGAATTCAACAGCGGTTAATCCATTGGTTCATTTATT
>NC_046663.1:78712346-78769019 GCF_010883055.1 Belonocnema kinseyi
CCCGAGTATTTTCAGATATTTTTATATGAATTTTAGGGCTTAAAGATCCTTGGAGGGAGAAGAATGCAAAAGGTACAAATGGCGGCGGAGAATGCTTAAACTGTGACTCATTGGGTGTCGAGCACGTCTTTTAGGTCGTCGTACGACGTATGCAGACGTCACTGCTGCGTATTTTTCGCGAATAGCGACTAACGAGCCGCGAATATTTTTGGTACGAGAAAGCATATCCTTGAAATTATGCAAACAAAAATGAAGTCACGTATATCGCCATTGAGCCCGCACGTTTCTGCCATATCCGATTTAACGCCGAAGCTAACGCATAAACTTTGAAACGAGAACGAGAAATAATATGAAAACAATGCAGGGTATACGGAGTGTTTTAAATAGTAACTGCAATATGTACCGTGCATCTACTCGAGAAAGAAGAAAATCCCTTTGTTTTTAAAGGATAAATATAAAAATGCATTAGAAGCATGGCAAACGTTCGCTTCTTAAATGTTATTTGACTAATTACTTGTACTTGATTATGTCGGACAATACCAGATACAGTTGGATCCTAATATCATTATATTAAAAATTCTTCTATTTTGAACGGCAAAAATTACAGTTTTTTTTTGTTGACAAAAATCACATTTTTCAATAAAAAATATCTATCAAATCACTTTAAATGTCCCTTAATATTACATGATATAATATAATATTTATCGCCATTAAAATTTCTATAATTTTAATTTAAAATTATAGTTTTGAATGCACAATGACAAACGAGTTTAATTTTTTAGGACCTAAAATTAAGTTTGTTGTGCCTCTGAAGCATAAATTCGAAAATATTTGGTATACATTTTCTAAATTTTTGGAGGTTCTTATATTTTTCAAAATTACATTTTTTATATTGATGAAAGCCTTGATAGTCAGTTTTATATTTCATGATTTTAGATATAAATATTCTAAACTATTTTATTAATATTTTCAATATTCAAAACTTTCTGTTTTGTTTTGAAGTTTCGAAATCGTAGAATTTTACAAAAAGATTTCTTAATTACACAATTTTCAGTTTAAAGAAAGGACTTCTATTCATTTGTATAAATCAAATGCTGATACAGTGAGTTAAAAAAAAGAAAATAATTTGTCTAATTTAAGCCTTAAAAATGAGAAAATTTCAGATACAGGCATTGAAAATTGAACTATTTTTTTTGCAAAACATTGAACATTTCAAAAACAACTTAACAAAAATCGAATTCATAGGCTTGAAATAATTATGCAATTTCAAAAATTGAAATGGTACACTGAGAAAACTATATCGCATGAATTACAATATATATCGTAATTCCTGCGCTATATATCGTAATTATCACATTATAATAGCGCAAAATTATGATATCGTACATTGCAAGTTTTTACATTATATACCGCATAATTGGGTAATCTATAACGTAAGAATTTAAGTTTATTACGCTATCACAATTTATTTCTTCTTTTGTAATCTCGCGAGGGTTCTAGTAGTCAGCAAACGATCACAGAAAAAATTAAGATAAAGTTTACATCGATTCCAGGTGAAAGATTCACCGAAACAAAAATTAACCTTGCCAGATAAACTTTACATGAATCGAAGATAATTTCCGATTTTTAACCTTGCCTGGATAATCTTTCATATTATAAGCTTAGCGTTTGCTAAATGGTATTGAATAAGTTCTAATCCATCTACAATAATGTGACTTATTTCGGAGGAAATATATCAGTAAGAAAAAATTTGGTGTGTGTTTTCTGATGTTGATTCTACATGTTTTACCGAAATCTTTTCACCGAAACTTTCGCCGAAATATGTTTAATCATTAACCGTTGCAGGTCTTACCTGCAGAAAATTTCTACTTTTTTCTGTGATTGTTTTAAATCTGGTGTCCCGATTTATAGCTCGAACTCACTCATACTCTGCCTTTTTTCCCGTTGCTGCTAAGAACGCCGACGTAGCAGACGACAGCAACACAATTTAACTTCATTTTTTATGTATTATTAGTGCATTTTAATATCGTACAAAGCACTGGGACCTGATTGTACGTTATCATATTGCGATTTCTTGCAATATAGAAGTTTTGCGATATCATTGTGGGATATCTTTTTCTCCGTGTAGTGATCTTGTTTTGTATATTGTTTTATAATTTGTTACGTTTAATGGAATATCTTTAAATTGTCCAATTTTTAGTTGAAGATAAAAAACGAATTATTTTAAATATTTCATTTAAATATATCAAAAATGAATAATAATTCTAAATGAAGTGTTGAAACATTCAACGATTTGAAGTTAAATAGTGAAAACTTGTATTCTGCCGTTCAAACTAAAAAACTACGCAAGTGACTTTGCCGCTTAGCATGATTCTCTTTAGCGTGACAATGAAAAAGTCGACCTAAGCGGCAATGTCACTTATGTATCTTTTTAGTTTGTACGGCAATATTGTTTAAAATAAAAACGGATCATTACAAAACTATCTCAAATTTATATCTCGGTCATAGAATAATTTCGAATGGTTACAATTTTAAAATTATGAATTTTCATGTTGAATGAAGAATTTCCCTTTTGACTAGTTTTAATTCTTGAATTAAAATGAACTTTGAAAAATGAATGAATGAATGAATTGAAATGAATTTTGAAAAGCCTCATCAGCAATTTGAAAACTTTTAAGTTTATCAGTGTTAAATGATGGTCGGATTTGTTTAATTAATAGTTCCGCAGTATAACGTTTTTTATTTTTAATGTTTCCCATTAAAAATTACTTATTTTAAAATGTTTTTTAGAATAATTTGATTTTAAAGGTTTGCTATTAAAATTATTTCTATTTTCAATGGCGAAGAAATATGCCGAAAATTTTAATGGTTTCAAATTACAAATTATTTACATTTTTAAGCTTTAAACGGTTTTAATTAGAAATAATACAATTTCAATTCGTTGAATTTTTAATTATCCCATTTTCAAACTGCTTTGAAACTGTTCAATTTTGAATGCTTTGAATTGGGAATGATAAGAATTCAACTTCTTCTGATTAACATTTTTTCAAATTGAAACACTTTGAATTTTCAGTTAGTTAATTTTAAACGCTTTTATTTAGAAATGATACTGGTTTATTTCGTTTTCATTCCATTCAAATTATTGTCCTTCAAAATGTTACCTAATTTACAATATTTTAACAGTTGTTGAATAATTTATTTTTAATCTATTTATATTTTTAATTTGAGGAAATAAAAATCTAGGTTCGTTGATTATAAAAAGAGTTCCTCCAGCTGCACACCAACACCGAAATCTCATTGTAAAAAACAGTATTCACTCTTCACTTTCTACATGATGTAAGACAGCGGCAATTGAAGCAAGAGTCTGGCAAACATGGAAAAAGTACTCGAAAGACAACAGAGATGGAAATTGAAAGAAAAACTAAAGAGATATTTTCGATTAGAGACGCTAAAGAGAAAGTAATGCAACGGTAATTATTTTTAAATTAAAGAAAAATTTAATTGGAAAACTAATATTACTTTCCTTTTAATAAAAAAATTATGAAACTCGTCAAGAATATGTAAATTTTCAAATTTGTTCTCATTTAAACTAAAAGCCCTTAAAATTGAACAATGTTTATATTAAAAATCTCACAACAACCACACAACAACCACTTTTGAATTATAGATGCTTACAATTCCACATTTGAACTCGAAAACACCTGCTGTGAAATTATGTTTTAGGGGAACCTCTTGAGTATTTTTACCGAATATGAAAAAAATCATTGGGCCCCCTTTTAAAATAACTTATATTTGTTGCTTTCTGACCAAAAACGTTCCTATGCGAAAAATAACTTTAAGAGGTCATAACGTTTGAACTATTTAGGATAGGACATTTTTTATTGCTGAGAGATTCTTGAACTTTCTCTTTATCTTTTGGAACCTTTACATTCCATGCCACAGAAGTGTAGAATTAAAAAACAAATTAATTAATTTGTCACATTTTATAACATCTAAAGTGGAGCAGAAAGTTAATCAATATTATTTATGTATGAACTTTTCGCGGACGCAAAATTAAAGACTTTTAGCAGAAATGTGAAAAGATTAATGTTCAAGTATAAAGAAAATTGTTAAAAAATAAGTCGTGTATGAAAAAACCTCAAATTTTGAAGTTCTTAATTTTCAATAGATCCTACTATGACCACTATACTAAGCCCCGCTTTAAACTGTAACGAAGCTGAAAAATAATAGTCCCGGGTCATTTTGACCCAGGATAAAGTCGAAAGACTTCAAGTGTCAAAAAGTGTACCTTCATATTTAAAGTAACTGTCCAGATTGGACAATTAAAATTTTGATTAAAAAACTTAAAAGTCAGCCTTTTTAGAATTAGGCATCCAAAACTGCATAATTACAAATTTTTAAATTGTCTCACTTGAACATTAACTGAAAGCGTTTCATTTCAATCTGGGAACTTTCAAAAGATGACATTGAACAATTTAAACTGAACCATGGACAGTTTGAATTGCAAAATTAAATCCCAGAAAAGGAACAATTTGAGATTGTAGTACTCAACATTGAAAACTAAGAACTCTGGTATTTTAACCTTTACAATTAATCAAATTGTTCAAGTATTGAGGATTGGACGTTTCAGTTTAAAATTGATTAAGATTTAAGTTTAAACAACTCATTATATTTTGGTTGTTGTTGAGGTCTTCCATAGTCCAATATTACTAAAATTGAAAGTTGATAAATTTTCAATGTTTGTATTTCACATTCTCTAATTGTCAATGTTTGAATGGAAAATGACATAATTGCATGTCATATCAATTAATATTAATTTGACAGGCTTCTCTGCTAAAAATTAATAAAATTCCTAGCCAAAAAGTAAATACATAATCAATTCCCAGATACGCCCGCCTGGAAAATTTCATCATTTCTCAATTTTCTCAGTTCATTGGCCACTGCCCAACATGCCTGAAACTTTCTTCTATAAATTGCAAGATAAATTGTAAAGATAATGTTGCAGGTGCAACTTGTCAAGCATGTTTAAATTGATCAATGGAGGCTAATTTGTTGAATAATAAATATTTCTGCGCAAGCTTCAGTTAGAGGAGATACCGAATAATGTGAGTGGGATTTATGGACAATTGAAGTTAATGAATACAAAATAGGAGTCCTTTAAGTATGTGCGCATCGCACAGCCAGAGACTAGTAAAGTAAAAGCCTACAAGTTTATCCGCAGACCGGATACTTGGACCCGCATCTATGTATGTACATATACAGTATACGAGTACACTATACGAGTTAACTATACCTAAGTGAATATAGTCAAGTGCACGGTAATTATGCCGAGCACGTGAAGGAGTGAAAACCCGTTACAGTGAGGCAGAGTGCACCTCTTCGCGGAACTCGACTTGGTGCACTTGCACATTGCACTTGTTCAGCACTGCACTCACTAACACAATGAGTCCTTGGTGAGCCATATCACACCGAACGCTATACAGACGCCTCGCGTCAGGCCGCTAAACGCCACGCCGGGCCAGAATCTAATGGGCCTCAAAAGAGTACAGTTACCGTCGACGATGACGTCGAGGACAGGCGCGAAACCCTCTTCTCACACCCTCACGAGAAAACAACCACCCCAAGACAAAACTCTCCCTCTGCCCTTATATTTCATCATAGCACGTGCCAACTAATGGAGAGCAAACTACAAACCTCTGGATGAAAACGAGGGTCACATCAATTCAATTAATGTACGTAGCGCATTGTAATCAATTTTCCATCGCCTCGGGAGAAGACAATTTGGAATTATAAGTTTAAATCAGAACAATTTTTACCATTTTTATATGAAACTCATGCGCGTGAGTGGGTGAGACAATGTGAATCAGTCCTGCCTTACACAAACATTATTTTTTACGATTTAATTGGCCTAAGACTCCTGCCTGCAAAATTTACAAACGAATATAATAGTTATATGTCTAGGGCAGGACTGATGAACATAATCTTTCTGACAAGTCTAGTGAGGTCAGTCCAGATGTAAAAATAGAAAATTCAATTTTGAATTTATCAACAAGTTTATTAATTAAAAAAATGAAATGTCGATATTATAATCTTTTGCACATAACACAAATATCCATTATTGTACTTATTCGTACAATGGGATTTTTAATTTCCAGAATGTACTATTTTCAAACCAAGCTGTTTTGAGCCAGGGTAACCGAAAAACCTAATTTTAAAAATTCCTTGACATTTCCTAATTTTTGCCTGACCAATTTTTCATTTACGAGACCGTTAACATTCAAAGAAAGAATTTTTATTTTGTATTATTTTTAACAAAGAATCTTCTATAAGCGAAATAAAACAATACAATCTTAGACTGAAATTTAAGAATTTCAAATTTAATTGTTCATCTTAATATAAAGAAAAATGTATTTTCAAAAAATAGTTTAATTTTCGATCAAAAAAATCCGATTTCAACAAAATAGCTCAATTTTCAACATAATAGTCAAAATTTCAACAAAATAGTTTAATTTTTAACCGACTTATTGATTTTTCAATCAAATAATTAATTTTTTAAACAAAATTATTATGTTTTCAGAAAAATAATTAAATTTCTTACAAAATAGTTAAACTTTTAACGAAATAACTGATTTTTTAATTTACAAAGTGCAACTGAGAACAAAAAAACGTCATATTACACACTTCAACCAAAAAATATGTAATCTACTGAAAGAGATCAATTTTAAAACCAAGCAAATGAATTTTCTACTAAAAAAATACATGTAATTTTTAAAGGAGGACGATTTAAACCTTCAGTACAATAAATGAAGAACAATAATACATAAAATATTGAAATACATAATTATAAATAATAAAAAAACACAAAAAATAAAAAAGTACAAAAAAAGTTGAATTTTTAACCAAAAAGACGGATTTTGAACAAAAAAAGTTGAATTTTCAAACCAAAATAATTACAGTAAAACTATTCTATAGCCCCGATTTCGGGGCTAACGGTGGGTGGCAACTAACTCATTATAGCCTTCTCCGCTTTTGTTTGTTCACTTCTGACTGCTCGACTCAGTGACACCAACATGCGGCGTGGCGTCAATTCTCGGAAAGGCTATAGAAGGGAGGGCTATTGAAGATTTTCACTGTACTTTTGAACAAAGATCTTGAATTTGAAACCAAATATTGAAAGGTAACATTTTTAGCACAGAAAATTTTAAAACGTAATAAATGAATTCCAAATTTATTATCCTTGAGATGTATTTAAAGTGTCTCTTATACAAATCCCCTTAGTTTTGCAAGATTTTTGTCAAAATCCCTGACTCTACCCTGATTTCCAGGTTTTCCCTGACCTACTTCCACCCTGTTGAACACTCACATTTTTAAATTATATAATGTAAAACAATACAGAAATACAGTACACTTTCATTTGAAATTGACTATACTATTACAAGTTTAACTTAAAAAATGTTCAAATTGCGACCGCACATAATTTAATTGGTGTCTGTTTTTTAAAGCCGCCAATATAAATAAATTATTAAATCTTAAAACGGTTTAATTACAAACTACATATCTTTACCATTATAATAATAATTGTTTAATTTAGTGTCCATTGCGAATTTCTATAAACTTTACAGACCATTTACGTGAAGAGGAAGTGATTATTGTACAATAAGCAGAGCGCAACGTCACAAAATGCAAGCTGCGTGATGTGAAATGCCGTTAAAGATCATTATGTGGGACTGTGGGATGTGCTTCCATTATAATCAAACAATTTTGTATGTAACACCATGCGTAAGGAATCTAGATTGCACTTTTATGGGGATGAGCTCAACATGACACGTGATATAAGACTTGTCTTTATTACAGATTTATAATCTGAAGATGTTACGATTTCTCGTCTCGTTTACACCATGTAATAACTATCGCGCGCTAGTAACGATCAATTTTCAAACACTTCTCTATTTATCGCCTTAGAAAACAATTGATGCAACACATTACTGATAAATTTTTTTTCTAATATTGCTTTTAAATATGACGTACAGGGGCAATAGTGACCTTTAATCCATGGCCACATCGATACTTTGTCATAAATATTATTTAAGTAATCATAAAATAAAAATTCAGGGAAAAATATTATGTTCGTGCGATCAACAATTTCTTGAGAAAGACGTAAAATAAGTGCTTTGATTTACGATTAAGTGTACCAGTTATTACGTTAATCATAATAATTTCCTGTGATTATAAGTCTGCAGTGATTACAGTAATTATCAATTTCTAATGTGAACTGCAGTATTCAAGACAGTTACAACTAATCAGTCATTTCTGGACACTTCGCTACGAGGAGTATAAATACGAAACAACAATTAGTTCAAAATTCAGTATTAATTTGTACCCCAGCAAAATTTGATTGTAGATTTGAATTGTTCCCTTTCACAATTAAAATTTGTGCTCAAAAACATTTTGGTATTTTTTTATTTATTGTGTGAGCGAGCTTATTTATTTGACGGTTTTATGCTGCATAGCGTTGATCGTTATTTTCTTCTTACTTTTGTTTTCCGTTTTCTTTTCCTGGTAACTGCATAAATCATGAACGGGGTGAAAAGGCATTAACGAACTGTAAGGAGCAAATGGGAATTTATCCCTGCCTCAATATAACAATATCTTTTTTATTTTTCAGAAATATTTTATATGTAATTTCATCTTCTACTATTAAGTTTAATTTTCAAACATATCCTTCGAATGGAAACTTCAGAACTGTGATTATTTGCAACATGTTTTTTGCAAACTTTATAATATAAATGATCACGCAACTTTCGACAGGTCTTTCAACATAAAAACTTGTTATGAAAGTTATTTTACCACGAAGAGTTTATCCAATTTCTTTGAATTTATAAACTAGAGTTAGAAAAATGGGATAAACTAGAGTGATTTTTTGTTTCCGCCGATTTAATTCGCCAGAGAATAATCAGCGTGTCTAACTGAGAATGATTTTAAATTCCGGTTATTGACCGGTTTTCTTGCGATAAATTTTTAATTTCCCCTGTAAGGGTATTATACTACTTTTTGAAATTTCCATGTTTATAACATAAATCTTTTATCTTTTTTTTAACTGAATATTAACTTGACAAGTCAGTGATATGCGCTTTTTCTTTGTTTTCAAGAAAATTTACTTTAAAACATTTCCCACGGGCCATATATAATTTGCCGAAAAACACTTCAATCGGCCGGTGGCAAAGTTCACTTATTTTTTATTTATTGAAATGTTTATAAATATAGTTTTCTTTAAAATAATGCAAAAAATAATTGGGAATTGTATGCAAGGGTTCCAGGAAGCAAATGTTTTCTTAATGAGTCAAAGTTCCGTTTGAAAACTCTGATCAAAAATACATTTAAAAAACCTCGTTCATACTTCTAATTTTAAATATAATTGATAAACAGTAAGAAAACATAATAATAACATGTATAGAAAAATAAACGTTTCTGATGCATAAAATAATACTCCATATTGATAATTATACATTTACACGAATTGTTTAAACAATTTGTTATTGTTTTTAGTAATTTTCTCTTGGAATAGAGCTAGAAAGCCGCGGTTTAAAACAAATTAATTTTTGTAAAATTCTCAAGTAGAGCGAGGTAATATCTAATTAACGTTAAGAATAATAATTGTTAAAATAATTATTATTGTTAATAATATTATTTTTTAATAATGCTAGAAATTGCGGTTTCTTCTCAAATTTGCAACTTCTTGTTCACTTTTCACTTTGACTGACTTAATATTTATTTCAATTAAACAAAAATAATTGTTTAAACAAATTATTATTCTTTATAGCTATCTTCGTCTATATTATTGCTAGATAGTTGCGGTTTTTTCTGAAATGTTTAACTTGTCTAATTTTCAGTTTGAGTGAAGAAATAATTAATTCAAGTTGACAAACGTAATTGTTTAAAAAAGTTGTTATTTTTGTTAATAATATTCACTTTGCTATTGGTAGAAAGTTGCGGTTTTTTCTGCATTTTTTAACTATTTGCCGTTTTTGCTTAAAGTTAATTAATAATTAATTAAATTTGGTACAAGCAATTTTTGAAACAAAACATTGTTTTCTATAACCCATTTTTTACTTATGGACTTTTTTGGCACGCATTTTTATTCAAATTCTGTGGATAATTGTGAAAAGAACTGTCGAGTTTCAACTCGATTCAGGCGAATTTGAGAATTTTGTTACAAAATTGATTCAAACGTTTTGTTTTCATACGGGAAACACTTGCTAAACTTCATGGGGCTTGCGCCACCTCTAAATGTAATTCTTTAAAAAAAAAAAAAAAAATGGATTTATTTTTGTTCGGATTCGAATAAATTTCCGGGCGTTATTAATATAAGTTCGAAAAAAATTGGACAACCCTATTGTACAACGTCTCATCGGATACAAGTGGGCGTGCAACGTGCGATGTTAACACGAATAGTTGGCCCAGATTTTGTACGCTGTTTACTATCGGATTGGCGATTTTGTTCGAATCAGTGTGGCACTTTTAGCAAGCGAATCATTACTCATTCTGCACCAAGTTCTCTTAGTCGAAGGTAATTAAAAACTTTTCGGGTACATATAGACACCCCGGCGAGATTCAAATAGTTTCAAAACAATGAATCTACGAAGAGATAGATAGGCAGATAGTAGGAGTTCATAAAGAATCTAATTTTGTCTCAACCTTAACAAAAAATATAGACAGTGCCCTACTTAATACAGAAAGTTTCTGCAATGGAGCCAAACTTCTACCCAATATATCCCGAAACTTTTTTCTACAATGAGAGCCACGATGTACTCATTCGACAAACATTTTGATTCTCTCCTCAATTGCGAAGTTTTAAACTAAAGTGACCCTGAAAAATCGAAATCAATGGATCTGTTGATGACGACAAATGGCCTTCTTTCGCAAGATTCATTGTAAGTTGTTCATACCAATCTTCATGATTTATTAATAGAGGCAATAGGGGTTGTACAAATAACCAGAAGAAATTTTGTTTTTAAAACATTCCTAATAAACTAAATAACATCATGCTGAGTTAATTAAATGTTAAAGACAACCAATGGCTTTGATATAAATGTAAAGAAACCAGTTTTGGCAAAATATTTCAATTCTAAAAAAGGGTCTTATTTGAATTCTAACCATTGGAAATAGTGGAAGTATTAATTAACATACTTTTGAATTAATTTTAAATCTGAATCGTTTTAATGACAAAGGGTATCGTGAAAAAAATAGAGGGAGGAAACTGGAACAAAAAAAGTGCAGAGTTATATTTATTCCCTTTGTGGAGGGGGCATTATTTTTTTCTTTCGACATTGTATATGAACAAAATGAGAGTTTTGATCTATTGACACCACTAATTTTAATCTATGCAAGAATCGCAGAACAATTCCATTCACAGCAATTCTGAATAGAATATTCAAAATGAAGTATTTTCTAGACCAAAAACGGAAATCTACAGATGTTGGTTTTTCCCCTTTAAACTGTTTCTTTTTTAATCAATTTAGATGTTACAAAAAATGCATTTAAAAAGGGTCAACATTATTTTTTGGCAGATTTGAGTGGGAAATGATGCTAGGAACTAAACTGAATCTCTCGAAACTATACTATATAAATATATAAAGGGTTCGTCTTGAACTCAAAATGCCGGAAATTTATCGGGCTATATGGCCCTATGCGTAACTCTATACCAGACATAAGGGCTCTTTTCATGATGACGCCCACATATTTATTCATTTGAAATTTAAGATAATTGTACCAATTACAAAAATGCTTTTCGCTTTTTAAAAATAGAATAACCAAACAAGGTGACCTCTATAAGGTAAATTTTATTTTCATGTTCGAGTGAGCAGAACTAGAGAATTACCCCCTAACCTCTATTCTATCCACAGGAGGTATACTGCTATTGCGTTCTATTTTATTGTGAATCGATAATAGTATTCAAGTTGAACATAAGCAACGTATAAAATAAGAAAAGAAGTAGAAAATGAGAGAAGAAAATAAATGAAAAGATGGGATCGGAAAATTTTAAATAGAATTCGTTTTTAAAAATAAAATATACTTTTGAAATTTTTTCAATTCCCTGACTTTTCCATGAACTGCGGCTACCCGAAGGACTACTAGAGAAGTAACAGTGGAGGAAAAGGAGAGTAGGGGGAAGAAGAAAGGAAGGAAGGCAGGAAGTGTTCAGAGGTGGAAAACAAAAGAAGAGGATATCGACGAATCTGCGTTCGTCAGAGAAGAATGTGATATATTCAAGTATCTACTAGCCGCCTTGCCGTCGTTGAGCGCAATTAGCAGTCACATTTACGATGCCTACTGGCGCAATCCGCATTTTCCCACGGGTCAGCCGTGAGAATAATTCATCGGCTCATGCCGGTGTCTATGGAGTACGAACTTTGAACAGGCAGAACGACGATACCCAGTAGCCAACTCGTAAATTCCCTTGCGAATCGAAGCCCTTATGCTTTAACTAGGAAAGGATTTCCGAAGCTTCCATTCGCTTCCTAAACACTCAACGTCATACACCAATACACTTTGAAAACTATTTCTACCAAACAAAGTCGGAAACCTCAAGTCGCGATCGTATACCGGAAGAAAATATATTTCTTTGAAAAATAATCCTCATTCTCATTTCATAAATTCATCTCCAGTACACTCATCCCTCGCTATAATTCCAGTCCCGGATCTGGTCGGCACAGTAACAAGGGAATTTCTTCATGTCATCCCTCAGGACCGCGTAAATAATCTCTGACCTTGGAACAGTATATGACCAGAAAAGCGCGATGTAAACAACTTCTCCTACGGTACTGACTGTCTTAGTTTATAGGTTGTGAAGGGATGTTTTGAAGACTGCAGTAGCAGGCAATCGTGAAACTTTCTCTATAGCGTGTCCATAAACTACGTGACCAATATAATGGCGGGAGGGGGTCGCGCAAAAAAAATACAATTGGTAACAGCGGGGGGAGTTACGTTACGAAATTAGATAACGATTAGTACGTTTCCTTTTTTCCTCTTTCTTAAGGAATTGTTCCTTTTTCAGAAAATCAAAGTGTCAAATATTCAACTATTTGGTTGAAAGTTGAACGGCTTTGTTAAAAATGAACTTTTTTGTTTTAAGGTTTATTTTTTAGGTTAAAAATTTACCTGTTACAGTTGAAAATTCAGGTTTTTTGTTAAAAATTAGTTTTTTATAGGTTAGAAATCATATTTTTGATTGAAAATTCAATTATCTGGTTAAATGTTAAACTCATTTTTTTTTGAAAATTCATATTTTAGATTAAACCTCATCACTTACACCTCTGAAAAATGACATATTACTTACATGGGGTCAAATTGACCCCAGCTAACTTTGAAAACTTGTCATACTGATTGTATGCATGGTTTCAACTTGAAAGAATGCACAGACGCTATTTAATATACAGAAATTAGATTCTGATTGTTTTTTTTTTTTTAACGAAACTTATCTGGAGACGTATACAAAAATTCTCAAAATATCGATCGATCATGCACGATGGACATGATACTGTGACTCAAAAGGTTAAAAATATCAAATTGTAGGTTAGAAAAAAATCGAAATTGTATGTTCGGTTTAGTTACACTTGCCATGATTATTTTAGTACAAAAAAAAAACACAAAAACTAAAATCTTTTGATTTTTAAGGATCTCGAGTACTATACTTTTATGTGGTCAGAATGACCTTAAAAAATTATTAACGATTTGTTCATTCAACTACAAAAGCAGCAGAGGAACTTAGGCCCAACGGTATTACGTTGAACGTAAAGTAAAGACCTCAAACTCACTAGATGGTAGCACAGGTCCTAATTGAAACGCGCTTCTATTACAATTTTAGCCTAAAGTTGATGTTGGGGTCATTCAGACCCCATGTAAGTGACGAGGGTTAATCGTTTAAATCTGCTCGTTAAAAATCTAAATATACGTTGTTAAAAATTCTTCTTCTTTGTTGAAAATTAATTTCTTAACTAGAAGTATAACTATTCCATTTTTGGTTGAAAAACGACCTTTTCTAGTTGAAGATTCAAATATTTGTTTGGAAATTCATCTCTTGTCTGAGGATTCAACTATTTTGTTAAGAGTTTATAGTTTTTATTGAATTCAACTAACTAATTGGTTAAAAATTCGACTTTTAATAGAATATGAATCTTCCTGATCGAAAATTCATCTTTTTGTTTAAAAATGTAGCTATTTCACTATCAATTCAACTGATTTCTTAAAGTCACCTTTTTTGTTCGAAGATTCGACCATTTACTTGAAAATAAATCTTTATAGGTTGACAAATCAGCTATTACATATAAATCCAAATACACTGTTAAAAATTTAATTATTTTGTTGAAAATTCAACTAATTCTTTTTGATCAAAAATTCAACAACAAAAAACGCAAAATAAACATTAAAAAACTAGTCGTAAAAGGGGGAGGGGGTCAAAACAGTATAATATTAGTAATGTAGTTTATGGACTGTCCCTAATATCTACGCAGGAAAGATATTGAAAAAACAAAGGCATTAGCGAAATTATAAAAGCAAACATATTATTCAAACCGGCAAATTAAAACTCGTATTCGCCCTTGAATAATAATTTATTCGGGGCAAATCAAATTTAACTTGCGTTAGTAATTTATCAGGCGTCAGTGGAATAAATCCTTTATCCACATTCAACATACTGAACAGAAATCTTGCTAATAAATACACTTATCGCAATGCCAAATGATGCTAATATCTCCCAGCAGGACTCATAGTTAATTATTTCTGCTGGGTTAGAAGCAACACAAGCATGAAAGCAGAAACAGATTTTTACAAGAGGCTCTAATTGTAATAAAAATAGATCACTGAACTCATTTCCACTCTCGTCTCAACCCCTCCGTTCTTCACTGATCCTGAAACCCATCTCATAATCGCCTCCCGACTAGACATGCTCCCTATTCCGCAACCCTATTGGGACATTTGGCTGCAATAGAAATTTGATATTCTCGCTTCTTTGAGGCAGATACGCGGCGAATCTTGTGTTCCGGAATACTGGATCCAGCCTCTAAGTTCGAGTTAGGTCAATCAAAAGATTACGCTTCAGCGGGATGCTTTTTTCCTCTCTGTTATTGAACGGACCTATGCCACGCGAAATGGAGAGCCTGGCAAAAGATGAATCACGAACGACGACCACGGCCGCACAATCGAGGGGAGAATATGTTACAATGATGACTCATCGACGCGTTTAAATTGTTTCCCGATCGATAACCCCCCGGGAATTTGAATTTTATCATCTCTAAGCAACACGAGCTTATTAGAAAAAAATCTTTTGTTCTCTCTATTTAAATTGAGATCAAATAAAAGCTCCTCAATAATGTCCAAATCGAAAATGATTGATATTAAGAGATACTTCCTGGCCATAAACAAATTATAAACCCAAAAGAGTAATAAAATATCAAAGATACAAATCTAAAATACATAAATCTCAACTAGGAATATTAAGATTTTAGACGATTTTCTACTGCGATATTGGAAAGATTCGAATTCTTGTGAACAAAAAGATGCAAACTAAAAAAGTGGAATGCCCGGAATGAGAGTGTGAAAAAAGAAGAAATCCTTGACACACGTTTTACTAACAGGAAGTTACGGTCGTAACCTGGCAAGTTAGACAAAGTGACTACAACTAAAAAATTTCATGTTGGCTCTCACCTTCAAAATGTCTTCAACGTCTGGCGTATTCTCCACGGGTGCATTCCTCGAAGTGATACCCTGCAAAAAGAAGACACTGTCAGAATCTGAGAAATCAGGGCCGCCATATAATATTTTAAATACCATAATCGGCTTACATCATATCAATACATTAAACGGTAATCAAAGGACTGTTTAATGACCATTTGAAGGGCATTCCGTTTGAACAATCTACAACTGGTTGCGCAACTCAACTTTCAATCATTATTTGGCACAAATGAACAGAACAGAAAACAGGAACCAGAGTGACCGGAAAACTTCATGTTAAAAATTCCCTAACTTTACCCTTTTGTTTAAACTTTCAGTATCCATTAATATTTAACGACTAAAATTATAATTGTGTACACATTTCTTAATTTATTATTCTCTAGGCTGCCAAAAGCCAAATTTACTTGAAAAAATTTACCCTTTTAAACAGAAAGTGACCAAAAGTGACTCATTTCTAACCTAAAAAATCTGCCCGCATTGCGGGCAAATTCTCATCGGGCGCTAAGCGCGCGGCTCGCTGCGCTCGTAAGTTTGAGCGCGCCTAGGGCGCGCGACGGTTGCATCTCGCGCTTCGCGCTCGGATATTTATTCTTTGCATTTGGAATGCTTGGAAAAAACTTTATCAAAAAGATCTCTTTTAGATGGCAGTATTTATATGCGTCTTCACATTCTCAATTGGCTACTTAATTAAGTATAGTCAAAGATTAAGTTTCTCAAAGCTCTGTAGGCTTTGAGTTACACATTCTCATCGTAACACTCGCGCTGCGCGCTCGATTTCCGACATACATTTGTAAACCGGTTTTGCTGAATTTTTTTTCTCGTAACTTTCGTCGTTTTTCCACACATTTTTTTTTATTTTACTTTTTTCAACGTTATTTTTCACGAATAAAACAAAAAGTACGCGTCCTATCAAGAAGTGATTCTTAACGAAATTGTAGATCTTTTTTGTGATAACCATTTTTGTTAATTCATCTTTTTTTGTATCCTACATAGTTAGTCCACAAAATGGAATTTTTTATTTTCCATTATTTTTTGTGCAATCAAAATTTGAATTTTCGATTTTTGAAGAAAATCCAAAAATTATTTATGATAATCTTGTAGGGATTTCAAAAAGAAATGTTTTTCTTCTCTTGACTTTTTTTTATATCGTGCGTTTTTCGGCTCCAAATTTTGATTTTCGGTTGATTAAAAAAATTTGGAAAGCGCGATAACTCTGAGAATTTTCGTTTTATCGAAAAAAGTCATAAGGATAAATTGTTTGCTCTTTTCAATACTATAAAGATCCGTACATAGAATTTTAAAATTGAGAAAAAAGTGGTCTCAAAAATTTTCAAAATGCGCTCACTTTTTGAATTTTTATCAAAAATGGCTGGTTAACGAACTCGTCCTTTCTTTTAGGACCTAGAAAAAGTGTGCCAAAGATGGATTTGATTCGTTCATTTTTTTGAGAGTTATCGTGTTTACGACGGACGGACGGACGGACAGACAGACAGACGCCATCATGAAAACCTGATTTTCGGATTCAAGGGGTCTCGAAACGTGGAAATCCGTTGAAAAATTGTGATGTCAAATTTCCGACAATTCTAATACTTTCTCAATCATAAATGATGAGAATGTAAAAATGGATAATGTACAATAATAATGTGACTGATGTTCTTTTGAGTTTAAAATAATTCAAAAGAATGCACTGAAATTTATCAGGATTGCATGTGCATTTTTTTTTAATTCAGGCTAAATTCTTAAGACTTAAAAATAATTTAATTTAAAATTAAGCGCATTCAAATGGCTTGGGAAAACATCACAAAATTCAATTGATTTCAGTAAAATTGGAGTAAATTTAAAGCAATTTAAGGGGAATGAAAAGAATTTGATAAAATTAAAAACAGGTGTAAGTTAGAATTAAATTTAGACAAATTTAGGGAAATTCAGTAGGATTTGGTAAAATGCCGAAGAATTCAAGAAAGGCTATTAAACAAAAACTTTTTAAAATCCTCTGGATCTGTTATAACCAATGAAATCCTCGGAAATATTATAAAACCTCTTGGAACCTTTAAAATCTGATATGTTACTAAAATTAACTGAAGATTCCTTGGAATATTTTAAAATACTTTTATAGAAATTCCTTAACTTTTGCAAGATTTTTTTCAACATCCCTGACTTTCCTTGGCCTTCAAATTTTCCTGAATTTGCCCTGACCTCCTACGACCACCTAGAGGAACAGTCTCGAAAATGAATATAAATTAATATGAAAGTACATTAATTCTTTCATGCAAGCATGATCAGGAGTATAATCAGTAAACTCAGCCTAGATTATACTTGACAGTTAGAGTAATTCTTACAGAAATGCCATGACTTTTACATTCTTTTTTAAATGTCTGACTTTCCCCGGCCAACTAAATTTCCTGAATTTCCCATATTTCCCTGTTTTCCCTGACCTGCGGCCACCCTGAGGAACAGATTCTCGATAATAAATATTAACTCTAATAATGAATCAGATCACGGAAGCATTTTAAAAAGATCTCTAGAAAATTAGTAGTTGATCCGAGGTTGATCCGAATCACGAGTTAAAAGATCAATACGCATAACCAGCAATTGAGAGTGAAACCACAATTCTGAATACTCGTAAGGTATCATTAAATTGGAATGGAACATGAAATTAAGCTAATCGACTGATCGAAAAAAAAAACCCAAGAGGATTTATGTGTGCTTATTGAGAGGACGTAACTCTCTTATTTCAATCTTCAATAACTACGTGGGTAGTTATTCTCTTCATCGGCTTCATCTATGAAACCTCAACCGCACCAAAGTGTATCCAGGGGCTGGGAAAGACAAGGATAAGTAAAATGGGAAAGCGGAGAATCTGGAAAAGAAACAGGTAGCAATCAGAATTGGCAGATGTTATAGAAAGGAGTGAAAAACGAAAAGGGAAACGGGAGAACAGAAGGACCAGGATGTAGCGCTTTTATTAATCGAGATAGAATTCTTTATCTCTCTCTATCTCGTTTTCCTATCCTATTTCATCCGGTCTGTAAATTTGGGTAGTGGGGAACAGCGGGCGGTTTGGTCGAAATCAATTTCGTACCTGAAGTGCCTTTCATGAAACGAGGGACGAAACGAGGCAAACCATTTCACTAACTTATGCTTATGCAAAAAGTATGAATGGAATTATAAAAAGGTTTTCTATTTCATAGTTGTTCCCACATGATTTACGTGTTTTATATATGCCGTACTTTATAAAAAGTGCCATTATAATATCAAAATTCTGATTTTTATGGGCAAGAGTATATATAAAAAAGTAGTGCAAGCAATTTTTCACAAATCTCTATGGTGCAGATTAGTTAGAAAACCTAATGAAAACTTTTTTATAAATTCTGCTCATTATCCTTTACTGATTTATAAAACAGTTCATTTACATTATGTGCAAAATGTTGACGGCTAAATTACTTCATCAAAGGACATAATCTTAGATAAACGAAGATTTATTGTTTAGATGTTGTAAATGTTAAAAATTTATCTATGCGTTGAATAAATATTCAATTTATGTAGCAGAAATGAAAATAATTGTGAAACACATCGGGTGAAAATTAATTGTCGATTCCCACATAAACCGGGTGAGAATGCGAACGGGATTACATATTTAAATGAGTACAATAATGCTAACACATTTGAAAAATTTTACTGCGGCATGCGCGAATTAATATTAGAGGGCAAATTAATTCTTTAATGTATGCATGATCGGGAGGATAATGAGCAGATTCATGCGAGTTTTATGAGTAATAATAAATACACGCTATAACGTGAATTGTTATAGTTTCTTTATCACATGAACTTTTCATCTATCCGGTGGACAATAAAAAACATCATTTAAACGTTACAAAGAAAGAATTTTTAAATCATTGAAATACAACAAAACTGAAATTGGAATCGGTTGATCGACCCCCCCCCCCTGATATTGTACGTTGTTTAGTAACATATACTTCCATATTGCTATTATCAAAATTTAAGCCATAATTTAAAACAACATGTGCCTAAAACCCATTTTCATAAGTAAATTGGCTAAACTCTCGTTAAATAAGTCATTCGGATATCACGTGTATGAAGTCATTATTTGAGCCCAACTCGACTAAGATTACAGTTCCCGACACCTCGTTCTCCATTTTCAACAAGCTTTGAAGACAAGGGGTCGTGCGCCGCAGGCTTACATATTCTGAAAACGATGACATAATGTTATCGTCTTCTGCGTTAGCGTTACAGTCGTCACCATCACGCAATCATAAGACCCCTCCGACCTGCCTCGTTTCGCCCCTGATTTTGTGTTGTACACCCTCTCTCTATTCTCTCTATTCTCTCAGTTTTCGATGTATGTATAATCTAAATGGATGTAGACGTAGAATCTAGATTCTAGACTATAGAACCTCTATGCAAAATCGATACTCACATTGTCCAGGGGTACTCTTGGCAATCGACTGCCGGTATTGTGCAGTCTGTTGCTGCTGCTGCTGGAGCTGCCGGTACTACTACTGAGACTGCTGATTGCTGAGTTGCTTCCGGCCGAGTTTTGTGGCGGAGGACCTTTTGCCGGAAGCAAACCATGGCTTCGGTGATCGTTGCTATTGCCTCCATGCTTGACTGGTTGACCAGGATAGCCGCCTCTTCCTCCGTAAGGTGGTTTCCCATCAGCAGGTTTCACAAATCCGCCGCGTTGCGCCGATGCGTGACTCGAGGAGTTGGAACTCGACCTAGGCCCTCCGGGTTTCTTGAACTCCTGTGACGAAGGTGAACTCCTCGTACTCGATGCGGATTGGCCGGGTAACCTCGGTGCCGGCTGGTGCGTCGAGTTCGGGGCCGGACTCGCTGGTACTCCATCGATTCCGATCAGCCTCCTAGGATCCCCATCAAGCAAGGGCCTCACCGCCGCGTAGTTGCCCAATTTCGACTGGATCTGCTGAGTGGTTCGGTCGTGGGCATCCGGATTCACCTGAAACACAAACATTCCCATCTTAGAAACAGAACTGGTCTTGCAAATCAGAAACGTGTGTCTAATGTCTATACGAGTAGGGCGAGAAGAACACTCAATGCAAATTTACTTCTTAAAGAGCTCTTCCGACTTGATAAACGTTTCAGGTGGGAAGGATGGAGGACGCCAAGGTAGAAGGGTGCGATGAGCTTGATAATTAATTAAGTGCAAAATGGCTCGAGAGCAAGAGGGTATACTTGGAAAAGGTGTCATTATGGGTCAGACTGCTTGACGGGTCAATGTCGATGTTTTTACTTTAAGACTTATGAACTTTTACGGTTGAGGTTCTTATTTAGTAATTCATACATTAAAAAGAATAACTAAATTTAGTTCTTGGAGAAAAACTATACAGAAAAAATCAACAAAATATTCAGGTTTTCGATAGAAGCCAAACATATTAATTCTGCTTAATTACCAGCATTTAGATTTCACTCGAGAGAAAAAGATATAAGTCCCATATATTTTTCACATAATTACGGTAGCCGGGAAAAAGTATAGTGATTTGATCGTTATCATTCTTGATAGCTCAAATCTCAGTCATAGTAACCAGTAAATGTTAGTGCTTTTCTTTCTTTCTAAAAATGGACAAAGGCAAAGAAGAGGGAAGTTGATGAAGATAAAGTGTATAATTAGAGAAACGCAGTGTGCAGTTCACGTAACGGAACTAGTAAAAAGCAAGAAGATTAAAGAGTAAATTCAATACATGACCAAAGTACCATAATAAATAAAAACAAAAGCAAAACAAAGTAATGTCTGCCTTGAGAGAAATGTAACATGCTCCACAAATTGAATTGTGACCTTTTATTAAAAATGTCAGAAAACGATGGCTTATAGAAGAAGACTTGGCAAGTGAACTTATGCTCTAGGTCGTCTGCCAAGCTCAATAACTAAATCATCGTCACAGCGTTCATGAGATCATATAGATTGTAGGATTTGAAACAAATTATAACAAAAGATATAAAAAATCTCAATCTGTTTCTCCAAGGGTATTCTTTGCTTTGTACAAAATTCGATTTGTAGCTGAATATATTACCAACGATTTTGATATTACTTAGCCTGGAAACAAGCAATGTCTGTGTCGATATCTGACACTCGTTCACAACAATAGGAGGAAAGAAAGACAGAAGCAGCAAATAGTACGACTAAAGAGAAGGCGATTAGGTCATGGTCTTCCCTTCTTTTCTAACCTTGAACAACATTGACAAACTATTCTTTAGGTACTTACGATCAGTTCTAACTTGCATGTCTTGACTTTGGAATATTATAAGCATAAAAGTATGCTGCATTTTTCTGATTCACTTCACCTCACAGAGGGTAAATCCTAATTAATCAATGTTTGAAAATTGAGCTATTTAACAAATTCCAAACTAGATGTGCAAAACATCGATAATTTATGACCAGATATATTTAAATCAATAAAAGATTAAGTTTAATTCCTTAAATGAAATTACTACAACTAACAAAAATTTGATAAAGAAAGATTGTTATCAAAACTTTTTAGTTCTTTTTCTGCCATCTGTAACCAGAAAACTGGCCAGGAAAAGCAAAATTGTAAACAAAGAAATACTATCCGTTTGGCAATTGGCAAGCGACGGTGAATAATATGAACGTTTGAAAGTACGAGAGAGTATCTCTCTAGCAAAACACTTGGACCATCGCAAGTCGGAGATTCTTACTGCAAACCTCGCAAAAAGCAGAAACGCTTGATCTTTGCCAGACTCGCGGTGAAATAGAGAGGAAGAAAAAATCCCTTCATCTTCCTCGTTTTGCCTCGAAAGATTCCCATTGCTCGTCTACCTATATGAGTACCTTTGACTCTGTTCTGTCTTTTTATGCGTACTGCGAGACGGTCATGACATTTTTAGAATTTCTTTCTCCTCTAGCTACCAAAGGTTGATCAAATAAATTATATTTTCCTGAAAGCTAGCTCATAAGAGACTTTTTGCTAGAATCTTTATCTCAAACATTTGTCAAGTACTCGAAAACAAATGCAAGTATGGTAATCACATCAGGTTCCAAGATCTTTTAGGAATTATGAAAAACTGGTTTTCGAAACTTGAAGGTCAAATCATATTGACCCTGAAAAAAATCGAAGGCTTTAACGACATATCAAGAGTCACATACCGTTCAATCATACTATAAACTGGATGATCAATAAAGTAGAGGAGCTTTTATCGCTTCGATGATCGTATTCAAGGATTCGTCTTTTTTTCTCTCCGTGGAAACAGAAATCATGTAATTTTAAAGTAATCAATCACATTGAAGTTTTGCTGGGAATTCATATGTAGTGAGAAACCTCTAACAAATAATGCTGTGACGGAGTGACCCATAGACTCGAGTATGATACACATCGATTTTGCTCCGCGGCATCTGGATATTCCATAAATTTTGATGAATACGAAACAAAATACTTCACGCATGTAAGAAGTATATTGAAAGAATTTAGAAATGTCGAATGATGATCTTTCGCTCTCTCTCACTAAAAAAATAGTGTAACAATTTTTGATGTTATAATTTATAATAATTAAATTCTAATTATGTAATAAACTGAGATTTTCTCTTTCATCTTTTTCTAAAACTATCACCACTGTTCTTTTCAGGCGAAGTGATTTAAATGTAAATTACATTCCATCCTGAAACCCAAGTTTGTTATCACCCTGCTTCAATATATGAAATTTCAGACCACGCTATGTGACATATTTCTGAATATACAGATAATTACATTTATAGAGACTGCAATTTTTTTTAAAGGAATGTAGTGGAGGATACAGAAAGACAATAAATAAATAAAAGAATTACTGTAAACTATGCTCAGCCAATTCTTAGTTGCGACCACGAACTGGTTGAATGAATTCTGTTAGAGCACCAGAATAACTAGTCGGTTAAGTAATTAACTGTCTGATAAACGTTAGACTTTAACGAATTTCGCTTATCCATAAGCGGACAAGACAAGCATCTTTTTAAAAAACTAATTTTTTCCATGTCATGAAAATATGGAATTGTTTTTTCTTCTTTCAGAATGTTTTTTGAAATAAATGAAACAACTTTCTTCTTAGATGGTCTAGAATCTTCGAAAATTTTCCATAAGATTCAGGAAAATCGCAAGACATTAATTTCAAATATTTGAAAGGCATCAATTCTTCGTTCTGTAGTATTTTTTATCAGTAACAATATTAAAAATAATTTTTATAATTAGCATGTTTATTACCTTCTAGCTATTTTTGAATTAAAAAATTAAAAAATGGGTTTTTAATATGGGGATTTAAATTTTTTTATTGAAATAAATGTTTCACACTCTTTAATTTGGTATATAATACATTCTCAACTTTTTCATCATTTATCAATATTATTACCACGTAATCAGGTGATATGAAAATGATAATTCAAGTGATTGGATTACAGTAAATCCCAAGATATAATTTATCTGGAGATAAAAACGCTGTAAACAATTGAGAACTACAATTACCCTACGAAATTGTTTTCAGTGCCCACTTCAGATAAAGAATATCTCGGGGATTTACGTGATAGATTGTTCTTCTAAAAATTAGGAAAACTCCCTGTTTAAGCTGAATAATGTATTTCAAATATTTTGTCATTTTTCTACCAGCTCAAAAGTGGGCTATGTTTTATGTTCACGTATTTTTTGTATTGGTATATGTTTCTCCATGCCTTTTCGTCGAACTATATCATTTGTTTATGTTAGGCCCTACTTCGGGATTCGGTATCGCCAATTTCTAATTCGCGAAGAAGACCGTAAATACCAGAAAATTCTGTGGCATAAAAACAATCAGACAAAAGAATGTTGCTTGAATACTGTGACGTTTAGTTTTGCCCCAGCAGCTTTTTTGGCTATTCGATGTCTACATCAGTTGGCTGATGACGAAGGTCATGCTTTTCCAATAGCGGCAGTTTTTGAAAAAAAATGTAGGTGGATAATTTAATTACCGGCGCTTCTACGCGTACAGAGGCACGAGAAATTTGCAACCAGATGATTAATCTTTTGAGTCGCGCTGATCTTAATCTGCGTCATTGGTCTTCAAATATTTTGGAAGGCTAGAGAAGATTCTTTCTTGCATCTCTTCGAAGGTTTTAACTTCCATAAAACAATAACCAAAAGAAATATTCTTTCAGAAATAGCTAAATTATTTGATCCTTTAGGTCTTCTTGGTCCGATAATTTTATACGCTAAATTGATAATGCAAGAGCATTCTAATTGGGTTAAATTTTGCGATCAATTAGAATCTGTGAATGATATCTTTTTCCCCAGAATGCGTTCTTTTATGCTCTAAGTCTCGCGGAGCTCCTTTAAAAAAGCTTTCCATACCTAGATTAGAATTATGCGGTGCTTTATTATTGACTAATTTATACGAAAAGGTTAAAAATTCCTTGTCCACCGTTTACGAGACGGTAACTTTCTGGACCGATTCAGAGATTGTTTTGCATTGGTTACACAAGCAGCCAAATGTATTAAAAACTTTTGAATTAAATCGGGTCTCAGAAATACAAAACAAAACCGATATCAATCAATGACGACACATTAGATCGAATGATAATCCTGCGGACGAATTATCACGGAGACAATTACCTCACAATTTCATAAAAAGTAAATTATGCTTTAATGGTCCTGATTGGCTAATTTAAGATAAGGAATTTTGGCCAAAATCCGGATTCAAGGTAACTTATGAAGGTATATTACCTGGAACAAAAAAATTAACTGTTTAAAAACTAACGTTGAAATCAATTTTCTTGAGAAATTTTCTTCATTTATGAAATTGAAACGAGTAATTGCGAATAATTTAAAAACAGTAGAATTAAATCACGCCGAAGCGGTGATACTTCGACTTGTACAAAAATCTTTTTTCAGTAAAGAAATCGAGAAATTAGCGGAAGGAAAATCATTAAGCAAGAAAAGTCGAATTTATAATCTAGATCCGTTTATAGGCGAAGAAGGCTTATTACGAGTCGGCGGGCGTTTAAAAAATGCTAACATCTTTTTTGACAAACGACATCCTGTTATATTGCCAAAATCAAGTTTAATTACTGATCTTATAATTACAAGGTACCATTCCACACACTATCACGCAGGTGTACAGACTACTTTATATGGTATGCGTCAAAAGTACTGGCCTATAGATGGACGAAATCAAATTAAAAAAGTCGTTAGAAAATGCGTCGTCTGTTTCCGTGCCAAACCCAGATTAGCCAAGTATAAGATGAGTAATTTGCCTAACGCTCGCGTAACTACAACAAGACCCTTTAATCGGACAGGCATCGATTATTGTGGACCATTTTATATTAGAGAACGCAAATATCGGAATCAGAAGAAACTTAAAGTCTACGTGGCTGTTTTCGTTTGCATGGCTATAAAGGCAATTCACATTGAAGTAGTAAGCGACTTGAGTACCGAAGGTTTTTTGGACGCATTGAGGCGTTTCACTGCGCGCCGCGGTAAACTTGAGTCAATATATTGTGACAACGCTACTAATTTTCAAGGTGCAAGAAACGAACTAAATGAGTTATACGTTCTTCTCAAATCGAAAGAATTCAAAGATAACGTTTTTGTTTTTGCTAACAACGACAGCATTGATTTTCATTTCATTCCACCCTCCTCCCCTCATTTTGATGGACTATGGGAGGCGGGCGTGAAATCTTATAAGCATCATTGCAAACGAGTTGCTTCAAATGCTCTTCTCACATTCGAAGAATTTAACACGCTCTCTATTGAAATCGAATCAATTTTGAATTTGAGGCCAATTATTCCTATTTCTTCAGACGTAAACGATCTATCTGCTTTGACACCAGCACACTTTTTAATCGGTGATTCAATGACTAGTTTACCTGAACCTGATTTTCAGCCTCTTCCATCAAATCGTTTGTCTGCATGGTAATTAATTTCTAAAATTCGACAAGATTTTTGGAAAAGATGGAGCATAAAATAATTAAACGTATTAACTATACGTCAAAAATGGAATGTTAATACTGTAAATCCGAAAGAAGGTATGGTTGTTGTTATAAAGGACGATAATCTTCCTTGTATGCAATGACCATTGGCAAGAATTCATCAGCTGCATCTTGGAAACGATGGTATTGTTCGAAGTGTAACATTAAAGACTGTTAATAATTTTCTGAAAAGACCTGTTAAAAAAATTGGTATTCTTCCTATCTACGAACATGTTTGTGAAAATGAGGGTTGATCGCTTACTCTCTCAACGGGGGGAGCATGTATAAGCTGAACGACGTATTTCAAATATTTCGTCATTCGAGGTCTGGTGACCCGCGAGACGAAGTTAGTATAAAAAGAACTTCCAAGGATGTAAGATCAATCGATTACTTATTTTGAGTTAATAAATCCTGTGTTCATCTCGATAATTGGAAATTTATACGAAAACCTTTTCCCTAAGAATAAACCACTTTTAGGGAAAGCACGATCTGTATGTGCATAAATTTACACTCCCAGTGAAAAAATGAATTAACTGTCATTGCCTCGTTTCCCGGTGCAGTGGTCATTCTTATTTCCTTAAACAACACTTGCTGAAAGAACGTAATTCAGAAAATAATATTCAATTTAGTAAGGATCCTTTCCATAAGGAACGTATACAAAATCCTAATGTAGAATGTGACGCGTGAATTCGTAAAGTGACTTCGAATGTATCATAGTCAGGCGTGGCGTTACTGTGTGTGAAGTAAACGGATTTCCGCTGTTGAAGTAGGTCTGCACATGCATAGGTACAGAGAAGGGTACACAAGTGAAAAAACCGCAGAAAAATTTTACCTAAGCAGGTGGATGTCTCGCTTGAGGTCGCGTGAGTTGCAGCACGTACACAATTCATCCTCTCTCCTCTCACACCCACAGGTTCCACCACAATTCTCTCCCCCCCCCCCCCCTCTCTCGTTCTTCCTCACCGCGCTCTCTTGCGATATATCCGATCCCAAAGGTACGTTCATGATTGAAAAGTCTCTACTAGTAGAAAATTTATTTAGCAACAGTTGATCCCAATTTACCGATTACTGGCAACCATTAACTTCTAGTCCCCCAGTTTTCTATTCCCCTCCTTACTCGGTCATTAGTCGTTAACCCCGCCACGTAGTTCTTTCGGATCTGAGGAACTTTTTTTCCTTCTGTCCCCAGTCTTCTTTTTCATCTCCCAACCCTGGCCTCTTTACGATCAAAGGATATCGGATGCTAACTTGGGTCAAAGAGAATTTTTATGAAAGAGTAAGAAAACTGTGATAGGTCTACAGACAGTCTTGAGAAGATGCTCTCCTCAGAAAATTTTTATTGTTTGATGTTTGAAATTTATCTGAATATTGAGAAAAAAATACTTTTTACCTTTATAACTGATGGAAAAATATAATATAAATATTACAGACTTCACAGCCCAAAATGCTCTCAAAATGGAGTGGAGAATAGCCCGACTTTTCACGAAAATAGGAGAATAAATTATTAAAATAAAATTAATCAGGCGAAAAAACTTATATGTGGTTTATACATAGTAGGAAAAACCTGTATAATTTCAATTTGTTTCATACAAAAAATTTATAAACGAAATGAGAATTACACATAATATTTCCCCCTAATAGTAATTATAATTTTTAGGCCTGGCCATATTGAATGCAATATGAACAGCTTTACATTTATAATATTTTCAGTCGAAATATACTAATTTTCGTAGCCAACGAAAAGGCCTGGGAAAAAGGGAAATCTCTTGGAAACAGGGGGAAAATTCTTTAAAAAAGGGAGCATCGGGAAATAGGAGAGTGTCAAGTCCGATATTATGTGTTTAATATCATAACAATATAGTGAGCTTGCAATTTACAAAAGTCATTAACGATCCTGTCATGAAATTTGGCTACTCGTGAAAATTTGAATGGGTGTAGTGAATCAGTGAACTACATTGGATCAGAGTAGTTCAGCAAAGTGTAGAAAACAGCGGAGAGTAACGTTTGATCGCAAGGTAATACTGGGCGGGCAAGCACTGGTAAATTAATCACGCTCGAGTCAAGGTCTTCACGAAGCTCAAAGCAAAGCGCTCGGTTGAAGCCACACACACACACGTGTGTGCGTGGGTGTGTGTGTGTAGACAGACAGGTGCGCTCGTGCGAGCGGGCAGGAGCGTTAATTAACGTTTCATTAGCGAGTCGGACCGAAGGTGTATAATTCACGTTAGGTGACGCTCTTCAACTCTCGCTTCTGATTTTAAATCCCTACATCCTCTTTACCGATCATTTTATTTTCCATGAAGGAAGATGTGCTCATGAACCATATCATTACTCTTATCAATTAATTACCATTAGTCTTACCAATAATTCTACAGAGGGAGCTACTTTAGGGTTGCTACTAAATACCAATTTCCATATTCCCTCATTTTTCCCTGATCAATTTTTCTTTTTCCCTGACCGTTATAAATTATTCTTTCATGTATAGAAACAACCTTACGCCTGGGAAGATTAAGACACTCAACTTCCGATATCGATACCCGTAACTAGTATTTCCGGACATGACTTGATTTGACCTTGACCCTAAATCGGAGGAATCCAAACGTAAACAGACAGGGCCGCGTGAATAATTGCTGATGGATTTGGGTGCTTGACGCAATCTGATGCAACTAACGCGCTGACACAGCGATCCTCGAGCTGTTTGGCCATCAGTTCTAGGAATAGCATAAAACCCGGGGGTTGTATATCGCGAGTTGAGTGTACTGTTAATGCAGAACAACCGTTTTTTTTTTCAAATTTATTTTGAAGACTTTTAGCGACAAAAGTCATAAATAATTTTACAGTTCGTGTATACACGGAGAAAACTGGATGTTCAAAAGTAAAATCTAGATGTTCAGGATTAACATATTATATGCTTAACTATAGGACAACAATCTAGATGTTCGAAGTTAGCATCTGTAGATCTTAAAAAGTGAAATGTTACCCTCTAACATTCAAAATGTTCAACTGAAAAATCCGCGATATTACATGTATGGTTATGTCAAATTACGTCTGTAAATATTTGAGGAGTTTACTTATTTATGGTCATTTAAGGAATTAATTGATAACTTCATTGTGAATTTTAAATTAAACTTTAATGTTCGTACATGAACGAAAAACAGATAAAGGGTATAAAATGTCGACCAGATGATGCCTTTAGTCAAGTTGAGGTAATGTTCAATATTTCTAATTCAAAATAAAACCGATGATGAATAATCGGAGAACGAATGATCTGTAATCTGAATTAAATATCCTATCTATTTTAAGTTACTAAAACTCAAATTTTATTTCAAATTTATAAACCTTTTGTTAAATGTGTTAAGTCAATAAACCTAAAACATCTGAATGTGTTTCAGTTTAACATAAAAATATTTTTACTCCTAAAATCTCAAAAAGATGTTGAAAGTTTGGCATGAATATCTGCGTATTAGGTGCTACAATCTTACCCTTTGAACATCTAAATTTGAACATCCATTTTTCTCCGTGTAGTTTCACCGAAATTCGGTGAGCCCAGGGTAGCTGGAAAAGGGATGCTAGGTTCACCGAAATTAGGCGCACATAACACAATTTTTTTCCGCGGGCCTAGACATTTTAAATTTTTAACCCAATAGTTGATTTTCCAACCAAAAAGATGATTTTTTGTCCAAAAATTATTATTATTATTATATTCTGAACAAAAAAACTAATTTCAACCGATAATATGAATTTTTAACAAAAAAATGTTAATTTTCGACAGATTTTTTAAATTTAAAGCAAAAAAAAAAACGATTTTTCTACCAAAATAAATTAATTTTCAGCCTAAAAAAGACCTAAAAAATATAATTGAATTTAACTTCCACGTTTATTTTATCAACATAATTTATCAGTATTTTTTTCCCTTAGTTTATGAAATTTTAGTGAAGCCGTAACATTTTCTTGACATTCCCTGACCAGTTTTGAATTCCCCGATACTCAAACCTGTACATATAAATATAATATATTACATACATACATATAATACATACATATAAACATATAAATGTAAGGTCCTGTAAAATAGATGATATTTTGTAAATAAAATTTTGTTAAGAATGTTGAAACGTTGATCTGATGATGACGCGATGTTGTTAGTATGCGGGTATGGACCAACCTTGCGACCTCTGAATAGTGATTACTAATTAAACATTGTAACATGATTTGATCCTGATCGTTGTCGATTCGTTTATCTCCGCTTCTTTATACCACGACTATCTACGGCGCTTAATCTTGTTTGAAACTTAATTACGTTACAATTTTATATCTTAACTTTTACTCTTCGAAAAAGGCAAAAGAGCATAATTAGTCTTCTTCAAATGAAAGTTCTTGATGTTTATAAGTTCGCCGATGTACGAGAGAAATTAGACGATGATAAAGGAGAATAATCGTGGAAGTGGAAAGAAGAGATGGGGATTCCAAATGTGAAAAAAGTTGGAAGTTGAGAGTGTCTTTCGTTCCGTAAGGGTGAACATATCGTCTCTTGCACCGCCTCCTTTCCATTTTAAAATGTACGTGCCCGGCATCGTTTTATCCGCCAACTCTAGCATTTCGCCTCGTCGCTTCATGCATGGGAAATTTGCATTAAGCGCCCGGGTGTAGCTACTATGAAATAAATACATATAGGCAAGATCACGCAAACAAAACTACGTGGGAGTTGTACCAAACTAGATATTTCATATCGCTCGGAAGGTATAAAATCTTGTTATTAAAGACCTTGTTCAAAAAAAATTAACAAAGAAACTGAGATATATACTATCGCGTGCAGAAATCGCTCGATTTCAAACTTAATACCGATCTGGCCCTGATCAGATTTCCCGATCTGGCCCTGATCAGTAGAACTCTGTGGGCCATACATGGGACCGACCGGGCCAGACCGATTTCCTACTGAAACGCCATCTCTATGCGCTCGCAGAACTAGTGCTGCTTGATGTTTTCTGATAGTGCAGTGAAATTTGTATACATACTACTCGTTTATAATATTACATCAATGATTAAAAATGCCTAATGCGAGTAAGCCGCGTGTTCGGAAGCACCAAACACCAGCCAGTATACCTCGAAACCTGCGCGAGGAAGATGAGAGTAAGTAATTACAATCTGCGGGCTCATTGAAACCTAACCTCAAATACATTAATAATTAATTAAATTGTTTCGGGTAAAATTAGTATATTTACCATTAAATTAATGTAGAGTTAGAATTATCAAATCAATTGACAAGAAATGGATTGCAGTATGCACAAAATTGTAAAGTTTTTAGATTATGAGAATAAAATATGTGATGCAATCGATTCTGTTATTGAAACTTTGATTCTGTATTAATAATAAATTCATTACAGACATACATTAAGGACAAATTTTCATAACATGAATGTCAAAATCAAGTAGTACAATCAAAATGCAAAATGCCAATTGGTTTCGCGCGAAGTTTAAAATGCTAAACAAAGTTATTTTTATTTTTTATTACAAAAAATGACATTTAACTTATAAAAATGTCCATTAGGTCGAAATGAATAATTAACAATAAAAATTAATTAAATGCATATTCTGTAAATAATATTTAAAATAACCAGAAATATTTAATACAAAACTTTTCAATTTTTGTTTAAAAGTTGTTTGGTCTATATTGCTTCTTAACAGACTTGAAAAAATAAAACGATAGAATAAATGATAACTCAATTTTTCGGCGAAAATATTATCTACAACCACCTTCTCGAATTTCTCAAGAAGTAATGCAATTGACAGAAAAATGAACTTCTTTACAGTAAAATGTAAAATGTTAATAAATCGTAAATCATAGGTTATTTCCCGCTGATTTTCTTTGGAAGCATTCGAAAATGTCAAGTTGTAGGGAATCTTTTTGCGAAAAAAGTTTTTCTAATTTGTTAAGAAGTTTTATAGACAAAATTTGTTTCAAGAAATTAAAATTGTTAATTAAAATATATCTGGTTATCATCCATTTTTTTCATAAAAAATTAACCTTTTCCTCGAAACTGATACCATCTACAATAATCTTACGTTTCTCAAAAGTATAATTAAATTTTGTAGTCTGAAACCTCTTCTTTTCGTGCATGTCGTAATTTAATTTTAAATTAAAATAACTTAATTGGAAATTCAAAATATTAAGGTGGCCTTCGAAAGGAGAGGACCATTCGATAGTTTCGAATTTACTTATATTAAATCTCCATTCGTGCAATTCACAAATGGATTATATTGAGACTGATCGTGTACCGATCGGGCACCGTAGGGGCACCGATCGGGTGTCCCGACCTGGCCACGATCTGGGCGTGTGTTTCATCCGCTATCTGGCCCCGACCAGGATTCCGGATCGGTACTGATCTGGTCCCGATCGGGGCCAGATCAAAAATTCTGCACAGGATTAAAATATATTCAGGGTTTTTATGCAGCGAATATTTTTAAATTCTCTTGATTCCTGGCCAGTTTAAAAGAGTTCAAAAGATTCGAATGATTTCAACGATTTTTTAAGATTTCAAAATTGCCTGTTCCAAAGTAAAAATTCTAATTCTTGTAGGAAATCGCCTATCCCAAAGTCGAAATGCATGAAATAGTCTAAGGGAAATGGCGAGACTTAGCACCATTTAGCTTTCCCTCGTATTCAGTACATAGATCGTTGAAAAAATCATATTAATTACATACTTTAATTTATTTAATCATTTATTTTATCCGTGAAATTTGAAAAAAAATGGCAGTAAAATGTAATAAAATTAATCACGCAGAAAAAAATGGATGATATGAATAATAAATTAGGGCAATAAAATATGAAATACTACTTTTAATTTGCATATTAGTAAATTCGAAAGATAAATCCCGGTCACTGAATCAAATTCAAGGTCATTTCCGTTTTCCCCTATTTTTTGGTCTGGTAGACAACCTGATATTATATAATGATAGATGTACCAAAGAATTTAGATTTAAAATACAAAGGACAGCTGAATTCTTACGAAAATTGTTTTGAAAATATGTTCTAAAAGGTTTCATTTGACAATGAAAATGCGTCGATATTTTAAGTACGTGGCTGCAAAAATGCACACACAGGTGAGCATATGTGCACTGGGAGACTCCTCCAGCTCGACATCTTTTAAGAGCTTGACGAAGAAAAGAAAAGCAGGAAAACTTGGGACATTTTAGCACCAGTGATGCCACCTGTTACGATTCTCTTAAAGAATGTTGTACAATATGCAACCTTTACTGATAAAACTTGAATCAAATTTTTAAGGGGGAATGAATGAGTTGAAAGCACATTCTGACTGAAGTAATAAAAAAATCTTTAAACTTCAGATTTGCATTTCTCAAGCATGAATTATTATAGACTCTTAGAGATAAAATATTATAAATAATCTAATAAACATAATAAAGTTCAAAACTAGGTTTGCATTCTATTTCTTTGCTCAAAATGCATAACACTTTGCAATGAAAACCAGCAATTAAAAAGAGCGTCAAAGGCCAATTGAAAACATTCTCGTCATGGAGAGATATTAAAAACCTAAATCCACAACGCTTTCGATCGCAGACGAAACTTGATCGAATAATCAGCGTGCAAGCCTCAGTCGGTTTTCTCTTTTCACTTGACACGGAAAGACGCCTGGGAATCTTACAACGTCGCTGAACTAATCTCGATATTAATGGATCTCAAATGGCTTCATTCGATCAGTACGAAAAAAAAAATGGAAGTTGTTTTAGAATCTAGTTCTATTCCCGCTGGTGATGAACATTTATGCGCTGAAAATCATTAATAAAAAGTATTTACTGAATTACAAAATTTCAACAAAAACATGAATTATCAACAAAAAAATATAGTAGTTGACATTTTACCAAAAAATGAGACGAGATTCCTACACCAAGATATCAATTGTCAAAAGAAAGTTAATTTTTTACTAAAATAGCTGAATTTTCAATCTAAAAAGACAAATTTTCAACGAAGCCGGTGAATTTTCAACGAAAAAAATGACTTTTTAACAAAATTGTTGAATTTTCAACCAAATATTGAAATTCCAACGACAAATATAATCTTCACGGGGTTGCGACTGCAAAGAAAATAAAAAAGGAAATACAAGGTAAATAAATTATTTACAAGAATATTATAACAAGGCGACCGCAATACTTTACTTTCAAAATACCCTAATTCTTCCCTGACCAATTTTTCATTTCTCCTGACCATTAATATTTAATTAACAGAATATTAATCTTGTAACATTTTTAAGATAGAATCTTTTATAAAAGAAATAAAACAATTTCAAATTTATTTTCCTTAACAGTTGTGCTTCGATTTCTAGGCAGTTACTCTTATCAGAATTCCCTGACTTTTGCAAGTTCTTTTTTTGTTTAAAATCCCTGACTTTCCTTTAGGCTTAGGGGAGTTATGTGCACGACCCCTTAGAAATAAAATTCTCCGACATTTTTCTGATTTTCAGGTTTTCCCTGATTCACGTTCACCCTGCACTTGAAAACGAATTGGACGTAGAAATAGAAAAATAAAAATTAAAACAGAATTGAATGATACGCACGAATATTTCAAGTGTTTCAAAAAACATAGAACGAACGAACAGAAGCGAGGGTAAATTGATTAAATGAAACGTTTGAATGTGCATAGGGAAAATCGAAGTGAATTGGTATGAATTAAGGCTTCAGAAAAAGAAGGAGAACTGATTGAAAAGCGTACAGATAAACTCAACAGAATTTGCCTGAATTGAATTGCTTTGGCTTATGACAAAGGGGAAGGATTGCAAATTGTTAGAAACGCATGATAGATTAGTGTCAATGATAATATACTAAAGCATCCAAAATTATCACTGGTAGTTGTTTAGATACATAAATAAAAAGTAAGACGGAAATAAAAAGAAAAGTATTCAGTAATTTCAAGAGAAAAATGGAAGTATATGAAGCTGTACATCAACTTATACAATTCGTATGACATGATGCATCATCTTATGTAAATAATCTAAATAGTTACATACTATTTCTATTTTCGAAGATAAATTATTTAGAGATTACCTGATAAACTCGGTATGATAATTTACCATTTTTATTTAGAACTTGCGAAATCTTAAAAGCAGGCTCGTACTCTTTTGAGAAATTCGTAAGTGTCAATAGTAGCATACATAACCTAAAAGCTTTGAAATCCTTTCAAAACCTCTGAAACCTGTGAAAATCCTCTGAAATGCCTGGAAAACTAGCCAATCTTTTGAATCCTTTGAAATCCCTTAAAATGCGTAGAAATGTCTTTCAATCTTATTATTTTTTTGAACAACAATGTATCTCTCGAATCTAGCCAAACCCCTTGAAATCTCTCAAATCCCTGAAATCCGTGAGAATCCAGAGAAATATTTTTAAAAATTTCCTTTCTTCCCTTGAAATTTTATTTAATCTGTACAATTCTCCAGAAACCTATTGTAATTCCTTGAAATCTTTAAAATGTCATTAATATCCAGGATAATTCTTTCAAATCCTTTGAATTTTCTGAAATCTTAAGAAATTCTTTGAAAACTTTTAACATTGTTCTAATCTCGATAAACTTCTTGGAATATTTAAAAATATTCTTTAAAATTTTCTTAAGGCCATGTGATGAAAATGTCACGTGACCAGATTACTATACAAACACTTTTTTTATTTCCTAACTTATTTTCACACGAAGCATCACATCGAGTTGAAAATTTGGGATACTAAATAAGAAGCACTAAGAAAGGTGGGTCTGGTCCTAAATTTGTATAATTATGAAGAAAGCAACAAAAACATTTACAAAAAAAAAGAACTTTTTTCATAATTATAGAAATTTAGGACCATACCCAACTTTCTTAGTGCTTCTTATTTATTATCCCAAATTTTCAACTCGATGTGACGCTTCATGTGAACATCAGTTAGGAAATAATCAAAGTTTCGGTAACGCAGGAATCTGGTCACGTGACCTACTCGCCACATGGCCTTAATCTTTGAAATCTTTTGAGACGCCATAGAATCCCTTGAAATTCTTAGAATTCCCTCGAAATTTCTTAGAATATTGTAAAGTATCCTAAAATAATTTAAACCGTTCATACTTTGTAATTTTTTAAATCCTATGGCCTTGAAGATATTATACAGTCGTGTATTTTCAATGTATATACAGTCGTGTATTTTCAATGTATATAGAGTCGTGTATTTTTAATGTATCTTAAATTTTTTAATAAATTTTTAAACCTTTGAAATACTCTGAAATTACATGAAACCTTTTGAAATCTCTTGAAACTTCTGGAAATCTGTAAAATATCTGAAATTCGTAGGAATATTTAAAAATATTCTTAAAACTTTAAATTCCTACGAAATTTTTGAAATCTTTTGAAATGACTTACAATTTTTTTACATATTTAGAAATCAAAAAAATCTTGAAATATTTTGAAATTTCATTTTTTAAGATAGCAGATATGTTATTTTAGTCAATCACTGAAGAAATGCGAAAAAAATTTAAAAGCAAAGTGGAAAAATAATTGCATTAGCGAGCAGTTTATGAAAATAGTAGCCTTAATGTCCTTTTTTTAATACTAGC
This sequence comes from Belonocnema kinseyi, assembly GCF_010883055.1. Classification (NCBI taxonomy): domain Eukaryota; kingdom Metazoa; phylum Arthropoda; class Insecta; order Hymenoptera; family Cynipidae; genus Belonocnema; species Belonocnema kinseyi. The sequence goes on from NC_046663.1 coordinate 78,749,615, forward strand.
AAAATAGTTAATACTTGGTTATCGTTCAATAAAAAATAGTAACCGAAAGTTTTCCGATACTTGATTAGTGTTTGATAAAAATTATAACTAAAAAAAAATTTATCTCAGGGTGAATAAGAGTCAAAAGCAGAAATAAGAATCCATCTCAAAATTGTGTCTACACTTCTCGCCCACTGACAGCTATCCGGAATTCAATGCCCTGGAGAGTGGAGGTTGCTAATCATCGCAAGTGGAGACAAAGGCACAGAGAAAGGCAAACAAACAAGAAGAAAAGAGATGCTGAATGAGGAGGAAAGGAATCGGTCAATTCGTGCACTCTTCACTCATCCACGATTATTCCTTTGCCAGCCACCCTTGGCGCCTCCACTAACCCCCAATCCCCCGAGTTTCCATTTTCCAACCATTTTACCATCCAGCCATCCCCAACCACCGTGCCAAAGTCATCTCATTCTCTCTCTCTCTCTCTCTTTCTCTCGGATTGTCTCCTTGTATCGCTCCGTTTTACCATTTCCGACGTCCTTTTACCTTTCCACCATACCATACCATAACATACCATCTCTTCCATTGCCCCCCCCCCTCACCCAGCCAAACAACTCACCTCTACTGAATGCCACCCACACTCCCATGCCTCACTCTCTGTTACTCGAATCTTTACGTAACATCCAGACGCCAGACGTCTAAAGTCTAAACTTTAAGCTAACGATGGAAAAAAGAGTAAAAAAGGACGACGGAAATGGCGTGATCACGCAGCCCTCTTCCTTCGCATAGCCACAGAGATAGGTCTTCGTCCTTCGAAGGACGAGGCAAGCATCCGTTTACTTTAGGTCGCACGCGAGCTCAGAATGTAAAATACTTCGCGAAATCGAACGTCGAACGTCGAACGTCATTCGTTCCTTCGTGATCGATCAGAGTCGAGGTAAACTTGATACGTTAATGGGTAGGTGAATTAATAGACCTCTTCAAGGACTGAAGACGGAAGCCCAGCCTCGAATAATGACAGTAGCCGCGGCGCAATTACTCCCGATCGGTGGACCGCGATATGTAACATGCTTCCTTCCTCTGTATCAAATTACCCTTTTCGATATGTATGCCAAGTATTAGCGCATGTCATGCATTTTCGAATTAAGGATGCACTATACGTGTAGTCAATTTTTAAAATCCTGAGAATTTTGAGGAATGTTTTATGGATTGTTCAATTTTGAAGAATTAGAAACACTTGCATTTTTAAATCTAGAATTGCAAATTATTCAATTTTCAACATTAATATTTTAACGGTACGTAAGCTTGAATGCTTTTTTATAGTTCAATTTTGAAGACTTACATTGAAAATTCTTCAATTTTAAATGTTTGAAGTTGATGAATCTTCAATATTTAATGTGTATAATAGAAAGTTATAACCTTTTTAATGTTTTTAACATTCTCATCAGAGAAGGTATTAGATTTGTTTAAAATTTGACCTCCCCCCCCCACCAGTTTTTGTCAAATGTCCACGTTTTGAGACCCCTGAATCCGAAAAACAGGTTTTTATGAATGTGTCTGTCTGTCTGTGAACACGATAACTTTTGAAAAAAGTAATCTATTAGATTGCCCTTTAGTACACTCGTTTAGTGTCCTAAACTAAAGGTCAAGTTCGTTAGTCAGCCATTTTAGATGAAAATTCGAAAAGTGGGCACATTTTGAATATTTTTGAGACCACTTATTTAAAAATTCAAAAATTCTCTGCACAGTTATTCATAGTAATCAAAAAAATTAACAATTTATTCTAATGACTTTTTTCGAAAAATCAAAAATTACTAGAGTTATAGCATTTTCAAAATGCAAAAAAAAACAAACTAGAATGAACAATTTAGGCCAAACAACGCACGATACGAAAAAAAATCTGGAGAAGAAAAACGTTGTTTTTTGAAAGCCCTACAAGATTATGATAACTTTTTCAATTTGGGCAAAAAGTTGGACATTTAAAATTTGATCGTAGAAAAAAAATATGAAACCACATTTTTTCAAGATGTAAAAATTCTATACACGGTTGTTCATAGTACTTCAAAACTTAAACAATTTATCCTTTTGACTTTTTTCTATAAAAAGAAAATTGTCAGTTAGAGCATTTTCAAAATCGTCGAAAAGTTGAACATTCCAAATTTGATCGTACCAAAAAAAATGAAAAATTCAAAAATTCCATTTTTTGGCCAAACTATGCAAGATACGAAAAAAATGAAAAAGCTCAAATTGCGCGCCCTGGAAAGAACTACAAATTTATAATGAATTACTTTTCGATATAAGCTACGAAAAAAAATGACACAAAAATTGTTCATCCATAAAAGAGCTATAATTTTTAATAGGATACGTAGTTTTTGCTTTAATCGTAAAAATAACATTTAAAATAAAAATATTAAATTTGTTTGAAAAAACGACACAAGGTATGAACTTAATTACCAGACAAAAGTTGTTCGCCTAAAAAGATCTATAAATTTATTATTAATCATTTTTCGATAGGACGAGTAGATTTTCTTTTGATCGTAAAACATATGATAAAAAATGCAAAAATTAACTTTTTGGAAAAAGTACAGAAAAAAAGACGAAAGAGGACAGAGGCTCCTATATAGGACCCTATATAGGTTCCTGTATTAGACCCGATGCAGATGCGCAGTAGTTTCTATTTAATCGTAAAAAACATTAAAAATTAAAAAATTATAAAAACAAGGAAATAAGAATTAGTATGATTAAATTTTTATGCATATTATGAATTGTAATGATATACATTTATTGAAATGATACATGTTTCAGAGCAGCTTAGAATACAATTTAAAGCAAAATAAGAAACAAATACAAAAATAATCATGATAAATACAATTTGAATTTTATTTTGCAATTTTTTAATAAGTAATCCCCGGCAGAGTTACATAAAAAATGTATTATAATTGATATAAAAGTGTTGTGTATAATGTAGAAAAGTTGAAAGGTTGGACAAAATCGAGTGCAAAGCACGAGATACGTGATGAGAACATGTTCGTTAAAGCCAAAAGAGCTTTAACAAAAGAGAGTTCAAAATCACACAATTACAGTTGTCGATTCATTCACGTTTGATTTTAAAAGGTATGTGCCCCAATGCGGAAGAAATGCAAAGACTATATTTTTACAATCATGTTTGGTTGGGATTTACTAACAAAATTTCTTCTCAGTAATCACATATGTTAACAAATATACAATAATACAATCTTTCAAGGAATAAAATTAGACCTTGAGCATTAGGATTGGATAATAATTGCTGTTCATATATAAAATTAAAGCTAAATCGCAGAAATCCATATAATTTACGTTAACTAAGTAATTTCGACTGACACAATTTTTTTTTATAAAGCAGGCTTAGATTTATCCTTCGGTACAGATGATTTTGTAAACAGTTACTGATTTGAAGTAGCCCCCTCCCTTAAATCTGCATTAGTACGGAGTTACAATTAAATTATTACCTAGTCCTTTACTAATTGATTAAGTAAGTACAGTGAAATTCTAATACCGTGCCAGTTTTGGGGCTGGCGGTAGTGGGGAACAAACCTGATTGAGTTCCGCTCCGATTTTGTTTGATCATGCCTGAGTGACCGCCGCAAACCCACACACAGCTCCTTTTACTCCTACTTGCAGCGCGACGTCAATTCTCTGAGAGCATATATATGCTTTGATTAGCCTGGCAACAGTGGGGATTTCGAAAAGGAGTCTTTAGAGCAAATGCGAATCGCCACACAAAAGGGAAACGCGAAAGGAGATAAGGTATATACTATAGAAAGTATACTTGTAAGAGAGAGACAGAGATATGGAATCCATTCCTTTGGCACTTCTTGCTTCAACAATCAGTTCAAATTAATTAGTTTCTAGTCAAATTTAACAAATGATTAATAGGAGACCTTTTGTTGTTCAATTAATTGACGCTTAGCCACTACAGACTTAGATAGCTTAATTTTGTATGATTGAAGATCAGCAAAGTGAGAAAGATTAAAACTAGAAACTGCCATTTCGTAAGATTTATTATCTATGGAACAGACTACTAGAAACCCCGGGAAAGGTCGGGGCGAGGCAGGGAAGATAGAGAGGCCTGACAGATTCAGAGAATTGTGAAACGAGTGATGATATAAAGAGAGAGGCAAAGACAAAAGACTCACGATAATGGTGAAAACGTCGGGCCACATTTATGGCGTGTTGGAGTGTTGCTCGTGGTTTTGGTGCGTAAAATGGACGATGTGTAATAAATCGCGTTGGTGGTACGATTTTCTACTTGCAGAAAATTATACATGATGATGGATAATAGAGCGACAAGGTAAGTAAAGTCGAGGATGGAGAATCCATGTCTCGTGCTCTTTCAGCTTCTTTTTCTCTTTCTTGACGTTTCATTGATTCCTCTTCTTCGCCTATCTGGTGATACAACCTTACCTTCACGATTTATTCTTCACTTGCTTCCTTATTAAGACGTCAACTATTTTATGTGATTTATTTCTAAAAAGTTTGTACAGTTTATATTGCATAAGTTGTCTTCAAATGTTTTGTAAACTATTTGAGGATTTTAATTCAAGTTAAAGGGTTGCTACAGGTCAGAGAATTCTGGAAGTCAGGGAATTTCAGGGAATTTAAAACGGGTCGGGGAAAGTCAGGGAAAATCTGAAATAGTCAGGGAATTTTCGATAAACTGAAGTTGAAGTTCAGGGATCATCCAGCATAATTTGCGGAACGCACGCAAACAATCATACTAAAATTTTAAAGATTTAGGGAACTATGTCAGATTTGGTAGAAAATTGATCTTCTTTAGTGGAAAATTTATTTCTTTGATTAAAAATTAATGTGTTTTGGTTGAGAATTTAACTCTTATCACAATTTAACTCTTATCACTTTTTTCAAATAAATTAACAAACTCTTTGTTTTTAATTAAAATTATGGATCTTTTAGGTTGTTTTTATAACTTAAAGAAAAATGTATGACGATCAGAGAAAATAAAAAAACGGTCTGAGAAAAATAAGGCAATTTCGAATTTGGGATTTTGTAGCAACCCTTGAGCAGAATTTTGACAACACAGAATTAAGATGATAAAACATAATTAGCAATTGAGTATATTGTAAAATGAACAGCAACTGTCGTTCCTTTTAATCGACAAATCTGTTACTGCGTGCCAAGCATGTCGGAAAGATGCAGTGAAGACTCAACCTTTTGTATCTGCAAGCGTCGATTAAAGCGCTTCTGCTCGGCTGCTCGTGCGTCATTTGAATACGACTCCCAGTCGAGCAAAAGCACTTGCGACTGAGAGGATTAATTAATCGTATCCTGAGCAATGGGTTCTTGTTCCTTTGATTTACAATTTACATCGCAGTCCTTGAAACAGGTTCAGTTTAGTATCAAGTGATTCGCTATCCAACACTTCAGCAAATCCAGAATAATTCTCTGGAAAATTGCACCGACTAGTTTGAAAACTGATCTTTTTTCTTGAGTAGGGGAAATTCAGTACGTCTAGAGCAACAGTATGTGTTGGACAAAGACAATTTAAACATATTAAATCTAGTATGAACTCTCGTTTATTGGTTACACGCGTTTTTTTATGCAAAGAAACATACACGCTTAACCAGCAAACAAAATCTCATACTTGATTTAATCTGTTCAAATTGACTTTGCCCAAAACGTACTGCTGTTCCAAACTTCAAACCTTTCCCCTAGATAATTATGGAGCATATAATTCCACTTTTAAAATTTTCCCACGCCTTTAACTTAAATTGACGAGGTGAGAAATGGGATTGAGTGGGTGCTTTTCAGGGGTTTGTTGCTGAACGCCCAGGAGTTATTAGTTTCAAGTTCGTTGAACCAGAGAATGGTATTGAATCTGCAATAGCAAATGTATGTTATGCTTTTTACGGCTTTCGCACATATACATTACCGGCACGTGCGCCTCAGTCAATTCACCTTCATCTGCTTACTTTTCAAATATTATAGGTAAATACAAGCGCTTCTCTGTCACGCTCGTCATACCTGTACAGCGCGTGACAGTCCCTAGGGTTTTTTAGTTCCACTCCGCTCAATTTAAATCGACATACTGAGCCTCCGAGCAAGAACAAGGAATGTGAGAGCTATTTGAAATATTGATGTTTTTTATTTACGCCTAGGGATAAAGAGATGAGTTAACAGTCCATTTAGGCGGAAACTTATATTATTTCATACTCGTTTACTTCTCTTACCACACTGTGATAAGATTATTACTATGTTGATAACCAGATTTCAAGATGACATTTAGGAGTTTTAAAGCCCACAAAAGTTAAAAGCAGTAAAGCTTTTTTTTGTGCAAAGCTTCCACCTTTCGATCAGTCAAACTCAAACACGTTCAAATGAAATCATAAAAAGGACTGCTCGTTATTATTGGACACATTTAAGTCAATTCATAAACGACTTTAAACGACCCTGAAGTTTCAACCTTCAAAAGTTAATCAATATTTTGTGCATGTCTGAAGAGAATGCATGTTTTATCGATATTTCTAATTATTATCGTGTTAACTGCAATTTCAATTATCTTTCGGAACTGCCTACCTTTACGGAATTTTCCTTTGCAGCTCGTCCAAGGTTGATTCGATTTATAAATATTATTCTTACTAATTCTTAGTTATGTTTATTAAAAATTAATTTGTCGAACTATTTATATAATTAATTGAATTTGATTAAGAATTAGTATGATCACGTAGAGTAAAGCTAATTATTAGAAAACGTTTAACAGATTTGGAGAGGAAAAATAGTTAATTATTTTATTTGTCTATTGTTAAGTTATTAAATTTTAACAAGACTTCCAAATTGAGTCTTTAGTGTTCATCCCTGTTTAAGAAAAGTTTTTCATTAAGAAACTGTGTCTTGTTGTAATGCAAAGAAGTCTTTAATTAAGAAGTAAAATATGACTTTTTTCTTCGTAAAAACTATTTATATGCATTTCATAACTGAGTCCTGAATTAAGAGAAATTTTACTTAATATCAGATCGGTTTTTCTTCAATCCATAAAAATATTTCTGAATTTAATAGAACAAATACAAAACTATAAAAATATTAAATAAAGCTTTTGTTACTGTATATAGCTTTATTTCAGATGATCTTAATCTAACTCTAATCCTTCCAAAGGTCTCAAAGTTCTTATACCTGAAATGATGCCATTTTTTCTCTTAAAACAAAACTTTCTTACAGTTAACGTTTGGAGATCACTTTGGAGCTACCCCTTTTGGTAGAAAAAGACTTTTATAAGTGAAAAATGCATTATAACTTCACAATTACATAGCATTCTCAATAGAAGGCGACTAGAAAGTGATGTTTCAATTCAATTGCATGAAATTCTTGAAATAAGGACTCGGCTTTTTGATTAAGGCAGAAACAAAATGAGACGCAGTTTCTCTGATCAACTGAGCAACCTAACAGCGCGTAATCCGTGCATAACGAAACATTAAAGCGGCGAATTACGCGGTGGGTGGGGAGGGCCGATAAAACGAATCGTGGCTTTTTTCCTTGTATGTCTCGTAGCACTTACAGTTGTTGCGCACACGCGTCCACTGAGCAGCGAGCAATTGAGCATTGAGTTGAGTGCTTGGGGTACTCGGAGTACTCAGACCCTATGGTATTTAGCGTAAATTATTAAACCTTCTCTTCCTCCTGCGAGTCTTGCTAACGTTCTTTGACCGTGTCCACGTGCATAACACAGAACAGAAAACATACCTAACTTAAGTTGCAAATTAAACTTATTTTAGGGTGTAACAAAAAGAAGCATATTAAATCTGAAATTAATAATGGCATTTAAAAATTAAAATAAGAAAACAAAAAGACTGGAATCTAGGTACTAAAGGTTGACAGTCAGACATATTTTTATACTGAAAGTATGGATCCCCTCACCCCACAGACCCATGAGTCCTAATCTAAAATCACATGTATATAAAAATAATCATCATAAAATCCTTTTTTGGGTTTTTTTTATAAATACGCAAGTACAATAACATCTGGCTGCACCAAAAACCGCGAAGTCTCGTTTTTTAAGGTTTTGTAGCCAGGGCTGAAACGCTTATATTCGGTCGCGTGTTCATCCGTCATAATGTTTAGCCCGATACCCTAACCTTTAAAGTCTCGCATCTCATGGAACTCAGTCTGCCCCTCAGGAATCGACTTATCCCATGGAACTCAACCTACCCCACAGGACCTCACCTATCCCTAGGAACCCCAGATATCCCAAGAACCCCTCTATCTCACGGGACACAACATGAACCACGGGATACCACTTATCTCATCTATCCTTTAGAACCTCTTTTATCTCATAAGTCAACCCTATCTTTCGGGAGGATGAGGCTTATTTGATCGACACCTACCTGCTTTGTACTTAATTATGAATAAAATACGAACCATACATTTTTTTATTTTGCTATTAGTATAATTTAGAAATATTGTATTTAAAATGTACTATTCTTGTGATTTTCATGGTATATTATTTCACAGAAAAAACTGGGGTTCACTAAAGTTGAGGCTGAAATAAAAGTTGGTATCATTTGGAACTTGATCTACAATAGATACCTGTAGAGAGCCAAAAGGTTTCTTTTAGAGAGCTTTTGAAAGGAACATGAATACACATTAATTGCGGTCTGATTTTTAAATTTAATTATCTTCATTAAGTTATGTCTATCAGAGTTCGATTACATGTGTGCTTTAAGGTAAATATTGTGTTATTAATTAAACATAATATCCAAGTGGGCCAAGCGAAAAATAGGTTCTTTAGAAATGGGCTCAATTACAATTGAGATCCTTTAGCGTGTGGTATTATTTAGAGCTCATTTATCGTTTTGGGTTCCTTTTCAGCAAGTGGGGTTCATTTTTGTTGTAGCTCCTTTGTAACCAAAAATGGGTTCCAATGGAAACTTAAGTTTTTTCTGTGTTGTTCTAATATGTTGAAAATTAGAACAAGTGCACTGTTAGAAATTCATGTCTTCATTTTATGAAACATTTTCAGCAGTTTTATCTTCTTATTAAAACAGTTTCTATAATATACTGTACATATCTAATAAATTCAAAACTTTTATTTCGCATGGCTCGGATTTACGCCACTATTAACCCAATTTTACATTTTTTGTTCAGCAATCACCAAATATTTTAAACAAAAAAACATTTTCGCTTTTTTCAAGCGTGCAGAAAAATACAAAATTATCGGTCCTTCTTAGGATTAGTAATATTTTACACGCCGGCAAAACAGCGACATAGGTCTAAAAGAGTGTCAATAGTAGCGTGAGCCAGAGCCCTGAAAGTTATAAGTTTCAGATTTTCAGCTACAATGTATTAATGAAAATTCTGTAATGGCAACTTAAAATGAGGTAATTTGTAACGGAATTTTTCTACACTTATCATAACTTTACGAAATGTTTAACAACATAAAACTTTTGAGAATGTTTCATAAAATTAAGACAAAAATTTCTAATAGTGCACTTCTACTCAATTTCAACTTAATAAGGCAAGTAATATAGTTGCAATCACCAAAAATCATAGATTTCGAATACAATATTTTTAAATTACTAATTGAAAATTAAAAAATGTTAAATTCCGTATTTTATATTCATCAGTAAGCACAAAGGACTTCCGCTGTAAGCAGTTTTATGGTGACTCAGCAGCGTGAGGGAAAGTTTATCTCCTGACCCTCCAAAAAGTCGTCAAAATAGTTTAAAATATAATAGTTAACAATTTTAAATACTATATTTAAATATAATACAAACCCCTTTCTTGTAGGCGAATGTCGCCTGATATAATTATTTTTTTATTTATGTGAACACAGTTATACAATTATGCTTCTCAATGACAACTTGAGAAAGAACAAACTGTGTTTCAAAGCAATTATGGTATCATTCGCATCTCTAAGCACATTTACGCTAGAGCTAACCTGAAATTCTGTAAGGTGTATTTCTTTGCTGTCTTTAACTTACATTCAGAACACTATATTAAAGCTTCGCTACATAGCTCACTTTATTTCATTCGAGAAATTTTTACTTCTTATTTAAGATAAGTTAGGACTAATACAAGATAATTTGTTTACTTAAATTTAGTTGCTTTCTTAATTCACGTCAAATTTCAAAATAATTTAAATACTACTTAAATAGTATTTTGTTTTAACTTTGAACAAGGATCGGTACGAAGGGTGGTGAAAGTCCGCCCGCCAGTTACCTCGCATAACGTATATAACCACAGTCTACAACTCCACACTCCACAAAGCGTACACAGTGCCACGCGCAACCAATACGGTTTCTCTCCAGGCGACGGGTTGAGAGAACGCCCGAGAGGGCGGGAGGGCGGAATCAATACACCGATGCGATGTGTGAGAGAGGGTGGGATAATGCGATGGCTTGTCAAGAGAATCGTACCCAAACACATAAGCAACCATGACAGTGAAAGAATGCAACGGAGAAACCGAGACCGTCCAAAAGAGGGTGGCTGGTGATAGAAACAACCAATCAAAAGGGAAATATGGAAAGGAGTGGATGAAAAGAGAAAATGAGGGAAATGAGAAGAGAGAGAAAGGTTCAAGAGAAGAGAGAAATATGAGGGAATAACATCAACAGTTTTTAATGAAAGAATCCACAACATGTCGTCGTTTTATTTTACTTTTTTCCGGCTACATATATAGTTTTTTATTAGCCCATTGCTTGAAACAAGAGTTTGTAGTGCAAATCTCATTTGAAAGTAAATTCCTTATTTAAATATGAATACCATATCACAATATATTAAAACAGTATAAAACCTTTAAAAACGGTTCGTTTTAAACATCCTGGATTCATAACATATTAAAAACTAACATTGAAAAATGTCAAGAGAAGGAAAAGTCGCTGACGTTTTGCACTCTGCACGAATAGAGAAGGGCGAAGGAGGAAAATATACGGCTAAGAGGAGCAGAAGGACCATACAGATGGTCGTTTTTAAATCCCGCTACCTCTTTATATCCCCCCCCCCCCGTCTTTCCCCCAAGAGGCTGAATAATACATAAAGGCCAATACTCTCGATTCTGTTCTTTCGACAGCAAACCAAAAATTTAAAACGTTTTGAGCTACTTTTCAATAAAAAGAGAGGAATGTAAGTACATCAATCCCCCATATTCAAGACGCTATACGAAACTAAAGTTTCAAAAAGGACATTTTTTGGTCAAATTGTCATTAGACTCAATTTATTTATGAATTATTATGTGCTGGTTTGATTCACTCATTAAAATTGACCAGTAATAGCTATCGCATTCAATAAACATCAACCGCATGTATAGTAAACACGCGTATAATAGCAAATTGTATATTTAGTCACGAAAGCTCATTATGTAATTAACGATGCTCTCAAACAATGAAATTAATCCATTCTGTTTCAGTGAATTCTAGTAACTGCACATAAAAAATACCAGTAAACGCGTAAATCTGGAAGGTCGTATGGAGGTTGCAAACGGTCAATGACTTTTCATTCTGTTATTAAGCTGACAACTTTTTTCTAACTATATTCAAAGACATTCTTATCACGTCAATACACAAAGTAGACATGTGCAAGATTCGAACGTTACTAGTTACGTTAAGAAAAGATTATATATGCTAATCAAGCAAACATAAAGAAGTATCACTGTTATACAGTTAATATTGCGAGAACAATTTATTTTATATGGAATATTCTTACGTAGTCAATAGTTATGAAATATAGACACTAATCAGTTTGCAGTGCCTATACATGCAAACGCGTTTATTAGCATGTTATCAACCAGAGTGTAAATCAAGAGGACAAGAACGTAACGCACACATTTTATGTGCTAATTTGCAATTCTTATGAACTTGTGTTCTTTACTGCTGCGTTTGAAAAACTTTTACTGGTCTTGTTAACGGTACATGGCTAGGTCAAAGGTCTTCTAAAAATTGTAAATTTAACAACTCATTTCAGTTCATTGATACTGGCCAGCTTGCTATGGTTAAATACTAAATATATGTCCTAAATTTCGATCAAAAGCTTCAACTTACCAAAACATTCCATTAAACAGTCTTAATGCTTGTTATGATTACATATCATTCATTCACTGACATATGTCATCGACAGTAACTTTTTCCTGTGAGAGGTTTTTTAATTACCCTTGATGATCAAATGAAGTATTGAATTATCTTTGTAACATTGAAACTGATATATTTATTTTGTACTCTCCAGAAACAACACTGCAGCGACTCTTAATCAAATTGACATTGCGGTCTCGGCGCAGACTCAACACAGATGTAACGAGCGATTAAATCATATCCGAGCTCGCGCGAGGAATCGTAATCAGCTAACTGCATACACCCTTCCATGTACCTATCGATAACGCAATTCAAGATATACCCTCCGTGTCCGATAAAGAAAGTTTGTTGGTTATCATGAAAGAAGAACGTTACACTAATTCTTCAATCCTAACATTAATTTTTTGTATCATTTTTGCGATAACTTAATTTTAATTAACTGATAGTAAATAAATAATAGTTCCACGGAAAGTGAGCTACACTGTGAAAAATAATATTAAATTTAATTTACCCATGTGTATTAAAAGTAATATATCAAGCATATGAAATCGCCATTATGAGCGACTACATTAAATTTCAAATGCATTCATGTTAATCACTTAAAAGAAAAATCTGATAATTTCATTTTTCACAAAATAAAGCGAACTTCTGAAAAGGTTGTACTCGTACATTGTACTTTCATAATAAATAACAAATCAGTCAATTAATTCTAGATTATTAGTTTAATTGAGAATATTTCACAAGATTTAAAGAAATTAAAGCACGTTGAGTTTTCATGCACATTGCTATACTGACCTGTATATTAAATTTAATATACATGTATATTAAATTCACTACACCAATGTATGTTACATTTCAGTAGCGGTAGTATATATTTGCATAATGCTAATCATGTCCATGATTCTTTTACTTTCGAACTATGTGCTTGTTTTTTTACTACTGTGGTTTGTATTTGCAAAAATGTGGCCGAAGCAATAACAAATTTTTGCAAATTTTGAAGTACCCCAAATCTTTGATTAGAACGTGCTCTTTACAACGAACATGCACGATATACATGGTTTTCGACATTGTTTCGGATGCTGGCCACGAATTTATTATTTTTGCAAAATTAATTAATTTAAACAGTTGGTTTAAACAAATTTTTCAAAAAAATCAAATTTTTGCAAAATTGCGATCATAATTGTAATGTACGGAAAAAATACATTTAAAACATGTATAATCGATATCCATTGTTCAAATAATTATACAAAATTAATAACAAAAAACGAAATATTCTACTTTTATGTTTAATATGCATGATACACATGGTTTCCAAGGTTTTTGCGGTCAGTGATCACGAATTTCATGTCATTTTATGCGAAAAATCTTTTTTTATACAATTTGTTTAAACAAAAAGAAAAAAATGGAATTTTTTCGAGGTTGATGCCAGACTTATAAATTTAATGGAAGAAAGTGTGTAAAATATTTAGCTTTATTTTTTGGTATATTTTCCCTAGATTTTTTATTGTAAATGTGTGTCATAATAAATTGTTAAACAAAAAGATTTTTGCATAAAATAATATGAAATTCGTGATCACTGGAAGCAAAAACCTTGGAAACCATGTGTAACATGCATATTAAATATATAAGTAGAATATTTCGTTTTTTGTTATTTATTTTGTATAATTAACTAAACAATGGATATCGATTATACATGTTTTATACGTATTTTTTCACAGATTACGATTCTAATTGCAATTTTGCAAAACTTCGATTTTTTTTGACCAATTTGTTTAAACGAATTGTTTAAATTAATTAATTTTGCAAAAATAATAACAAATTCGTAATTAGCATCCAAAAAAATGTCGAAGACCATGTATATCTTGCATGTTGGTTGTAAAGAGCACAGTCTTTAATCAAAGATTTGGGGTACATCAAAATTTGCAAAAATTTGTTATTGCTTCGGCCACGTTTTTGCAAATATAAGCCACAGTAGTAAAAAAACAAGCACATAGTTCGAAATTACAACAATCATGAACGCGATTAGCATGATTTACAGTCGAAAAATATAACGATAAGACGGTCAAAATCTGGATTGAAAAAAATAAGACTAACAATTTTGCGTTTTTTTACTTTGTTTAGCAAAAAATGTTTAAAAATGCAACTTTCATACAATTTGGATGACACCATTGTAAAGAGCGACCTCAAAAATAGTAGGTAAGGTATCTCAAGAATTTTTCGCTCAGCTTCTTCATGATGAAAAATAAGCTCGTAAAAGGTACATCCGAAAAGTGTCCATGTGACGTTAAAGGGTTAAATCTCGTACAGATTTTTCTAATAGTGTAATATAGAATATTCAAAAAATTGAATAATTCACTTAAAGCTCGTTTGATCGATTTATGCCTGTTGGAGGATGGGGTTTTCAAGCTGACTGTTTTTATTAACAACTCCTTTCAGTTTGTTACAATGAAATTACCAGACAGATGAATTCACGCGCGTTGAAACTAAATGGAGGATTACTTTGACCTTTTGGCAAATTTCACTGGACAATTAAATCAATACAACACGGGCTGGCCAATCCAACAACTGGAATTTACGAGATAAACAACATTATATACCTTAGAAGATATTTAAAACATTTGAATTTCCATTTTATCATCAATTGTCTTTGCCGAGGTACATGATTTCCAGTTACAATAGGGACAGCATAGATTTTCTTTAATGATTACCAAATTTCTGCAGGAGTTTACAAAATTTTAAGTTATTTTATAAATTTAGGGATTCTTTCTGTGACAGTTACAGACTTTTTGATTAAATTTTACTCTTTAAAGGCGTTTCATTTGACAGAAAAGTTAAGTAAATGTTACAGAAAATATCCGTAAATTTATAAAATAACTGAAAATTTCGTAAACTGTAGAAAATTGGGTAATCTTTCTAGCAAATGTAGGTTTTCCCTATTTTAACTGAAAATCCTGTAACCTTAGCAGATTTTTTTCCGTTTATGTAATATCCTGGGAGTCGATCTTCGTTTTTCCAGTAAATCTGACAACAAATTCAGTTACTTTTTCACTAAATGGAAGCTTTTTCGAGGACATCACCTCAAAGCAGAAAAACTTTGTCTAATGAACCATCTCAATGCTTAATCTTTATGAAACAATTATTTCATACACTACTCGCCGATTTCGTAATGAAAATTAAAATTCCCTTATCTCCAATTTGTTTCGTTAATGAATCTCGGAGATCAAACTCGGGTGGACAGAAATTTATTGCAAACCAAGTCCCTGGAGCGATTAGTTGGCGATGAATTCGAAAATCGTCAGTAATTGTGAATAATTATAGACGATAAACTTGGGTAATGCGGATAACTTAGTCTCTGCGAGAAAGTTGGCTGGATATCGCAACTTGTAGGATCTCAAAGGACCTTGGGAGAGACACGCTCGATCGGATTCGAAGACGCCTTCCAGAAGAGACCTAGCGGCCTAACCTATAATCTACCTCTAACCAATACAACCGCAATGCTTGCTCGCATGCAACTGTCGGGTTATGTACCGATACGGTATTCATATTGTAGATGTAGATTGTGGATGACGTCGCAAAGATGGCATATCATATTTGCACGCGTGCACACGATACGAATTACGCAACTATAAGAAAAATACATGTATGTAATACGCTTAAACGACCTACAAATTACGGGTTTACGGGCTTCGCTTTCCGCTCAAGACTAGACCGAACAGCGGATTAACCTCTCGATACGGTATTACGGATCAACGGGAGACCTTAGATGCCAGAAAAGGGAGCTATTTACTTTCCTTTCTTCAGATACATATGTCGATTATTATGTATTCATGACTTATTTTGTAACTAAAGTAATGAAAATAATTATTAACTTTTAACGAAACTTGTTAATTGACCTAAATTTTATATTTGGTTTACTTAAAGTTCTTATTTATTTGAAAGTAATAACAGGGTAGCACAAGACTTAATTTTTAAAATTCCATGACTTTTCCCTTGTTTTTCGCTGATCAATTTTGATTTTTCTTGACTATTAATATTTAAAGACGAGTATTTTAATTTTGTAATATTTTTAACAAAGAATCTTTTATAAAAGACGTAAAACAACATCAGATACCATTTTGAAATTTCAAAGTTTATTTATATACTTTAGAAAAAAATATTGCTTTTCTAACAAAACAAAAACAAATTTTTCACTAAAATTGACCTTTAGAACATTTTGAAACACGGATGACACGTTATCTTTCGCACTAAATCAGATATATTTTTTTTATATATAAGAAGAAATTACATATTTGAGAAATAGAAAGTAACACCTGTTTTTCAAACTCTTTTGGGAATTTTGGTGCGTAAGAGCTATTTGTACTTACTACTTCTTTTTTCTTGGACTGAATCTAAGTAGTACACATGTCACTCATGAAAAAGCGTCGCAACATCGTGTTACGTAATTTCCTCACGAGCATCTCGTCGCTTCAACATCGATGACGGACAAAAATTTCGGTCCTACTGATAAAATCTGTAAGCAAAAGACGTGTTGACCTCCTTCTTGGCGAATTAAATATTGAACAGGATATGGCAATTTCCAAACCTGACACCGATAAAATTTGAAAATTTGTACCGAATTTCCGGTACAAATACTCCCTTTTCCAGGAGATTTGTTATTCACAAGGAAATAACCAAATTTGATATTTTTATAAGACGAAAAGTTAAAACTAACGTCTAAATTTAGAAGAAGTATTCAACTCAAATATTTTGGTCACAGTTTCTGATTACACAATAATCTTCGCATTTGATTGTTCCAAGAGGAAAATAACTAATAACGTGACTGCAATCTTAAGAACTACTTCGCATATCTCCTAATTCCTTTCCCAGAGAATTTACTTACGAGTAAATTCTAATTCCCGAATTTTTCTGAAAAGTTCCAGAAAATTTAAGAGACCCTTCAATAAATAAGTAAGCATACATTATCTCATTTTATTTGACCATCAATTTGGTTGGAGTAACTTACTTGAGACACTCAAAAATTTTACTCTACAATTCGTAAAAAAATGTCTAACCTTTAGAAATACCAGCGATTACGAGACAAATATTTTGACAAGTGAGACCCACTACTACGGAACCAAAATATCCCCGCACACTTACATGCATATGCACTCACTTAAAACTCTTCAGTGAATGAGTGCGTAAACTTACTCTATACAGCAAGTTTAATATCCTGATTCACTAAACAAACTTACGATATAGTCTTTATGATTTCTCAGAATAAAGTAATGATAAAATTTGTTGCAGAACATTTTTTAGAGGGATAAAGTTTTAGTCAGAAAACTTCGCGTTTTCAAAACACATGTTCTGTAAAGGAAAAAAAAAGGATAGTTTAACCGATATTTGTTTAAAGTTTATCTTCTGTTTTTCTATGTTCCTTTAAAAAACTTGGTCTCGAAACTAACTTATATGAATTAATTTGACAATTAAAACGATGACATGTGAAAAATATGAAGTGGAATCTAAAATAATACATAATCGACCCCCTGATCTCGAACCTAGATGTTAAATTTTCGAATAGAACCACAAATTTACTGTTTTTGCCATTTGGATATTGAAAGCACGTACCTTCATCAAAGTTCATTTATAACCTTTCTTTGTCTCCTTGAAGAAATAACTTTCGATAGGCAAAGGTCATAAACTGTACTAAAAGGAAATTGACATTTTCCAAAAAATGTCTTGTATAAGAAATTTTCTCGGAATTTTGTGCTTACTTTTAGAGCAAGAAAAACGAACAACTCTTCAGACGTCTAGTATGAATCTCCAACCCAATCTTTTCTTAGCAAACAGGGAGTGAAGCCCAACTCCAGCTGAATAATATACCAGTAGTAGAATTTCGGTCCAAGTGCATTGGAAAAGGATACAAAGATGCTTGACTCAGATTAGTATCTAGATATAGAATAGGGGAAAGTATCTAGATATAGAATAGGGGAAGAGAGATAATGAAAAATACAAGGATATAATATCGTGTCTCGAAAATAAGATAGTCATTGGGATTCCGATTCGTAACAAGATTACAGACTCCGAGAATTCATCGAATTGCCGAGAGAAAATATCCAAATATCCTTCGAAAATGTAGTAGCTCCAATCTACCAGGATTGGCATAGAACCAATTTAACCTTTCTTTTCATATGTTATATACTTAATAAATAATACATATTGTCATACGATATGATGGGAAAAAGTTAATTTTGATTCAATTCAATCAATTTTGATTTAATTCTATCTGGACTGATTTTTGGTTTACATAATTTCATTTTTCTCACCTCTTTAAAAGTGTTATGAACCGAAATATTTTCCATTATAAAAATATCAAATATTGTCTTTAATCAACCAATATTGGTTTTATTCAATTGAATTTTCATGTACATCCAAGAAAACCGTTTTTTTGTTTAAGAACATTACTTTCTTGAGTCTAGGCACCCTGTAACTCCACTCTAATTACTTATAAAATGAAAGCATTTCGCTTATGAAACGAGTTCTTGTTTTTAAACCTTATTTTGAAAACTATAGTGTCGTAACACGTTGAGAGGTACGTCGACTCGTAAACATTGATTTTCAATGCACTTTCCTGCGGCGGTGTTTTATACACCGTTCGCAGATTCTCTTCCGTTTCGAATACTGCGAGACTGTTACTGATTTTATCTATCGACAGAGTAGTGTATCTTGAGTGAACGATAAATCTCGAAAAGTGTTGGAAAAAAGAGCAAAAAAGACTCTTTACACATAGAGAGATTGAAAATGGGGTTTACGAGCAACGTGAGAAGTCCGGTGAATCTCCACTTCAACCTAACCAGCTTCATAGGGTTGTTTCCGAAGCTCTATGGACAGCTGCTATCGCCTCTCCTCCAAACCCCCAGCCACTTCACACTTCCGGTCTTTAACACAAACCCTCGACACCGTTTTCCCTACGCATTAACGCCTACAAGAATCCTACAGAATTATCGAGAGAACAACTTGTGAAGGTTTACCATGAAATTCATTGCGATTCATTAATTTGGAGTAATAGCCCACTACTAATAAGCAATTGCGCGATTTATGACGATAAAAGTAAGAGCAGTAAAAAGTGCGGGACAATACAATTGATAGAAATCAAAATCTACTTATACTGTCGCAATTTATGAAAAACTATAAAAGATTAGTGAAAAGTCTTCCCCTAATTTGCTTGGGTAACATTTTTGGCTCAATAGACATTTTTGATTAACAAAAAGTAAAGAGCAAAGCAGCATCTCGGTGACCATGGCTTCGTGTCTCCCAGACTGCTGTGGGCTAGAATGAAAGTAGGAATCAGAAGACTATTCATTATAGCATGCTACGCGCCGGTTGATAGTGATCCT